>NW_011888894.1:431456-434134 GCF_000151845.1 Pteropus vampyrus
CTTCCTCAGAGTGGAAGCACACCCACTTAACAGGAATTAGGTGAGACACTTAGTTGTTTACACAGTTGTGCTTTGTAGAGAGGTAGCTTCTGAGCCATTCTAAGGGTCTTCCCCTTTAGACAGTTGTGTGTTTAGAAATGCTCACTCATGAATGACAAGCACCATGGGTCCTGTCATTGTTCTTAAACTGTATTAATGCAGATATGTGGAGACAAGAGTGGGTGAGGGATGTTCAGTTATCAATAGTTGTGGATAATTTTGGGGATTGCAGGAGACAAAACACGAGGTTTTTAACATACTTTCCCATAATAATACACTGGGTTTAGCCTTTGACTCATGCACCTACCAGGCTAACATTATCTACTGTTACCGTCAACCCATATGGGCATAGTCTTGCATTAGATGAGAAATCTAATCTAAAATTTGGTCAACAGAGTTGTCCAGCACTTCCTTCTTTAACCCAGAGGTAGAGCTCTGCCACTTAGAGGTTCCACCAGAGTATAGAACAGCCTTTTCAGTAGATGCTAGAAGGACCTTTTCTAGAAGTGTGAGTCTAG
Organism: Pteropus vampyrus; assembly: GCF_000151845.1. NCBI lineage: Eukaryota > Metazoa > Chordata > Mammalia > Chiroptera > Pteropodidae > Pteropus > Pteropus vampyrus. Next base: position 432,014 of record NW_011888894.1, read on the forward strand.
TCTGTGACAACCCTCCTACCCCTTTGCTCCAGTAGAACAACTGTAACGTTTAATGTGGGCATGTGCCAGCATCGCTTTAGATAGCCTCATAGTGATATCTCTCAGTTCAAAAGCTAGAGTTTCATTCAATTTCAGCTCGTGTGTGAAGAGCTAATAAACATAGCATAGTAAGCCACCTGGCATTTTCCGCCTTAGCCCATGCACAGCCTCGGTGATCCTCTCATGCTACATCATAAGAGACCTAGGTCATCTTAAGAGGCTAAGTGCTAGGCTAGCCTCAGGCACTGGACCATGCTCTGTTTCTCCCAACAAGCCAAGCCTCAGAAACTCCAGAGATTTCTCTCTTGCCTCCAACACACAGCATGAATATGCATACCCACAAACCTGGAATCTGTGAATTTCTGAGACAGGCACATCTTCAGGAGAAAAGACAGGAGAGTCATCACCAGTGAATTTCCCTGGGAGTAACGGGGGTATAGAGGTTGTTGTGGAAATGCTGGCTGAATTAAAGCCTAATGGGTGTTGAATGCAAATCTCATCTCTGTTAACTACACAGTCTAGTGTCCTACTAGAGGACACTCACAGGCCAAGGAAAGGGCAGCAGAGTCAGGCCTTGGAAGTAATTCCTAACTAGTGCATCCTACCGATAGCCGCTGGAGGGCAGCAGAGAGTGACAGCAAAGGGCTAGATTTAGGGAATTGGGGTATACTTCAGTTTGCCAAGAAAGAAGCCCCCTTAGCTGTAAGGGAATTCGTTACCTAAGAGCCACAGTTGCAAGCATAGGCCCCTGGGGAACAAGGACCAAAAAGAGCTTCCAGAACCCTAATCTGAAGGTTAAAACATTCCATCTAGGCAAGTCCAGGAACCAAGAAGGGGTAAAGAATCGAGATAGGACAGACTGTGAAAGGGGAACCAGACAGCATCAGTAAAGGGAGGGAACCAAAAGGACAGTCTGAAGTGTCAAGTCCCAAGGGTAGCAGCAAAGATGGAATAGGAACTGAATGAAAGAAAGAACTACAGTCGGAGGCAAGCTAGTATGATTAAGATGAGGAGGCAAAGGTACAGTCAGGAAAGGCTGATTCTCTGAGGTTGCTGTCCCTGGGAAGGAGCCTTTTGTCGGGTGCATATCAGCAAGCAGGGAGCTTCAAAGGGACCAGTTTCAGCACAACCGCGCAGCCATATCTAGAGGATTCTTGTCTCTTAAAGTACCTTCTCCTTGAGTAGCCAGGATTCTTTCTTGGTCTTTCTTGATTTCAAGAGTAAAATAACTCATTGAAAATGTGGATGGGGAGGAGAATGGGGGAGAGAGAGAGAACATGAATGATATGACATTCTAAGATGTGACTAAAGGATTCTTATACATGAAATGAAATTGAACTTGGGCATGAAGCCCACCGGTGTGAAAGGACAGCTCACTTCCCTAGAATAGCTTCTGATGTCCCTTTTCGTATTTTATACCGTAACATTTGCTAAGAATATCCAGTGGAAAAGAAAAACTGGCTCTGGTGACTATATAGGCAAGATCCCAATCCAAGAATTTAGGATCTATTCCCACTAGGTTAGCAGAGGGCTGTTTGGAGTCTTCTAAATGCTGAGTTTTCTAAACCCCTTGAGTATGGAGAAAGAAAACTCTTTCTTGACCTATTATTAAACTTCTAGTATCTCCCTTGTTTTTCTCAACCCCGTGAACATCAGGAAAATGGGACTCCTGTACCTGAAAATTCAGGAGCCCTATACTGAATGTTAAGACAGAATAGTGGTTAAGAAGTTTGGAGTTGGGCAATCCTGGGTTACTTGCTGTGACATTTGGCAAATTATTTGACCTATCTAAGATTAGTTGCCTACTATCTTTGATTATATGCTTACCAAATATTAAGTAACATAATTACATTCTTATTTAATGCTTAGTTCAGCATTATAAGCCTTATAAGTTATTATAAAATCTTCATTTTTATATCCTAGGATGTTTCTGATAGGTTAGTTCATAGATATAAACAGGTAAATGACTAAATAAATTATCATATACCCATATAAAGAAATATCACTTACCTATTAAAAGGAATAAACTATTGATACATCCAATTCTAGAATTTACAGACAATTCTAGAAAATGCAGACAAT
>NW_011888894.1:435724-446651 GCF_000151845.1 Pteropus vampyrus
TTGGAAGTAATTCCTAACTAGTGCATCCTACCGATAGCCGCTGGAGGGCAGCAGAGAGTGACAGCAAAGGGCTAGATTTAGGGAATTGGGGTATACTTCAGTTTGCCAAGAAAGAAGCCCCCTTAGCTGTAAGGGAATTCGTTACCTAAGAGCCACAGTTGCAAGCATAGGCCCCTGGGGAACAAGGACCAAAAAGAGCTTCCAGAACCCTAATCTGAAGGTTAAAACATTCCATCTAGGCAAGTCCAGGAACCAAGAAGGGGTAAAGAATCGAGATAGGACAGACTGTGAAAGGGGAACCAGACAGCATCAGTAAAGGGAGGGAACCAAAAGGACAGTCTGAAGTGTCAAGTCCCAAGGGTAGCAGCAAAGATGGAATAGGAACTGAATGAAAGAAAGAACTACAGTCGGAGGCAAGCTAGTATGATTAAGATGAGGAGGCAAAGGTACAGTCAGGAAAGGCTGATTCTCTGAGGTTGCTGTCCCTGGGAAGGAGCCTTTTGTCGGGTGCATATCAGCAAGCAGGGAGCTTCAAAGGGACCAGTTTCAGCACAACCGCGCAGCCATATCTAGAGGATTCTTGTCTCTTAAAGTACCTTCTCCTTGAGTAGCCAGGATTCTTTCTTGGTCTTTCTTGATTTCAAGAGTAAAATAACTCATTGAAAATGTGGATGGGGAGGAGAATGGGGGAGAGAGAGAGAACATGAATGATATGACATTCTAAGATGTGACTAAAGGATTCTTATACATGAAATGAAATTGAACTTGGGCATGAAGCCCACCGGTGTGAAAGGACAGCTCACTTCCCTAGAATAGCTTCTGATGTCCCTTTTCGTATTTTATACCGTAACATTTGCTAAGAATATCCAGTGGAAAAGAAAAACTGGCTCTGGTGACTATATAGGCAAGATCCCAATCCAAGAATTTAGGATCTATTCCCACTAGGTTAGCAGAGGGCTGTTTGGAGTCTTCTAAATGCTGAGTTTTCTAAACCCCTTGAGTATGGAGAAAGAAAACTCTTTCTTGACCTATTATTAAACTTCTAGTATCTCCCTTGTTTTTCTCAACCCCGTGAACATCAGGAAAATGGGACTCCTGTACCTGAAAATTCAGGAGCCCTATACTGAATGTTAAGACAGAATAGTGGTTAAGAAGTTTGGAGTTGGGCAATCCTGGGTTACTTGCTGTGACATTTGGCAAATTATTTGACCTATCTAAGATTAGTTGCCTACTATCTTTGATTATATGCTTACCAAATATTAAGTAACATAATTACATTCTTATTTAATGCTTAGTTCAGCATTATAAGCCTTATAAGTTATTATAAAATCTTCATTTTTATATCCTAGGATGTTTCTGATAGGTTAGTTCATAGATATAAACAGGTAAATGACTAAATAAATTATGATATACCCATATAAAGAAATATCACTTACCTATTAAAAGGAATAAACTATTGATACATCCAATTCTAGAATTTACAGAAAATTCTAGAAAATGCAGACAATCTGTAATGAGAGAGATCAGCGGTTGCTTGGGACAAGGGGACATGACTACAAAGAAGCACAGGGAGTTTCTTGGGATGATAGAAATGTTCTTGGTGGTGGTGGAGGTGGTTACGTAGGTATGTATATTAGTTAAACTACATGAAACTACACATAAAATAGATTCATTTTATTGTACATAAAATTATATATGAATAGAAATTACTTTAAAAGTAGAGTCTAAAAAATTTTTATAAAATTTTGTATATAAAATTCTAGAATGTTACACAAAGTTCCAGAAATTGTATTATTTTTATACCTTTTATATCTGGCTTCTTTCATTGACTAGAATGTTTTGGTATTCATCCATGTTATGGAATGTATCAGCAGTTCATTCTTTTTTTTATTAATGAATGATATTTCTTTATATGTATACATCATAATTTGTTTTGTCATTTATCTACTATATTTATGAATATTTTATTGTTACTAGTTTTGCACTATTATAAATAAGGCTGCTATGAACTTTCACGTACAAGTACTTGTATGGATACATGTTCTTATTTCTCTTGGGTACTACTAGGAGTGGGATTGTTGGATTTCTGGTAAGTGTATATTTAATTTTATTTTTTTAAATGTTACACTGTTTTCCAGAGGGGTCATACCATTTTCATGCCCACCAGCAATGAGTGAGAGTTCCATTCGTTCCACATCTTCGTCAACACTTGGTTTAACAGTCTTTTGTTTGTTGATTTATTGAGGCATAATTTAAATATAGTAAGAGTCATCCTTATTAGATATACAGCTCTATAATCTTTGACAAGCTTATGCAGTTGTATAACCACCACCAAAATCAAGGTACGGAATATTTCCGTTACTCAGAAAATTCCTTTATGCCTCTTTGCAGTGAGTCTCCTCTTCCCCGACTCCCAGGTTGGGGCAATGACTACTCCGATGCTACAGTTTTGTCATACAAGTGGAATCACAGATGTATAACTGGAGTCACTTTTAATTTTGCCCTCTTTCACTTAGTGTGGTGCTTTTAAAATTCACTCAGATTGTTGCATATATTAGTAGTCTGTTCATTTTTATTGCAGAATAGTATTCCATTATAGGGATTATTTGTTTCCTCATTGTAAACAAGTTGATGAATATTTGGATTGTTCCCAGTATGGGGATATCAAGAATAAAGCCACAATAAACATTTGCATAAAGGTTTTTATGTGGACATATGTTTTCATTTCTTTAGAATAAATACTTGGGAGTCATACATTAAGTGTATGTATAAATACTGAGTCATACATTAAGTGTATGTTTAACTTTATAAGAAACTTTCAAACAGGTTTTCCGAGGTGGCTTTGCCATTTTGCATTTCTGCCACCAATATGTAAGAGTTGCATTTGCTAATCTGCATTTGCTAATCTGCACCCTTGCTAATAATTGATATTGTCAGTTTTTAAAAATTTGTAACATTCTAATAGGTATGTACCTTTTGGTGATTTTAATTTGCATTCCTGTAGTGACTCCTGATGCTAAACATTATTTTGTGTGCTTATTTGGTATCCATATCTCTTTTTTAGTGAAATGTTTGTTCAAATCTTTTGTCCTTTTTTTTTTACAACAATTCTTGTTATTGTGTTAATAGATTTTTATTTATTCTGGTTGGTAGTCCATTATGAGATATGTCTTTGGCAACTTTTTTCTCTTAGTCTGGGACTTTTAATTTTCTTAACAATAATTTTCAAAAGCTTATGTTTTTTATTTTGTAACTTATATTTCATAATAGCATCTTTTTTTTCTTTTATGGTTCATGATCTCTCTTTCCTATCTTAAGACATTTTCGCCTAACCCAAAGTCACAAAGATTATCTCCTACGTTTTCTTCCAAGAGTTTTATAGTCTTAAGTTTTACATTTAGGTTTCTGGTGATACATTTTGAGTTATCTTTTCAATATTATGTAAGATATTATCAAGGTTCATATTTTTATATAGAATGTACAGTTGTTCTAGCACTATTTGTTAAAAAGACTATGCTTTCTCCATTTATTTGCTTTTGACACCTTTATCAAAAATCAATTGACCTATATGTATGTTTCTATTTCTGAACTCGCTATATTTTGTTCTACTGATCGATGTGTCTCTCCTTTTCCTATGTCTTGATATTAATTTTATATTAAGTGTTAACATTAGATAATATAGTATGAGTTCTCAGTTTTTTCTTTTTCGAAATGGTTTTGTTTATTTAGGTTCTTTACATATATATCTTAGAATCAGCTTGTCATTTCCTATATTTTGTCAAATCCATAGGTCAATTTGGGAAGAATTGACATTCTGAAAATATTGAGTCTTCTAAACCATGTAATACAGTCTATCTCTCCATTTATTTATGTCTTTGATTTCTCTCATCAGTGCTTTGTAGTTTTCAGCAAATCTTGCACATATTTTATTAGATTTATTACAAAGTAATTTGTATTTATAGTGAATGGTATTGTTCTTTTACTGTCAAATTTTAATTGTTCATTGCTAGTGTATAGAAATACAGTTGGGTTTTGTATGTTGATCTTAAATCTCAAATCTTCTAAACTCACTTATAAGATCTAATAGTATTTTATGCACTCTTTGGGATTTTCTAGGTACACAATTTTGACATCTGTGAATAAAGAGTTTTACTTCTTCCTTTCCAATCTAGATGCTTTTTGTTTCTTGCCTTGTTGCACCATGCTCTCCAGTACAAAGTTAAGTGGAAGTGCTGACAGCATATATCCTTACCTTGTCCCTGATTTTAATAAGGAAGCATTTAGTTTTTCACTATTAAATATCATGATAGGTGTAAGTTTTTTATGCCTTTCATCAGTTGAAGAATTTTTTCTTAATTCTTAATTTGCTTAGAGATTCCGTTACGAATGCTATGTCAGTTTTATACCCCATCATTTAATAAGCTATTATTATTTTTGAACCTGAGTTATTTCTAACGTTTTATTTTTATATTTAAATTATAACATACATTCATATTTAAAGCCTTTTTTAAAATCTGAATTTCTTAAAGTAATTTCTTTATGCAAGAAATATAAAAACATTTTTATGGCTTTTAAATATATTGCTGGTTCCTATAACAAAGAGTTATACCAGCTTAAAGTACACCTAGCAGTGTATCCATGCACTAGTTTTATAACAGACTCACAAATATTGAGTCTATAAACTATAAACTTTAGATGTATTTGGTTAATTTGACAGGTATAATGTTTTTATTCCACCATTTTTTGCTATACATAAAAAAATGGAGTGGCCCATGAACATCAGTAAAGATATGAATTTACCATGTCCAATTTTCATTTCTCACTGCCCTGTCCTATAATAGGTTTTTTGCAATTTGATTTGATGCATCTCTAATATAATTTAAGCTTATTAAAATCTATAATAAGAAAGGCAAGACTGATAATTCTAAAATGTTAACTACTAGTAAAAAGCAACACATGATTAAATGTCAAATTAAGTAACATGCAAACATTGTATGAGTTTGAAGGAGAAAAATATTGCTATTCCATTAGAAGTGGTGATTTTGGCCTTTTTGTTTAATGAGTCAGTAGGAGCTGATTTTGTCTCTTAGTTTTATTTTGGTTAGTTTTATAAAAGCATCTGTGACCAGAACATTTGAGATTCACTCTTCATAGTTTCTCTGAAAATTGTGGACATTTAGGGAAATTTAATTACATGCTAGCAATAAAAAATGTTCAAACTAATGTTTGGCTCCAGTGTTACTATAGAAAAGAGCAAATTAATATGCTGTTGGCTAGCAAAGTTGTTATAGCTTCTCTATTTTCTAGACTGTGCTAAAAAATATGTTCTAAAGACACCCGAAGATTGAAATGTTCATCTAGGCCAACCATCGATCAGGGAGAGGCCTCCTGAATTCTTCCCAGACCTCTGATACTTTGAGCCCGATCCAGGCCAGCAGCAGATTCTCTATAGCGATGTTATGGCCAAGAGACGTGGAGAGACAATGGGAAGAAAGTGGTTATCCTAAGCTCCTGGTACACCAAGGCTATATTAAAAAGAATTATCTTAAACAGTAGTAAATTGACAACATCACTGAAAGTGGATATATGTTAGGAAGTAAGAGAAGATATAATTATTCTTTTTAGAGTGTATACTGCTTATCATTTGTCAATACAGCATTTGTGCTTGGGGGAGGGGCACTCACACACATGTTCGTACATGCTTCCCTGTTCTAAATCCAAGTTTGGTTAGAGTTCCATATGATGCTCTCAATTTTTCCTTCTCTTATAACCTCTGACAGAAATCATTAACAGAGAAAAGGTGACTTACATGTGTTTTCTCTGGGATGCCAACTTCCTCCATCTTTATATGCGGACATTTTTCTTTCACTGCCTGCTTGATGAAATGGTAGAGAAAAGAGATGATGGTTAATTTCATTGGTGGGAGGTGGTGAAGGGTAATGGAAGTGGATATGTTCATGGTTCTATCTTTTGAGTACGAAATTCTATTTTCTTCTTCTCTTGATCTGTTTTATTCTGCTGTCATTGAGGATCTTTTATGTCTTTTCTTCTATTCTGCCATCCACTATTTTTTTAAAACACAATTATGATCACGTCGTTTGCCTGCTTAAAAAACCTGAGAGCGCTCTGTTTTCAAAAGAACAAACTACAAACTCCTAATAAAGCAGCTTGTCTTTCTGGTCTTTTTTTCCTGTCATTCTTCCCCATGTAACCTCTGCATAGAACCACTCTTCACTCCTTCCTGATTCCAAAACTGGGTAAGCTCTAGTCACCCTCTTCCTAGCACAGAGTGCTGTCTCTTGGTAGGGTAACAAACTCCTTCCTTTCCTTCACAGCTTGGCTCAAATGTCATATCCTTTATAAATCTTTTCCAACATCCTCTGGCAGATTTAATTGTTCCCCCTTTGGGACCCTAACATTTAGTATGTCCTTTCATTATTAATTCTCTTATAATTACTTGTTTGATCATCTGCCTTCTCCATTAGATTCTGAGTTCACCAAGAACAGGAACTCTGTTTTACTTATCCTTGAATTCCTCTTCCTCCAGCAGGTAACATAGTTCCTATTAGATAGTATACTTTCATAATAATTTGCTGAATGCATTGACTTAATATTGTTTTGTGGCATTTCAGAAGTAAATGGAATTAGATTGAATTTCCAAATAATGTACTCATACTCCCTTAATAAATAGTATTCATCATTTTCCTCCCACTCCATGCTCTTAATTTTCATTTTACTTTGATTTCTTCAAATGAAGTGCAGAGGTCAGAGCCCTGGGGAAGGCAGGACCCAATATGGGGAAAGGGAACTTAGCTGGTAGTCTCTGGGACCTAGCACATGAGGACTTTCTCTTTGTGAGGGAAGAGCACTGTATAGCTAAATGGTTCATGCTAGAAAAGAAAATAGCTCCTTACCTGAATAAATTATTCTTAGTGCTTCAACAGGAAATGACTACTCAGATGAAACACTGGGTGATATTCTTCTAACCTTGATGAGCATCTGGGTTCAAGTGTCAGGCATGGCTTTTATATTTCTGTCCCCAAAAATGAGGGCCATTTTTCTTAGTGCAAATGCACCCTTGGAGTTCATCCAGAATTTCATCCTTGTTTCATCCCTCTGAGACATATGGAGCCAACTTACTGAGCTCCAAAATTAGGCCAGAATGTCCATCTACACCCTGAAACAAATGCAAGTTTATTAAAATCTTTCTAGGAATGACTTCTAAGGTAGTTTACAAATAATTTCTGCAGAGGCGATGAGGAATTTTTAATGTAAATGATTGTGTCAAAAATGTAATATGGACTTACTCTCCATGCCAGAAATATACCTGTCTTCATCATATATGATTAAAAAAAAAAAAAACTTAATGTTATATTCCATTATAACTTAAAAGGTTCTAAAACTAAGTTCCTGATTTCCTCATTTCCGTCATAAAAACCTGTTCCTTCTGCAGTCTTCTTCATCTCAATAAATGGCAATTCTGACTATCTTCTAGGAATAGAAACCTTGCAGTCATCTTTGACTCCTTTCTCTCACATCCCACATCCAGTCTGTTAGCAAGCCGTGTTTTCTCTCCCTTTAAAATATATGCAGAAGCCAACCACTTATAACTATCATTCTCTTCTCCTGGTTCAAGTAATAATTATTTCTCACTGTATTCTTAACTGGTCTTCATGATTGTGACTTTGCCCCTCTACAGACCATTCTCAATATGGCAGCCAGCACAAAACAGTTAAAACAGTAGTCAGATCCTTTACCCCTCTGTCTAAAACCTCACAATGGCTTTCCATTTCACTCTAAGTAAAAGTCAAAGTCCTTTTAATGACTTACAAGATTCTATAGAATCTTCACATACACACATACCCCTTAACCTCATCTCCTATGGCTTTTCTCCTCACTCTGCTCTCCCTCTGATAGCTATCTTATTGTCCCTCAGACATGCCAGGTATACTTTCATCTCAAGGTCTTTGCACTTGATATCGGCTCTTCTTAGAGAGTTCTTTTCCAGATATACCCATATTGCTGGCTCTTCTATCTTCTCGGGTCCTTATTCAAGTCATTTAAAGTTCATCTTCTCATTGAGGCCTTTCCTATTTGAGAGTGTAAATTCCCTCTCCCACTACCTCTCCCATCGCAGCACCAAGTCAAAACTAAAGCAAAACATTCTACCCTCCTCCCTGCTTTATTTTTTCTGGAGAATTTATTATCTTCTAGTGTAGTATGTATTTTACATATTTTATTTGTTTTTCCCCACTAGATAATGATTGATAAGAGAGTAGGGATTTTTCCCATGTTATGAACAACTTTATTCTTAGTTCCTATAATAATTCCTAGTACGTGATAGGCCTTCAGTAAATATCCGTTGAAGGAAGAAAATGTAATCTCTGCATGTTTGCCTTGGTTTTAAGTACCAATGGGTTAATAGCCCTTTAGACATGATTTTTTTCTACAAAGCAACCTGATGCACCATAAAAGTAGGGAGTTCAGAAAATTTTTGATCAGTGATTAAAAAATGTATCTAATATGTATTAGATATAAACTCCGTACCTTTCCTCACTCTGAAATATTTAAATCTATTTCCTAAAAATGTTTTTGGTGTGGATTTCTTTGCTTCACAATATAAATTGATGGGTACCTGCTGATAAATGTCCCTCTCGAATAACATCACCCAGGATGATGATGATGATGATGATGATGATATTAAGTGTGGAGAGGAAAACTGAGCAAGATGCCAAAAAGTTTCTGGTGACAAGTTGGCAACCCATCTTATTAAGAAGTACAGAAGTCCCTTGAAAATGGTCAAAGTAACTTGACAGACCATGTTGAGGAGCAGTGTTTTGGTAAATTGAAAATTGACTCCTGATTGGAAAAGTGTGTTGCGACTTCTACAGAGGACTTTTCATATTGTATAGAGACAGAGTAACCAGTTTTCTAGCAGAGTACAGTAACGTATAATAAGATATGAAGAGTTTGGGAAATCAGAGGGTACCAGGTGAATGTGACAATCTGGGATAATGAGTATCAATATACCAAGGAGGGAGAGGTGGGAAAGTTCTCGCAATTGTAATAGCCCAAGTACAGTATTTTGGATAATTAAAAAATATATATTTAAACCATGTAACCTAAAGTTAAAATCTACAAATTTATTATCCCACCCAGAGAAATCTGAAATAAGATATCCAATACTAATTTGGCACTTTTCGTTGCTTTCTTTATGTCCCTTTTCTTCATTCCCTTTCTTAATATGGTTGTCACTGTCCTGGAGGGCTTTAGGCTCACAGAAACGCAGAGAATGGAGGATGATCTGTGGAGGCTATAGCCTACTGAAATCTCCCACTGCTTTTGCAGAAGGCAACTGGCAGTAGCTCACTATCCTTAAGTAGCAAATTGCCTGGACAGGGATCATAGAATTTAATTGCTATGTCTGTGGCTGACTAAGGCTAATTGCATAGATGCTAGGGTTGGGTGGCCTAGATAGGCTGACTCCTTGAAATGTGGATTTTTTTTTTTTTTTTTAATTTCCCAGTCTGGAACAGAATAAAATAGCTGTGGTTTTGTGTTAGTTGTATCCTATAATGTGCTGGGGAGCATAGGTTTCAGATATTTCTTTATTGTGGCTCCTGCTTTTTATGAGGTAATAGAACTAAAAAAAAATCTTGGCAAAAAGTCAGATGTGGCAGAGGTAAAACCATTAACCTTTTTTCCTACTTTTTCTTTCTCATTTTCTTTTTCCAGAATCCAGTGGTATATTTACATACACACATAATCCTCTAAAATCTCTTATGTAAAGCTAGTGAGTCTTGAGTTGTGTACTGTCATATGGTCTTCTAGGTCTGCTACCCCCAGGAGAGAACTACAGCTCATGGCATTTTATAAACTATTACCTCTACTTTTGAAAAGATGGTCCTGAGGCTCAGAGATTGACATTATTTCACCTGCATTTTTGTCTTCCTCATGAAGTCTCCAGAATAAAGTGAGTGAGCGATTAGAATCCTCACTCACTTTAGATTTAGCAACTAATAGTAGAGCTACCTCCTATGGTTGGCCCCATAGGAGGCCAATATTGAAGGTGAAGTCAATGTGTTGTCAGCAGCTAGGTTACCTTGGCAAAGTCCTTTGTATTTTAATTGTCCCAGTGTAAAATGAAAAGATGAGGTTACATAATCTCAATGTTTTCTTTGATCTCTTATGTTCTGTGTTTCTGGATCATCCTTACTAGCTTTAGACTTGTCCTTTTTCAAGATGACTTTTTCTTTAACTTCTTATATATACTAGCTTAGAATTCCTCTATTTCAGTTTTAGAAGATAGCATTTATTTCATAGGAACCTTCTTAGCTTTCCTATCACTGATGATCTTCAGCTTCTAATACAGAATCCACCAAATCTTTAAGTTAAATTAATACTTATCAATCCACATATCTATATCTCATAGTATTTACTTGACTTAGTTTGGGGGAAAAAAAGGTGGGGAGTGGGGGCGGGTATTATTGACTCCAGGAGATTCCTTGCTTGGTTTCTGCTTTTGAAAAACTGAGGTAAGGATCTCGCTTGCCAGCAGTGGGACCTGCCATCTAGGTATTGCAGCTTTCCAAAGCTACCTTGCTTTAGGGAGTTCTAGCAATGATCTATTATTTTATAGCCTAGAGCAAAATGTTCCTGGAAAGGAGGTCTCTGAATGTTCAGCCAATTTAGCAGTTTATTGGCTGAGTGTTCAGAGATATTTCAGGATATTATGTACAAAACTGAAATTCATGTAGTCACTACCCAAGAATCAGCACCATTAAAGATGACTGGATGAAGGAAGTAGAAGCCTGGACAAAACAGTTTTGAGAAAATTATTTCCAAGTTAAAAGAGGAAATCAGTCACAAAGAGGCAAAACATCACACAAGAATCTTCAAGATCAGTTTCCCTTTGGATCTACCTGTC
>NW_011888894.1:447431-487473 GCF_000151845.1 Pteropus vampyrus
TTCTTGCACAGTACATGAGTTAGGGCAAAACTCGCTTCAGGTTATAGTAAGATCCTACTCAGGTCTGCGGGCAGGGATTGGGGAATTACATTTCATTTCTGATCACTAATATGTGATGAAGAGCGTCAGGAGAGTTATATGAAAACAAATAAGAAGTGATTCGGATTTCTATGTTGTTTGGAAACATTACAAAAACATCAAAATGATTTAAGTATACCTGCTTCTACTAAAATCTTAATGGGAAAATTCTCAAGAACAAGCGATTTGTTTCCTGCTACAGGTTTTTTTGTTTTGTTTTGTTTTGTGCTTTAAAGATCAAAGGGATTTTTTCCCCCAGAATTTCATATTTTGCTAATATGAAGGCATAAAACAGCAACAAAGAAAAATAATGCATGCAGCAGTGAATACACCAGGGTAATGTTGATATTTGAAACTGCTGGATAATTCTTGGGGGGTTTTAGAATAAATGCAGAGGCCAATCAATAATCACAAAATTTTAATGTTAGAGCAAGATCAGTTAGTGACTAAACAGAGTTAACATCTTTTATAGGACTATTACTGATTATTAGCATTTTTGTTTTACAAATAGGCACATACTGATAAGAATGGTAGAAAGGACAATAACATGCATAATGTTAACTACACACTTTAAAAATTATGAACCATCAGAAGTTTAGCTCAAGTAGTAGCACTAATGGTCTACATCCGATTCAAAACCATTTAGTTCATTGACCACAAGTGCATAGTATTAAGTCACGAAAAGTGACCTTTTGAAAGGTCACTTGCATCTTCTGTGATTTCAACTTTATCTGCATTTAACTTGCTTGTAAAGTATGTATGATGTACTATACATTTAAAATTAGCAGAACGGCAATATTAGTCATAATTTTTTAGTTTTGATAGTTGCACTTTTAACACAAAAGAGCCACATGGAGGTGTTGAAGGAAGACAGTGTGACAAAATTTAAGTGAGAGAAAAAAACTGGTTGTGCCTTTTAACTAAAATAGTTTGGGATATTATGAAGAATTGCATGCCTATTATAATGGGAAAAGTAATAATGTTGAGATATCAAGAACTTTCCTAGGAATGTACATGTGTGGAGACTGTCATTAGTCATGCGTAAACTAAGAGGTCTCTTCTTGGCCCAGAATTCTGGCCCATTGTTTTAATTTACATAATGCCTTAAGTTCCGGCTGCCTAATGGGAAATAAGAAAAAGAAAATTATAATAATACACATTAATCCTTATATCTCTGTGAGGTAGGTACTATTATTCTCATTTTACAGAGGTTCGCTCAGTAGCAGAAGTCAATCAGTTAGAAAGGTGGTTTTACCGTAGTTTAACGTTTTCTTTCTTACTTTTCCATTCCATAGCCATTCCATTCCTTATTTAGTCCATAGAGATTCCTCTTCTACTTTTCTTAGGTCTCTTGGTTTAGGCTTTCAATATATCTGCATCAAACGAGGGTTGATTTTTAAAGTTAATAATGCCATAAGATGTGAGATTCTAGGACTGAGATGTCTAAAGAGATGATGCACTATTGTGGAAAGGAGCTAGTGTTTGGGGTGGATAGTTCTGGTTGGGCAGATGCAGTGGACACATGGCATTTCCTAGAGACCTTAGGATTATTTGAACTTAATGAAGTAAATGGAAAAAGCAGAAAATATTTAAGTATTGTGGCCTTTGTTGAGTTTTTCTTCTTCAGGGTCTCTGCAGAGATTTAAAAGATATTACCCTTTCAGTTATTTAAGGCTTTCAAATGAGTAAACTATTTTAACTCTCCAATTCTGATGACTATTCAATGGACTACAGAAATCAGTATAGCTATGTCTTTGTGATGGATGACTGTCTCTTCGTTTATATTCTATTTTGTTAACATATTTATAATGTTTTACATAATGTTTTATGTTAAAACATTAAGGAGTATTTGCCAGACACAAACTTAATTAAGTTTGCTCCTTGTATTACTCTAGAGTACATGGCGATATAAATTCACTGAACTTTTAATTGCGTGCAAGTCACTGTGCTAAACTTTGGGTAGAATAGAACTAGTCCTCATCCTTGATTTATACTCCACTAGGGAGGCAATATATAGAGAGTATCAAGTTCTTAAATTCCTGAGGTAAAGAATACCTACTTATTATTGCTGGTATGAAAAAAGGGTCTTTACTCTTACAAAGTTTTCTACAGTTTACCAGAGAGATCAGACATCGAATAAGTAATTTTGAATAAGGAGAGCTGGATTATGAGGGAGCTTTAACCTAATGGTAGGTGTTAGTGACATTTAAGAGTAGCTCAGTAAAATTTAGCTGGGAGGGGGAGTGGAGGTCCTATGGTGAGTGCATTTGAAGACCCCAAAGCAGGAGAGGGGGAGGCATACATGCATGGTTAGATGTTCCAGAACCATATAGACCAACCTAGGGGTTTGCACCATATCATAAAAGTAAAGGGAAGCCATTGAAAGTTTTTAAAAAGACATATGATGAGACTTTGAGTTTTTCAAAGGTTATTCTAATTATAAGATGGAGATGTTGAAGGAAGGCTATGACAGACTTGGGAAAACAAACTAGAAGGTTCCTTAGTTTATTATATGAAATAAATTAAATGTGGTCCTGATCTTTTTTGTAGGCAACAGTGAGCACCTAAAAAAGTAATATGACAGTAATCTTATTTATAAACACAGAGGCAAATATCTTAAATAAAATAGAACTCAACTTTAGTAGAATTATCTAGAAATTCATGACTAGTAATTAGGACTGTGATCACGTGTTCTCGGAATTGTAGAGGGAATTCAGGAACATATGGAAACTCACTACCAGTTACAAGAGACAAGGAATTTTGGAGATGTAGACTTAGACATAATTGAGTAAACTGCCAGAGTCTTTTAGAAGAGTTTAGCTGTATACAATGAAGATCATAAAACTGACCACCATTTTTGACATAAAAATGTACTTTATCTTTATAAAAATACCCAAAATAGGTAAAAGGAAAGAACTACATATTGATAGCTGTACAATTACTATTTTTAAGGAAGAAAAATGAGAAACAGTACAAATATCTAACAGTTGAGAAGAGTTAAACTATTGTATGTTAATCCTAATTGAATATTGTAATTAAAAATCACAAATTTGTGAACCAGGTTATGCATGTAAGGGACACAGTACATATGTACAAATGTACAACAAAGTAACTTTTTTAAAGAAAGAAAACGGTACATTCATAATGATAGAACTATATTAAAATATATATTTATAATGGTAAAGGTAGGAAAAACTTTTAGAGTTTGGGGAATTATTTAAGATGAAGTCACTTATGTCTCTTGGATGCAGTTTTCTCAACTCCAAAATGAGGATATTGGATTATAAGGGTACATTTTCTGTTCGATTCTGATTTATGAATTATTCATCCATTTTTGTAAATATGTTTAAATGGGCAGTATATAGGAATATATCTGAGAGATTCCTTAATCTGAGTCAGCCTATTCGGGATAGGAAGCATTCCTCCTTCCCTTTAACTAGGCCTGCTCTCCCCAAGAGGGAAAATGTGTTCAGGGTTTTGGGGACTCTTGGACCATGCGGCCTGCTCTCTCTTTTGGAAGAGGAGAACAAGACAGGAGGCCCCAGTTATGTGCTGTATAAACAGGAACAGAATTTCTGAGCCCTAGGATTACAGTGCTTTTATTTCACTGGCCCCTTGGGATATCTTGAATCTAGTCAACTAGTTTCAAAATTTTAGCATAAATGAATCTGAAGAATTGGTAGAGATTAGATTCCTAAAATTTTGAAGCTTAATAATATATTGAAATTTGCTACTTACTTTTTAGAGCAGACAAGGAATTTGGAATTTGGTAGAATACATTAGAGGGAAACTTTGTAAAACTATATGCTGGAAGTGTCTTCTTATTGATCCTTTATGTTGAACACAGTATATATTTTATAATTGTAATCTACTTCGCAGTCTGAGGTGGATAATTTATAATTTTAGTATTCACATGTACCAATTAACTTTCCATGAAGACAAAATGCCTAACCTTCCTTCACAGGGTTCAGCAGGGACCACTGGATAAGCATACAATTGATCAAACATTGGAGAGAAACAAAAAACATCATTACACAAACTCAAACACACACTCACACACTCACTCTTATACCTTATATTTTTTCTACCTAATTGTCTTAGGCATTCCCATGACAGTTTTCTCACTAGCCTCAGAGCCAAGGCATTCACCTGCATAAACTTAGCAGTATAACCCTGGACAAGTTCATAACCTCTCTGTGCCTCAGTTTCTTCACTTGTAAAATACAGATAATTATAGTAGCTACCGCATACGCTTGTTGTCACGATTAAGCTAATCCATGAAGAGTGCTTTGCATACTACTTGTCATATGATAATACATGTTTATGACTTGATTTACTGTACCTCTCAGAAACTCTTTCATCCTTCAGATATATGTTCACTTTAGATGTACTGAACAGAAATATATGATGCATCTATTCTCAATCCCTCTACCAGCTGCCTCTGTACTCATGTTTCTCAGGAAACCTTGTTCTCAATCTCTGATATTGACCCAAATTACCTAGCCCCCCAGTCTTATTGAATTTGTACCTTATTGTCTAGAGGCCCTTGCAACTTCAAAGCTGTCAGGTTCCCAAACAGCGGTTTCTCATTTTTGGTAAAGGAGATTAATAATAATAGAACTGATATGACCAAAAAATGAGGGCTCTATGAATGCAGAGCTGACTAAATTTTCATATCACAGAATATTTTGTTTTAGAGGATTGAGCTTCGAGTTGACTTCCTATGTAAAGTTCACTTGATCTTCTCTAAAGTCTATTTAGTTTAGCATGACTTTTAAAAGTTCTACTTATTGACAGACCAGAAAGAGATGAGTGATGGAAACAGAAGATCTTCAACTAACACTAAAAGGTGTGTTTGTGTTTGTGTGTGTGTGTATGTGTGTGTGTGTGTGTGTTTAATTTTATGTTAAAAAATGAGAAGTCACCTAGTTTGTCCTAGTCTGGATAATCAATTTGTCTCTTGCATCTCTCGGAAGCAGCAGTCTAGAACTCAAGGAATTCAGATAGGGAATGAGGTACATTCCTTGCTCATGATGAAATGAGGCCTAACTGTTTTAGAAGCCATGGAAAGTATTTTATTTTGTTTTGGTATTTTATTTTAATCTAGGTATATTTAATTTGGATATAAAGAACCAGTTTCTTGGTTACTAAACCTGATGTTTTCACTACACATTTTATCATAAGGATTTCTCCCAAATTATTGTTCCGAATGAACGCCTCCCTTCCCCCATACACACACACATTAACAGGAGTTTGGAAGATGTTGATTCTAACTCTCATGGATAACTTTGAGAAGTTCAAGACTTCAGTGGAGGAAGTAACTGCAGAGGGGGTGGAAACAGCAAGAGAACTAGAATTAGTAGTGAACCTGAAGATGCGACGGAATTGCTGCAATCCCATGACAAAACTTTAATGGGTGAAAAGTTGCTTATTATGGATGAGCAAACAAAGTGGTTTCTTGAGATGGAATGCTATTCCTGGTGAAGATGCTGTGAAGATTGTTGAAATGACAACAAAGGATTTATATGTTGTATAAACTTCATTGATAAAGCAGCAGTAGGATTTGAGAGTATTGACTCCAATTTTAAAAGAAGTTCTACTATGGGTGAAATGCTACGGAACAGCATCACATGCTACAGAGAAATCGTTCGTGAAAGGAAGTCAGTCGATGCAGAAAACTTCATTGTTCTTATTTTAAGAAATTGCCACAGCCTCCCCAACCTTCAGCCACCACTACCCTGATCAGTCAGTAGCTGTTAACATCAAGGCAAGACCCTCCAGCAAAAAGATTATGACACTGAAGGCTCAGATGATGGTTAGCATTTTTTAGCAATAAAGTATGTCTTAGTGCTCGCTTTGGCAGCACATATACTAAAATAAAGTATGTTTTAATTAAGATTAGACAATGCTATCGCATATTTAATAGACTACAGTATAGTGTAAACATAACTTTTATATGCACTCGGAAACCAAAAAATCCATGTGACTCACTTTATTGCAATATTTACTTTCTTGTGGTGGTCTGGAACCAAACCTAAACATCTCCGAGGTATGCTTGTATTTGTGTCACCTTTACAAAGGGAAATTTATGCCTTGCTCGCAGGCAGAAAGGGAGAGAAGAGAGAGAGCTCTTCCTGTGTCTGCTGTTTCTCATTTATCTTCAGCTCAAAACAATCTTTATGCCAAAGTGGCATATATTGGGGCGACATATTCTGATCCCCTTATGGGAATCATAGTACTGAAACATCCCTCTCCATGCTTTGAATATTGTGAATTCTGCCTGAATTCTGACAGATAAGCTTCTTAATTTCTAATAAGATTGAAACTTGTCATCATTTGCTGTATTTTCATGAGAATTTTAAGTGAGGAAGAGCAGGTTGGGCATTGTTCACTTCCCCATCATTATCTGAGAAATCCTGACTGTAAAAATAGAGGAGTCAAATGGCCAGTTTTGAGAATGCTATATGAAGAATTCCTCACCACGTGGAAGATTGCACGTATAGCTTTGAGGTATTGTCCCACCCAAAGATTATGATTCAGTAGAGTCTTTTCGTTGTATGTAGTCCAGTTTATATATTTCTCCCTAACATGGAATCAAGTGAAGATTTATAAAAGCATACATCTCTCAGAGTGTTTAGCTATAAATTCCGATTTACTCTAAGATTGTGACTTTCTTCGAAAGATTGGTCTCAGTTCTTTTAAAAATAATTTAAAATTTTAAATCATTCCTGGTATATAGTTTATAATTTACACACAGTATCTTAATTTATATCCCCATGAGGTTAAGCTTTTGATTCACATTTTACACTTGAACTAAAATGTGACCAAAGAGAGTAAGCAATTTTTTTAACATATTTTAGCTGATACTTGCAGAACTTCAGTTTCTTACTGGCTGTGTAACCTTCTCGAGTGACTAACCTCTTTGTGTTCCAGTTTCCTCATTTATAAAAAGGACATTATTATACTTTGCTGTAAATAGTTCTTGTGAGGATTGAATATGTCACTATATGTCAAAGCATCTAGCATAGTGTCTGGTAGATAGTAAATGCTCATTAACTGTTTATATTCTCCCTTTTCTCCAGCTGTAGTTTCCCAGGCACATTTTGTGCTTTCCTGATTTTATGTCTCTACTTCCTCTGCTCTCTTTGCCACTAATCTCAATTGACTGCAAAGGCACCTGTTTAATGTAGATGAAGGAAATAATAATTCAACTACACAAAGGTGTGTATACCAGGAAAGTGTGTCACAGTATTGTTTATAATGACAAAAATTTGGAGCAATTTTATTTAAAAATTTTAATTAAAATTTGATTTATTTAATCAATATTTAGATTAATTTAATAAAACTTCATTTGTTTAATCCGATTAGTAAATTATGGTCCACATATACCATATGATATGTTATGGTATGGTACATACCTCAGATATAATGAGGATTAAGTGAGTTAATATTTATAAAGTGCTTAGAACAGTGCCTGGTACACAGTAATCTTTGTGCTTTTTTAACAATGGTATATTCAAACCACAGAATATGATATACTTGTTCAAAATGATAAAACAAATCTACATTTATATACAAATTGGTCACAATATATTGTTAAGACTTATCATATGACATCACTAAAAAAGGTTTGGAAGTATACATTAAAAATCTTTTTTTAATTAATTTTTTAAAAAGTACAGAGTGAGAAATATAAACTGATTTTTTTTAACAGCTGACTTCCCTGGCAGCAAGTCAGAATTGGATATATATGACCTAGAGATTTATTTAATGGTGAGGATTTTCAAGGATTTTCCCTCAGCTCCTCTTGGTTTATGTGGATGTGAAAGTCAAAGTAGATTCTTATGGGCCTTGTTTTTATTCAGATTGAGTAATAGTGAGATTCTAGAGCTCAAACTGATTAAGGCTGCTAACTTGGAAATTAAGAAGCTTTGGGGTTAAAGGACAAGTGGCAACTTGCTTAATTTACCCTGGATAAGGGTGTTCAGATATAACTAAGAGAGTACAAAGTTACTTAAAGGGAAAACTGTCAGAATCTCTTTTCTATGAAAATACTATTTGGAGAGATTAATTCTAGTTATCCCTCATGGGATCGTTGAAAGGATTAAATGAGTTAATATATTTCTTCTAATATACCGAACATATAATAAGTACTATATGTATCTTATCATTATTTTTGTGTTTTTGTTTGAGCAATGCAGTATTTAAATGGAGCAAAAGTTCTAGTGAAATATCTATCATACTATGACTACTCAAAAAAAGATGGAGAAATGAGCTTTTTTTCCTCAGTAATTTTGACTAAATATCAAAAAATATTGGAAGGGAGGAAAAAAGGCGTCCTTATAATCAAATTATATCATTGCCGATCTAAACATTTCAAGTGAATTGACTCAAAAACAATATACTATTAAAAATGGTCAGCAAGATGGTCATACTTAAAACTAATACACTAAAACAAATAGCTTTCCTATATAACAGCAAGTAGCAATGGAGAAAATATATTCCAATTATAATAAAAATAGGATCAATAAAACTGCAGAGTAAGAAATCTAATTAGAAAGGTACAGAATCTGTAGGAAAAAAAAATATGAAAATTTGCTGAAGAACGTAAGAGAAGAATAAGTAGAGAAACATATCATGTTCCTGGATTGGAAGAGATAGGAATTTTATAAATACCTTTGTCCATATTTTCTCTTTAAAACTAGTCAATGAATTCAGTGGAATATCAATCAAAGACTGTCGAATTTTTTTTAAATGAAAGGTAATAAGCAGATTCTCAAACTGGAAGACATAATGTGTGAGAATAGCCAAGAAAATTTTAAACAATAGTTATCAAAGTTGAATTCTTATTATTATTGGGTACTGGTTTAAGTACATGGATTTACTCATTTAACCTCCTAGTAAGAAAATGTAGGAATTGTTAGTATCCCCGTTTTTCATATCATGTCTACTAGGAAAGTACAGAAAGGTTAACTTGCCCAAAGTCACCCAACTAGTAAATGACAGAGCTGGAATTCTAACACACTCTGCTTATAGCCCCATTCTGAGTAACTACACTACTGCCCATATACTGAGGGAATGTTTTCACTACTTGATATCAAAACATAATATAAAGCTGTAAATTTAAAATTATTATTTTGGTATAAGAATAAAGTAGCACCACAGAAAAAAATAAACCTATGGGAATTTAGCTTATTTATGATAAAAGGGGAATTTCAAGTCAGCCAAAAAAAATGTTAGTAAATGATGCTGAGACAATTCTCTATCTCTTTGGGGAAAAACTTAGATCTTTGCTTCATACCATGTCCATAAATAAATTCCTAATGTATTAAAGGCCTAAACATAAAAAATATTAAAAGAAAAATAGAATATTTTTATACTCTTGAGATGAGAAAAGTCTTTCTAATTAAAATATAAAATCTAAAGCCATAAAATAAAATATTGACAAGATTTAAGGCTTTAATATGATAGAAGACAGCATAAACAAAGTTCAGTCACAGTCTGAGAGAATCATGGCAGTATCTATAATGGAACAATGATTAATATCTAGGATATATATATATATATATATAAACTAAGGACTCAATAAGCAAAAAGGTAACAACACAGTAGAAGAATTCTCAAAGAATGTCAACAGACAGTTCATAAAATAAAAAATAAAAGTGTCTACCCCCAAACGAAAAGATACTTACCTTTATTATTAGAAATTAAAATAATAATGAGGTATCATTCTTCAACTATTCATTAAAAAATTTTAATTTACAATATCTAATGT
The DNA here is from genome assembly GCF_000151845.1 of Pteropus vampyrus. Classification (NCBI taxonomy): domain Eukaryota; kingdom Metazoa; phylum Chordata; class Mammalia; order Chiroptera; family Pteropodidae; genus Pteropus; species Pteropus vampyrus. Next base: position 457,285 of record NW_011888894.1, read on the forward strand.
TGGGCAAAGGAGTGAAGAAACTGACACTATTTGAAGCTATTAATTAGGGTATAAATTGATACAGCATACTAAGGACAGTTTTGACATTAACTGTCAATATTTTAAATTATATCTTCCATTTGATCTCTAGTAATTTTACCTCTCACCTGTGTACAAGAATATAAGTATAAAATATTCATTATAGTATTATGTGTAAGTGAGAAATTAGAAAAAAATCCAAATTTTTATTAGTAGAAGGATGGCTAGAAGGATGGACCATTCATACTTGGGATATTATACATCTCTTAAAAAGGTTGAGGCAGTCATATATACTGGCATGAAAAGATCTCCAAAGACATACTAAGTTTAAAAAGGTCAGTCACCAACCAGTACTTAGAAATCTGTCTATATTGTGCATATTTATATTTGTTAACAGTTAAATTATCCTTTCATCTTGAGAAAGAAAAAGGGTTCAGATTGGGGGAAAGAAAATTTCAGCTTCTACTTGATTGCCTTCCTTAAGTTTTTGAAAATGTTTTCATGTATTACATGCTTTTTCAAAATACAATTAATCATAGAGAATAAAGGTAGAAAATTCCTGTTAGATAATTTTGTTCATCTCTTCTTTCTTTTTTCTTCAAGTTTATCCTCTATAGAATAGCACAAAAAGAACAGTCTTTTCACATGACTGCAAACAATCTTCCTCAGGGAATATAGTTCACAAGTAAAAACTTAGGAAAAATCAGAAGAACATTCTGTTTATCTTGCGTTTTCCTTTGCCTAATTTCATCCCATTACACTTGGTTAGTTTAAGTCTCTTGAGATATTTCATTCTTCTCTCCTCCTTGATAGTTACGTTCTTTAAATACCTAGAGAATCATCATATGATTATGTCTTTTGTATTTCCATTTTAAAAACATTGTACATATATCTTTTATCATGACACACTAGAACACTTTTTGGGAGCAGACAAAATAGGAAAATAATCATAATAAATCATGCTCTCTTCATCTATCTGCTCTACTCTCATCTATCATTTAAATATATGCTATATGTATAGGAGGCCACCAAGAAATGCTGAATGAATTATCTTTATGTAAATATTAAGAAGATTCTTTAAAACTCCCCTTCTTTCCTGTCCATGTGGGCTCTGAAGAAAATAATGGAAATTTGACCCTCTGGTTTTTGGCAGCTCAGAAAGCTTTCCACTGGAAGAATCTAAAAAACCCATGTTTCTTCTCCCACAAACATATCAAGGTATTATTTCAGCTAGCTCAAACTATTTTACATGAGACACTTCCTATTTTATAATGGAAGCTGCCAGAATAAATATAATCTTATATCTAGCACTTCAGGATCACATACTAATTTATTCAGAAGCAAATTTATTGTTTTTTAATATATTATTATTTAATATTTAAAATTACTACATACATGTTTAGGATTCTGTTAGAATTCTCTTTGTGTGTACCCTTGGACAACTCCATAACCACTCTAATCCTTTACTTCTTCATCTTTAGGGAGATGTCTTTGTATTTATTTTACAGAGTAATTATGAAATATGGTTCTTTTTGGAAGGGCTCCTTATAGATATTCAACTTCTACCTCTTTTGCACAATCTCTTTCACTATATTCTGAAAAAGGTACATATTATAAGTCTACTTTTCTCTTCCTTTTGCAGGTAGAATCATCTAATTTGTTTAAAATAAATACATTAGAAGAGACTTTAAAATGTCATCTGGTCTGATAATCAGCCTTAGGCAGGCCAATGTTTCAAGAACTCAGGACAGAGTCATCTTTTCTCTGCTGGAAAAACCTGGGAAGATGCAAACTTCACATCTTCCTGTTTTAGCCTGAGATCCCTGATGTGTGCTGCTGCATAACAAAGTACTCCAAAACTTGGTATCATAAAATAACACATTTATTATCTTACAGTTTCTGTGGGTCAAGAATAAGTGTGGCTTTGCTGGGTTCCCTGGTTCAGGGTCTCCCAAAGAGCTGCAGTCATTTTAATGTACTGTTGGGAAGGGACCATTTTCTCACTTACTTAGTGGTTGTTGGACTGAGGCCTCAGTTCTTTAAGAGCTGTCAGCCACAGACCTCCCTTAGTTCCTTGTCATATATGCCTCTCCATAGGGCATCTCACAACATGGCAGCTTTCCTCATCATAGCTAGCAAGTGGGTAAGTAAGATGGAAGTCACAGTCTTTTGGAATCACAGAAGTAACATCTCATCATTTGCTGTGTTCTAGTTTTTCCTTCTAGTCTGGTTAAGGAAGTGCTAGACAAACATGTCCAAACACATGATAGCAAATATCCAGTTGTATTTTATCAAAATAAAAAAATTTCACTTATAGGTAGCTATAGAGATTTAAGATCTACATCAGTTTATAGTCAGCTGAATTTACACCTAGGGCCAGGATTCAAACTAGGTATCGATTCAGCAAATCGCCTGACAGAATCTTGAAACCAAATATTCTTCACGTCTTCCCCTTTTCTCTGGATGCCTAAAAGATTGGAATAAAAGATAACTTAAAACACACGTGTCTGAGAAATTCTGGCTTATAAAGATGATGGAACATCTTCACTGCAGGCAAAATCAATACATATTTAAAACTAAGCTTTTTCTCTCCTGCAGAAGTTGTCACCTGTAATAATTAATGAGGCTGTGATCAGGTAGCTACCATTGGATTACTATTACCATTGGAAGATGTACATATGAAATAAAGCAACGATCAGTTTTGATGAGGAAGGGGTTTCTTGAAGTAATAAAGCAAGGAAATCACTTTCACTCTAGATTATACTAAAGTTTAGCCATCGTAGGAAATTAGAGTGGCAGTTTGTTAGGAAGAAATGGTCTTCACTGTTTTTGAAAAAAGAGGTTCTGCAGTCTCCTGATAAATTCATTCCAGTGTTTTCAACCCTTCACTTGAAACCTGTTTGTCATTATTCTGGCCTTAGTTGAGCTCAAAAACCATTTAGAACCATTACTGCCTTAACTTTGGATCATGATTGCAGATGAACACACATGCCACTGTATATACATAAACATACGTACACTCTGGGAATTTTCTTCTCATTCTTTCTTGTCAAGGTTCATCTCTCCAGTTTTATTAGCCTTTTCTAGAACCTGTGTTCTATCTCTTAAACTTTGTGACTTAACCCATTCCTTGTTTGCCCCAAGAATACTTGCTGGTGGCACTTGTGGCTGCAGTATTTACCCAGAGATAACTCACGGATTACAATCCGAGTCTTACCTCCAAAGTTTGCCACAAAATATCTCACTTTTATTATTATTTTCGCGTTGTGCTAGTATATCGATAGTCTTTGGAAACAAATGACATCATTCTATTTATAGCATTCTCTTGTAGTAGTGCTATTGCCATTTACAAAAATAGGAATTCTCGATCGCTGAAAATGTCAAATCCTAGAAAACGTAGCATTCCTACCTGCGATGTTAACATCGTTCTCGAACAGTTGTTAATCAAACATTCATTTGACGAATCTGATTTATGTATACATTTCTGTTACATTAGGATTAGAGACAAATTCTGTTTAGAAATAACTCCAAGAACAGTTTTTATATTTTATTTTCACAGTGAAAACAAATCAGATTTCCTTCAGCCTCAAAGAGCGAGTTTATGTAAAATTAAATTAACACTGGCATTGAGCTGCACTTTTTTTTCTAAATGGAAAATGGGTTAAGGCATTCTTTGACTTTTTGGTGGATTTTTTTTTTCTATCCCCATGGTTCTAATAGCCTTAACTTAAGGTATTTTTATAAATATTTCATATAAAAGTGAGTTTGGGTATTTGTTTACAAGCTTTTTTCATTTAGTTTTTCACTCTAATTTTCTCTTTTTTTTTGTTTGTCTTTGTTTTGTTTCTTTTTTTTTTTTGTAAATAGATTAGGGATTACAGGATTACATTTTTATAATATAGGGCCTAGAAATCCCCTCAAACATATATATATTTATTTCCCCCAAGAAATCTAACTGCCCCTTTCTAGCAAATACCCTTTTTTTTTTTTTTTAATTTTTGTGATTCAAATGGAAAGAAAAAGATCATTAATACCTAACACAGATATTTATTCTGGTTAATTTGCTATCAATTTAAGAGAGATTAAAGAAAGAAGCAGACCAAGGATACCTGCTCTGGAGATCAGAAGAATTTACTTGCTCCTATTTTAAAACTATAAATTGAAGCTCAGAAGTTTGTGGATTTGTCCTGGTGTGAACATTGGTCCCACTGGATTTGCTGCATCTTTGTCTAGATTTATTAAGAATCCCATAGTTCTACTTTTTTAGTAACTAACTATCTTTCCCCCTTTCTCCTCCTGCCACCTGGAGACAAATACATTTACTCTTAAAATTCCAGTTCGGTGAAACTGAGAGCCCTGCCCACCAAAATCATTGAAAGCTTCATTCATATCATTATATAAGATGCCCACAGATCTTTCTGTATTCCTTCTCCAGTCAAGTTCAGGAAGCAGACAAGATTGAAGTTAATACCCTTCATTTTGTACACCAGTCTGGGTTTGTCATATTTATAAGAGTCACAGAACCTTTAGGATTCACCCTAAAGTAAGGCTCTATCTATAGTTGCTCTATTCATCAGAGCCCCATGGATCATTGATCAAACTCTAAGGCTTGCTTTTATATTACAGAAAAACCAAATTTCATACTTGATAGAATAAACATGTCAAAAGAAATTAAGCAGCAGATGACATGATGCTATATATAAAGCACCCTAAAGATTCCATCAAAAAGTTGTTAGGACTCATAAATGAATTCAACAAAGTAGCAATAAAGTAGACATTGAAGAAAGAAATTGAAGAAGATATACAAATAAATGGAAGCATATATACTACTCATGAATAGGAAGAATTAACATTGTTAATGTCCATACTACCCAAAGCAATCTATAGATTCAGTACAATCCCTATCAAAATGCCAAAGGCATTTTTCAGAGAGTAGGACATATAATCCTAAAATTACATGGAATCACAAAAGACATGAATTGCCAAAGCAATCTTGAGAAATAAGAACAAAGTTAGAGGTATCACAAAATAGCTGATATCAAACTATACTACAAGGCTATAGTAATCAAAACAGTATGGTACTGGCATAAAAACAGATCCTTAGATCAATGAAACAAAATAGCCCAGAAATAAACCCACACCTATATGGTCAATTAATCTATGACAAAGGAGGCAAGAATATACAATGGGGTAAAGACAGTCTCTTCAATAAACGGTGTTGGGAAAACTGAACAGATATATGTGAAAAAATGAAACTAGATTACCTTCTTACGCCATATGCAAGAATAAACTCAAAATGGATTAAAGAATTAAATGTAAGACCCAAAACCATAAAACTCCTAGAAGAAAACAGGGAGGAAATGCCTTGACATTGCTCTTGGTAATATTTTTTTTTTTTGGTTATGACTCCCTGGGCAAGGGAGAGAAAAGAAAAAATAAACAAATAGAACTACAACAAACTAAAAAGTTTTTGCACAGCAAAGGAAACAATCAACAAAATGAAAATACTATGGAATGGGAGAAGATATTCGCCAACAATACATTTGTTAAGGGGTTAATATCCAAAATATATAAAGAACTCATACAACTTAACACCAAAACAACAACAACAACAACAAAAACAAAAACAATATCTGATTAAAAAATGGACAAAGGACCTGAATAAACATTTCTTCAGCAAGGACATACAGATGGCCAATAGACATATGAAAAGATGCCGAAGTCACTAATCATCAGAGAAACGCAAATTGAAACCACAGCACGATAGCACCTCACACCTGTGAGAATGGCTATCATCAATAAGTCAATAAACAAGTATTGATGAGTATCTAGAGAAAAGGGAGCCCTCGTATATTGTTGGTGGAATAGTAAATTGGGGTAGCCACTATGAAAAACAATATGCAGATTCCTTAAACAATGAAAACTAGAACTACCATATGACTCAGCAAATCCCACTTTTGATATTTATCCAAAGAAATCCAAAACACTAATTTGAAAAGACATATGCTTCCTTATGTTCACTGTAGCATTATTTAAAATAGCCAAGATAGACAAATGAATAAAGAAGTGGTACATATATACAATGAAATACTACTCAGCCATCAAAAAAGCTATAATCTTACACCATTTGCCACAACATGGATGGACCTAGAGGGTATTATGCTAAGTGAAGTAAATCAGAGAAATAAAAATACCATATGATTTCACTTATATGTGGAATCTAAAAAACAAAACAAATAAACAAACAAAAGTTAAACGAACTCATAGATACAGAGAACAAAATGATGGTTGCCAGATGGATGAGGTTTGAGGGGGTGAAAAAGGTAAAGGGGTTAAGAAGTACGTATTTGCAGTTATAGAATAGTCATGGGGATGTGAAGTACAGCATAGAGAATATAGTCAATAATATTGTAATGACTATGTATGGTGTCACTTGGGTACCAGACTTACAGGAGGTGAGAGGGGTCACTTCGTAAGTTATAGAAATGTCTAACCAGTATGCTGTCCACATGAAACTAATATAATATTGAATGTCTGCTATAATTGAATTTTTTTTTTTTTTTTAATTAAGCAGACCCTCTGAAAGAGAATATATTTGGGTCATTCTCATTTTTAATGTTCATCGAAGCTCTAGTTTTACTTTTTAAAAAATAATCATAACAAATAATAGCTGAATAACTATTTAATATTGTTAAATATAATATTGAATGTTTGCTATAATTGAATTTTTTAAAAGTTTTTTTTTTAATTAAGCAGACCTTCTGAAAGAGAACATATTTGAGTCATTCTCATTTTTAATGTTCATCGAAGCTCTAGTTTTACTTTTTTAAAAAAAAAATCATAACAAATAATAGCTGAATAACTATTTGATTTATGGCCCAGTCTCTTTTAGGAGGAACATGAGAGTAGAGAACATAGAGAACATGTTCTCTGCATAGAGAGTAGAGAACATGAAGTTTACCTCTCATTTCATGTGGTATCATTTATGATTAAAGAAGGATGCATCACAATTAGGTTGGCCACAGACCTTTTCTCTATAGCAAGGGTCAGCAAACTATGGCCCAGTGCCTGTTGTTACAAATATCTGTGACTGCTTTTGTACTACAATGGTGGAGTTGAGTACTTGATACAGAGAATAAATATATTACCCACAAAGTCTAATACATTTACTGTCTGGCCCTTTACAAAATTACAAAAAAAAAATGTTTACCAGCCCCTGCTGTACAGTATTAGCAAGAAAGTGAAAACATTTACAAACTTTTAGGGGAAAAAAGTCTCTATAATATAATCATTTATGTTTTTAATCAATGGAAATACGATTTGTTTTTTAAAATAAAAGAATGTGATTGTATAAAAGGACTGGTAGGAAACATTAAAAATTTTTAAACATTTTGAAGTCTGAATATTTTTAAGAGATATTTTTAATATTTAATATATTTTTATATATAAATACTTTAAAAAACAAAAATGAGGACATGGGTCTGAAATCTCTAATAATGTCAAATCATACTGAGGGATGAAAAGTATAAAGTAAATAGATGTCCTTTATTTCTGACACTGATAATGGTATAAATTCATATTTAGAAAATTGAATTAAGACTGTATACATTCTAAATCATTAGCAAAAACTAAATCAAAGACAATTTCTGTGTAGCAAAGGAAACAACAAAGAAGAATTCAAAGGAGAAAGCATAAAACCAGATAATACAAGACCAACCATACTCATTATGGTAATAAATGTAAATAGGTTAAGTGTCCCTAGTAAAAGGCTCAGATTGGCTTTAAAAAAAAAAAAGAATACAGATAATAAAAAGTGGCCGAGAAGCTAAAAGACAAACAACAGGCAAAAATTCAAGCAAATACAATTTAAAGGAAAGTAGAGGCTGTTGTATTAAAATTGGTGAGTATGTTTGGAAATTAGTATATTGATTTTTAGTTGAAGAAATAGAAGTACAACTGCATTTAGTTTCATTGAACATTATGTTACTGACTTATTGATGAAGAAAATCATTCAGGCCCGTCATTACAGAAAACATGTAACCGCTGTAGAGGTTATAATCTTAGCCTTTGGGTTAGTGCATATAAATGTGAAAGAAGAAGAAAGTCTGGTTCAGAGCAGCAGAATATATCCAAGTTTCTGAGGAGAAAAGACAGATCTCCAACATGTGCCTTCTTGATTCTGGATGGCTTGAATTTAGAGCCACGTTGATCAAAATTCTCAAGCAATTGTACCAGATTCTCCATGGTCTGCTCCTGTTGTACAAACCATGCACAACAGAACAGGAGAACAGGAAGAATGACTATAACGAATGTTAACTTCGGAGAGTCAATAATAAATAATCGTTGATTCAATTCTTAGGTTTTGTCTTCCCGTACAAATCATCTTCTCTTCTTATTTATCTGGATTTTTTTTTTTTTTCATCTCAACACTCTTATGAAAGTTAGGATATTTTTATATCTATTGTTTAAGTCACTGAAGTTGTGATCATTACTACCTTTAATATTTACGGAAATTCTACTGTTGCTTTTTTTTTACATTGTTTATACTATCTCCCTTATCGTGACTTCTTTCATTGTGGACTTCTGCTTCCTTGCATCATATTGGGGATGCAAATCAGTTTTTATTTTTTAATTTCCTTCTGGCTTCTATATTAAATATTTTTTAGAAATATATTTTTTCTCTTGAACTTTAAGGATGATAGTATCTTGCAGTGATCCGTTTTCCATAGCTTTCTTTTTCCTGATTATTCATCATAGAAGAAATATTTAGAGGCATTGTGTATTTTGACAGGATATGTGGTTCATTGTGGTCTTATTTACTTGGGTTCGTTTGCCATATAGTGACCCAAAAAATATCAGAAAAGAAAGTTCATCCTCTTGTATCCCAGTTAGGAGGCAGCACAGTAGCATGAATTTTAAGCCTAGAGCAAAAATATGTATACTTTCTAGGCCAAAAGCTCAAGTGCCAGTTTTTCAGTTTTAAAAACCACATACCTGTTAACCCTATTCTTGAGTGTGGTTAGCCCCATCTCAGATCCTCAGCTGGAGAGCACGTTGATATGCACAGTTCCTATCCAAGTATCCCACTTTTGGCAATCTTTCATCTAACACAACATTAATGGTTTACTGTTTATCATTAACCTACCCCCACTGTCGTCTTCTCTGACATTAACCAATAGGATGAATGGAGATGCTATTGCCTCAACATGTCTTCTTCCTGGGATCTGCTAATCTGTGCCCTCATTGTGACTCCATAATGCTTTGCATCACCTCAAGTCCTCTTGCTTTTGCCATAATAAAAAAATGCAAATACTAGGTAGGAGCTGAGAGAAAAAAGGATATCCAATTTGTGTACCTCAGAAAGCAGCAATTGATAAAGCAGCTGCTGGTGAAAATGCAGAATAATTGGATCTTTCATGCATACATCACTGATGAGAATATAAAATGGTATTGACACTCTGGAAAATAGCTTTGCTGTTTCTTATAAAATTAAATATCTGCTTACCATAGAGACCAGCAGTCACACTCCTGAGCTTTTATCCTAGAGAAATGAAAACATGTTTACATAAGAACCTGTACATGAATGTTCATAACAGCTTTATTTGTAATAATCAAAAACTAGAAGTATACTTCCAATGTACAATCCAATTGTACTTCAAAGGATGAATGCATAAACATTCTGTGATTTGTCTATACAACAGACTACTACTTGACAATAAAAAGGACTGAGCTATTGATACATACAGTCACACAGATGGCTCTCGAAGGCGCTACGCTGAATGAAAAATAAAAGCCAATCTCAAAGGGCTATATACTATATGATTCTGTTTATATAACATTCTCTAAGCGACAAAATTAAGTGATGGATAACAAATCAGTGATTACCAAGGTTTAGGGTTGGGAAGAGGGGAAGGTGTGACTAGTAAGAAGTAAAACAAAAGAGTTCCTCTATGGTAATGGATCAGTTCTGCATTCTGAGTATAGTGGTGGTTACACAGATCTACGCGAGGTAAAATTTCATACAACCGTATACAACATGAACTCACATATACACATACACATACGAGTGCATATGAAACATACACATAGATGTGTGTAAAAACTGATGAAATTCAAGTAGGGTCTACACCTGAATTCATAGTGTTGTTTCAACATCAGTTTCCTGGTTTTGACAATATACTCTGGTTATATAAGGTATTATCATTGGGGTTAGCTGGTCGAAGCGTTTATGGAAACTGTACTATTTTTGCAACTTCTTGTGCATCTATTCAAAGTTTTAAAAATTATATTAAAAAAACAGCAATTATGCAACAGAAGAATGGCCACCCAATTTCTTTGATATAGACCAGTAGTTTTCAAACCTGGGAGAGCATCAGATTTCATTAAAAAGCCTTATAAAAAAATATTCCCTTCTGGACACCCTCCTACACACACACACACACACACACGCACACGCACACCCCTATTGAATCACAATCTCTAGAAATGGAGCCAAGGAATCTGTATTTGTAGAAAATTGCCCAGGGTTGGAAAACACTGTTATAGAGCCTGGTTTCTGAGCTAGGGATGAGAATGGAGAAGGCTGGTGGGCCTCTTCTGTATGAGCTCTGGATGGTGATTCTCAAGTCTGTTCCAGTCTTGTTACAGTGAAAATCCTTCTGAATACTGGCAATAAGGTAACCATTTGTTTCATATTTTACATTGTTAAAAGTTTTGGGTTTTTACTTTTTTCAGAGTTTTTATAGCTATTTCAGTGGGAAATTTCTTGAGGCTGTGTCATTAGCTACTAATCAGTTGCCAATTTAAACCAGAAGCAGGGCAGTAGTACTTTTATAGATGAAACTTGTCTTTGCCTTTTCCACATGTGAATGGTGACTTGCTTCCAGCTTTCCCCAGCCAGGCTGCAGAATTCTGCTTTAGTTACCAGATTTTCACATTGATGTGGCGTCAACATAAATCACGTTTCTCCCAAGATTGGCTAGTGAGTGGAAGACAGCCAAGGGACACTACAGTGAAGACATCAGTTAGGAAAATTACATCCAAAACCTGAAAGCTGCTGTCACTGAAGTTTTTGTTTATGAAAATTGGAAAAGCTCTCCCCTCTCAGCCACTGACATCCCTGATTTATTGTTTCTCTGCTGAAAATTATCCAAAGATGTTTTCAGACATTAGCTGGTGAAAGCCAAATTTATCGAAGGTGAAGGAGAGTGTAAAGAGCCATTATATTTGTGAATTTCTCAGTCAGACATGGCAACCTTTTAAAAGCTAGAGTTGACCAGATTCTTTTTGTGCATATAAAAAAATCAGTTGAGGAGCTAAGATGACCCACAGTGCTACAAGGGGCTGGTATTTTATGCTGTGGTACAAAGAACTCTGGACCAATAATCAAGTTGAAGTTGAGTTTTACCCTGACCCCGCCACTAATTAAAAAATATGTCCATAACTGCTTAACTGCTCTGTGTCTCAGTTTCTTGATCTGTAAAAGTTGAGACATTTTCAAACGTTTTCAAACATTTATGAGTTTGGGAATTTACAGTAAATATAATCTCATGATTGCCCCCTACACAATTTAAAACAATTGTTTTTTCATGGCATATGATAAAGAAGCAAATTAAAAATGCAGATTTTGCATATTACTAAAGATTCTAAAATTAATTTCAGTATAATATTCATAAATATTAAATACATGTTCCTTTACCCATATAAAAATTATTCATAATATTTACTTATTTCAAACAATTACATAAGAGAAAGCATAATTTATTGAGTGATCTAATTATAGTATTTAATTGATTTGGAGATCACATGTAAGGAGTTCCATTATTAAGATGCAGATCCTATGAGCCAAATCTACTTATGACCTATTGAATTTTTAAATTTTGAATATTAAAAAATAATTTGTTTTTATAATTTTCAAGTTATATCTCTAAATAAAATAAGAAAAGGTATTTCATGTTAGTAAGTGCAAATATTTCTTTAAAAGTGTCAGTATGACTAATTTTAAATTCTAATGAATACAAAGTTAAATTGAATATAAACATATTTCCTCTTTTTAAGTATATTTTTTAAAAGACTAAGGATATTTTTATGTACATTATAAAGAGTCTGATCAGTGAATTTAATTATACATTTAAGATCATTTTCGAGACTTATGTGCAAAATTATAATCATTTTTTATGGTCTTCATTTATTTTTATTTTTTTCCGTGTTCCTTATGTTTTCTGCCTTTAACAATCTTATGGCAAAAAATTAAGTAATACTTTAGTGTATTAGTCAGAGTTCTCCAGAGAAACAGAACTAATAAGACGTGTGTGTGTGTGTGTGTGTGTGTGTGTGTGTGTGTGTGTACATACATGTTTATTTGTTATGAGAGATTTATTATGAGGAATTGGCTCATGCAATTATATAGGCTGACACCATTCCCAAGATCTGCAGTTGGCAAGCTGAAAACACAAGAGAATCAATGGTGTAGTTCCATACCCAAAGTTAGCAGGCTTGAGACCCAAAAAGAGCTGATGTTTCAGTTCCTGTCCAAAGGCCAGAAAAGACTGGTGTCCTGGCTCAGGGCAGTTAGGCAGAAGGAGTTCCCTCTTACTTGCAGGATAGTCTGCCTTTTTGTTCTATTCAGTCCTTCAGCTGATTGGATGGGGCCCACTCACATTAGCGAGAGCAATTTGCTTTTCTTAGCTTATCGATTCAAATGTTAATGTCATCTAGAAACACTCCCACAGACAGATCTAGAATAATGTTTGACCAAATGGCCCAGTCAAGGAGTTAAAATGAAAACATTTTTTTGATTTTATAATGGTAAAACACACACAGAAACACACACTCACACACACTACAGCACCTGCCTGTGTTCAGCTGAGTGGAAAACCAACCAAGTAACTGGATCATGAGCATAGTCTTCTGAATTTCTTTGACTGCTACTCATGAATTACTCTACACTCACTCAGATCTCAAACCAGAACAGTTTAAAAGGGGGAAGTAAATATTCCATTCATTAACATTTTAAAGTAAACATATTAGAACAGAAAAATCTATAAATTGCAATTATGCAGATTGATACCTTTTCACAAACTGAATGCACCCATGAAACTCAGATAAAAAAATAAAACATTACCAACATTCCCCAAAATTCCCCCTTATACCTGCTCCCAGTCCCTCATGCCTCCTACCCGGTGGTAATTACTGTGCTTATTTCTTAGCATTGATTAGTTTGGCTTGTTTTGAACTTTATATGAATAGAATCATATAGTATGTACTCTTTTATGTCTACCTTCTTTCATTAAACATATTTATGGGACTCAACTGAACTGTTGCATGAAGCAATAGTTTATTCCTTCTTGTTGCTGTAAAATATTCCATTACATGAATATGCCACAATATATTAATTTCTGTTTGACTGTTGATGGACATTTGAGATAGTTTTTAGTTGGAGTATTTACTAATAGTGCTGACTTGGACCACCTTGTATATGCCTTTTGATGACCATTTCTGTTAGATATATACATAGGATTGGAATTGCTGGTCATAGGATAGAATATATGTATGTCAGCTTTAGTAGATACTACCAATTTTTCAGTGATCGAAATAAGTTTATATCAAGAGTGATGATAATTCAGCTTGTTCCACATCTTCAACAACACATGGTATTGTATTCTTTTTAATTTTAGCCATTTGGGTGGGTATGTACTGGTATCTCATTGTGAATCTATTTTGTATAATATAATAATAAGTTGTACAGTATAATAATATACAGGCATACCTCAGAGATATTGTGGGTTCAGTTCCAGACCACCTCAGTAAAGCAAGTATTGCAGTAAAGTGAGTCATAACCTTTTTACTAGTGAAGGATCTTGCCTTCGATTTGTAAATACTGCAACATCCATGAAGTGCAATAAAACAAAGTATGTCTGTAATTAGTATTCCCTAACACTAATGACATTGAGCAACCTCTTCATATGTTCATTAGTTATTATGATATCTTCTTTGGTGAACTGCTTTTTCAGGTATTTTGCCAGTATTTTATTGGATTTACTTTTTTATAATGGCCTTTTCAGGTTTTGATATCAAGGTTATGCCAGTCTAATAAAAATCAGTTGGGAAGTATTCACTTGTTTTCTTTCTCAGGAAGAATTTGTGTATAATTAGTGAGTGTTATTTCTTCCTTTAATGTTAGAAAGATTTCACCAGTGAAATCATTTCTGGGAAACTTATTATAGACTCAATTTCTTTAATACACGAGTGACTAGTCAGATCTTCTATTTATTCTTATATCAGTTTGAGTAAATTATGCTTTTCTAGGAATTTGTCTCATCTAAATTTCCTAATCTGTTGACGTGAAGTTATTCATATTCTCTCATTATATTTTTAATTATCTATAGGATCAGTAGTTTTCCCTTTTTCATTCCCAATATTGGTAATTTATGCTGTCTTCCTTTTTCGATCATTGTTGATAGAAGTTTATTATTTTTACTAGTCTTTTCAAAGAACCATTTTTAACTTTGTTGATTTCACTTTACATTTATCTTTCACTTCTCTGATTCTGCTATGAGTAGTAGCAGCAGCAGTAGCAACACTAGCAATTTGCTGTTCTTTAGCTTCTTGAGATGAATACCTAGATCCATCTTTTTTCTTCAGTCTTTTCTAAAGTATGCATTAAGGGCAATAAACTTCTCTTGAGGCAAAGTTATACCTTCACCCCAGAGATCTTTATGTGTCCTATTTTCATTAACATTCAGCTCAAAATATTTTCTAATTTCATTTCCATTTCTTGTTTAAAGCATGAGTTATTTAGTAGGGCATTATTTTCCATATTTTGGATTTCCTAGCTATCTTTTCGTTATTGATTTCTAGTTTGAATCCACTATGGTCAGAGAATGTAACAGAATGATTTCTAGTTCTTTGAAATTTGTTGAGACTTGTCATCTGGCTCAGCATATGTTCAATTTTGGAAAAAATTCCGTATGCTGTTAAAAATGTGTTTTTCTCTGCAGTTCCTGGCTGCAGTGTTCTATATGCATCAATTAGATCAAGTTTGTTAATCACAGTGGATAAATCTTTTATATCTCTGCTGACTTTTTGGTTGTTCTAATTCTCTCACTTATTGAGATAGGCGTGAAACTCTCCAGTTATGGTTGTGGATTTGCTTATTTCTCCTTTTAGTCCATTTTTTCTTTATATATATATTGAAGCATATATTTCTAGATGCATATAAATTTAGGATTATTGCATCTTCTTGGTAGATTGACTTTTTAACGTTCTGATATGTCCCCTGTATCTCTAAGAATGCTTCTTGCCTTAAAGTCTACTTTGTCTGATATTAGTATAGCTATATCAGCTTTATTTTTGGCTGGTATTTACATGGTATATATTTTTCATCATATTACGTTCAGCTTTTCAAGATTGTTATATTTAAGGTATGCTCTTATAAGTGGCATGTAAAGTATTTCTTTGTCCTAACAAATTCTGCTTTTTAATTGGAATATTTAATTTGAATTTAAATTAATTAATGATATATTGGAATTCATAAATACCATTATACTTGTTTTCTGTTTTGCCCTCTCTTTTTTCATTTTTTCTTGTCTTTTAAAAATTAATTGTATTTAATTGTTCTATTTTTCTCTATTACCTTGTTTTGTATTATACAGGCTTCCCTAACATATTAGACTCTATATAACTTAACAAGTCCCACAAAATGCTAGAATATTAGATTACTTTAATTTAGTTTACTCCATTCCTACTTTTTTATTATTGCTAGTATACATTTTAACTTCATAAATATTTTAAATCCAAAGTAACATTAGTATTATTACTAATAATATATATATATCTACATATTTACCCTTTCATTTCCAAATTCTTTTTAATATTTCTTTTAGCATAGGTCTGCTGATAAAAAAAATTATCTCAGCTTTTGTTTGTCTTGAAATGTCTTTTTTTTCCCTTCATTGCTGAAGGATATTTGCACTGGGTATGAAATTCTAAGTTACCAGTTATTTTCTTTTATCAAGTCAATGTGTAGTTCCATTGTTTTCTGATTTTCATCATGTTTCTTGATGAAGCCAGATATTAGTCTCCTGATGCTCCTTTGAAGATTTGTCTTTGGTCTTGGCAGTTTTACTCTACTGTGTCTTGGTGTCCTTTTCTTTGTGTTTTTTCCCCAAGGAGTTTAAAATTCCTTTGAATCTATGACTTAATGTCTTAAATCAGTTTAGAAAATTTACAGCTGTTATCTCTTCATTTTTTTCTTCCCCCATTCTTTAGTTTCTCCTTTTGGGGACTCCAAATACATGTATTTTGGCCCTTTCCCCAATGTCTCTTATGTTATGTCTTTTTGCTTCAGTCTAGATATTTTACACTCACCAATATTCCAATTTAATAATCTTCTCTCTTCAGCTGTGTATAGTCTGTTCTTAAACCCATCTACTGTATTCTTAATTTTAACTATTACATTTTAGATGCTAGAAAATTCTAGCATTTAAAATATCGATTATGTGGTGAAATTCTGCATTTTGTCCTCTATTTTATTGTACATGATAATCACAATTATTATTTTAAAGTCTATTTCTGATTTTATTCATCAAACTTTTTGTTTTCTGTTTCTCTCATACTCTTGTTCTTGGTAAGTCTATATTTTTATTGAATCCCAGCCATTGTGCATGACAAATTTTAGTGGCCCTGGATGATACTTTTCTCCAGAGATTCATCTTGTCTTCTGGCAGGCATAGAGTAAGGGGGTACATCACTGCAGTCTATTCAGGTACTTTGCAGACTTGTGGCCGGGATGCAGTTTTTCTAAGGTTCAGCCTACGCTTTGTTCATATCCACTATTATAGGTTGTCCTCCATGTGTCCTAACAGAGAGTCTTGGGCATTTTTGTAAGGCCCCTCCTAGGTAGGATCTGAACTCTAATTTTTGTTTTCTCAGCACTACGAGTCTGCAGAAAACTCTACTTTTTCAGCCATTTTCTGTGTGGCTTCTCAGCCCCCTGCCTCCTACCGCTTAGCATCAGCACATGCCACTAAGCTCCCTTGTCTGTCCCTCTCTTCTCTCTGTGATCTTGATTACTGAAGTTCTTTCTTTCCTGGTAGTACTAAACTCCAATTTTTGTCTCTCCAGCCCTGTGAGTTTGCCAAAAGTTCTCTTGGTTTCTCTACCTCTCTCCTAACACCAAGAATCTGTTATGCAGAATTTTGGGTTCACCTCAAAGAACTTCTCTTTTCTTCTGTTTCTTGTCTTCTTACATCCCAGATTCCTCAGTAGCTCTCCGAAGCTTTCAAGCAGCCTTTTCTTTTTTAACTTTTATTTCTGGCTTTTCTAATTGTTCTTGGAAGAAGTGTTGGTCTGATACAAGTTATTCCATCATGCCCCAAAACCTGTTTCTTGATTTAAAATAGAAATTCTTACTGATGCCATTACCACCATTTGAAGCCTCGGGGGTTCCCAACCATGTCCTTACCCTAAATGATCTCTGAAGGTGGGTTTAATTTAAACTGCCACTGATTCTTTCAGGTTAATATTATGGACTTTTATGCCCATATTGGTGCATGGGATGTGCACCAGTTCTTTTCGCTTAATTCTAATGTTTGTTTTATCTCAGAGTACTTTACTAGAAAAAGGGTTATGAGCATAAGAAATGTGAAAAGAAGAAAAATAGTGAGTTACCCTGGTTGAAACGTATATGAATTAATTTGTGAAGCAGCCATAGGTGATGCAGGTAATAGAGAGATTCCCAAAAGAGAATATGAGAATGAAACAGGGAAATAAAAGATAAAAGAATATCAGGTTATGTTATTTGACTCTATCTCATAAATAAATAAATAAAAAAGTACAGACAGGAGAAAATAGCAAAATAGAACTAGAATGATAGGAGTGATTGATGGAGACTAGAAGCCATAATGACTGAGACCTTGCACAGATTAAGTACTCAATACATGCTCTGTGACAAGTAAAAACTGTATATTTAGAAAGTATTACTTGGTTCAGTAAAGCAGGTTTTTGTTGTTGTCATCATTGTTGATGATGATGTTGTCCCTCAGTCATCTGACTGTTTCTAAATGACCTCTAGCAAAATTTTCTATACTTATTCTGCTAGTTCAGTAGTGTTGATCCAAAAGGGAATGGTGAGTTTAGCAAAAGTTCCTTTGTCATCATAATTTTGAGAGGAATAAAATATGGCCTCCAGCTCAATTATATTTTATCATACATAAAGAGCAATTCTTTAGCATTTGGAACCTTATATAATTTTTGGTGGACCAAGGTCCAAATTTTCTAAGCAACCTGGTTCCTTCCCATAGTGATTTTGATTCTAATCTTAAGGACTGGGTCAGATTATCCCTAAAGGGAATCTAAAATATGACTTCGTAACTCCAGAAAGTTTGGCAGAAGAATTACTATATAAAGGAACAGCTCTTAACACTAGTAAGTGAGCCTATGAACCAAGATTCTTCACTTCTGAGAATATCTGGCCTCTCTTCTAATTCTAGTTTAGCCCTGATTCAGGTATAAGAGAGGGAGAGAGAAAGAGGAGTGACAGGGAACAGATAGTGGTAATTGAAATGAAAGTCCTTTTCATATCATGAAGCAACTATTAGTATCAAATTGAATGTGGCTCTGATTCTGCCTTTAATCTTCATAGGGTTCTGAATTCCATTCGTTTTGATATGTCCTGAGACTGACTTTGTTACAAACCTAGAACCCTGGATTCCTCCCACTCCCATCCTACAGCTATAATCCCCTAGACCTAAGCTTGTGCCCCAGAACCCTGAAGGCATTAAAATACAAGTTGCCTGGGTATTCATTCACCTGATGGCAGTTGATTTACAGAGTCCCAATACATTTCTTTTGTATCTCTCTTTTGATCCTTTACATACCTAGGATTCCACACAGGATCCTGAATGAAATATGTACCAGGAACAGCGCTAGATTTTCATAAATCTTATCTTTTTCATCTTAAAAACAATCTTGTGAGGTAGTGATTATTATTCTTCTTTTAGTGATGAGGAAACAAATGGTCAACGTTTTCTTGAGCAATGCCATACTGCTATGAAGTAGCAACACTAATTTGGGGCTCCAACTTCTGACTTCAAGTTCAGTGCCTTTTTTTTTAAAACCTCAAAAGATGTCATTAAGTACTTGGTTGATTGTTGACTGAGAAGGAACAATTCCCCTAAAATGAAAGGCAGACTTCAAATGACTTCTTGCCTTGGTTTAACACTCACTGCCTCCTTGTGGATGAAAAAGGGGCCACATACTAAACCTGAAAAGCTCAGGGGAGGTCCCACCCTACAAATCTAAAGACCAAAGTAACCACACAGGGTGGTCTCATAGTAAAATTCCTAAGTAAAAGTGGATCATAGTGGGTAGTCATGTCTTAACGCCTATAGCTTCCTCGACAATGGTCAGTCTTTAACTTTGAAATTGTCTGTTGTCCTTGTGCGTCTAAGATAACATACCTTAACTCTTTTCCCATTGAGGAAAAAAAAAAGGGCAGCTTGCTGCCAGCGTTTATTTAACATCACCTACAGGAATGCTACATTTTCTAGGATCTGACATTTTTAGTGATCGAGAATTGCTATATTTTATTTTATTATTATTTTTTAAAAATTAAGTTTATTGAAGTAACATTGGTTAATACAATTATATAATTTTCAGGTGTACATTATAATTTGACATCTGTATATTCTGTGTTTACCACCCAAAGTCAAGTTTCCTTCAGCTACCATATATTTGATCCCTTTTACTCACTTCGCTCTCCCCTTACCCTCCTATATTTGACCCCCTTTACCCCGTCTGCCTCCCCGCTCCTTCCCCATCCCCTACCCTCTAGTAACCACTAGAGAATTACTATATTTTATAAATGGAAATACCACTACTAAAAACAGAATGCTATAAATAGACTGACATCATTTGTTTCCAAAGACTATCGATATACCAGAGTGATGCGAAAATAATAATAAAGTGAGATATTTAATGGCAAACTTTGGGGGTAAGGTTAAGACTGTAATCCCTGAGTTATCTTGGGGTAAACGCTGCAGCTGCAAGGAACTCTGGCGAGTATTCTCGGGGCAAATGGGAAATGGGTTAAATGCAGAGTAATCTTTTCCAGACCCCTCGAAGACACAGCCATGGGCACCAGAGCAGAGACCAAATTGTTATCTGGTTGTCCACATACCATCTCTATGTACTGTAAATGTTAACTATCCTGTACCCACCTGTGGAAGAGAAGCACATGTCTCTCCAATTCAGATGTCCCCGTTTTGCTTTCTCCCTCCTCCATAATATGCCACCAACAAATTTCATGTAACCCTCCTTACATCTATCTGTTCCTTTGATTGTGATATATAAAATAAGCTGCAAAACTGCCATTCCCTGGAGCATTTTCTCACTCTTTTGAGATTTTGCTTCCCAGCAGTTGTCATCAGGTTGGCTCAAATAAACTCTTCTAAGACTTTTTCTTAGGCTGGACAATGTTTCTTTGACATACTTTTGAATGCCAGATAATGGAAACGATCAGTTTGATCGTTTCCATTTATAAGTGGGAAAGTTGAACCCAAATAAGTGTCGTTGTAGGCCTCAACTTTCAGTTGTCATTCTACATTTCTCGTTAAGGAAAATTGAGATGCATGGAGGTTGTTACCTTGTTTGAAGGTCAGATGGAGTGTTTCTGCGATGAATAGAGTCTCATGTGATGACTAGTCTCTTGTGATCCCTGTGATGACTAGAGATTTCTGGGTGCGTGTGGAGTGAGGGAGGAGGGAGATATCATTCCTGCTCCCTTAAAATGACATGTTCTGCACAGAAAGCAACTTTTTCCAAATGAGACAAGGTAGTGTAATGTAACATTTATTGAACATTTAGGATGAACTAGATATTATGAGGACTATAATATAAACAAGCTAGAGCCCCTGCCTTCAAGAGAGAATAATTTAATGGGAAAAAAGTGTTTTAACAGGATCATTCATATAGTTCTGAGTTAAGTTTGGGGATAGATTTGCCACTTACAAATACTTACTTTCAAATTTCTACCCATGTCCATATCTGAGCAGCTTTTAAGCTGTGTTGCATGGCAGCAGGTGGTTCTGTTGTACTCGCTCAGGTGTGATTCTGGGCTGTGGCAGAAGTTGGGGGAAGCAGGGAGAGAGAAGGGCTGAGCTGATAGATCCTTGGATGGTTTATCCTAAATTTGCCTAAGTAGCTTTGATATTACATATTTTATATATCGGGCTTCTTCATAAGATTCATTTGGGGGAAGAAGAAAAGGCTCTACAACTAAAAAATTTAAATCACTGGGTTATGCAACGCTGACAAAACACTCAGGCATTGAGGTAGGGCATTCAGCTAAGTGCTTTGTGGTCCTGCTGCAACCAGAAATTACCTCCCTCATTTGAAAAGCAGTATTGAGATAATCTGTGGTTAAGTTTTGAGAGTGAAAAAGCTTGTTACACCACCCACTTGTTTGCCAAAAAAAGGATCCTCCGGAGAGGGAATGAGTGAACATTATAGAAATTGTCTTTTCATTTTGTCAAAGAGGACTGACAAGGCAGATCAGGCTGTAAGACGGCAGACACAGCCCCAGCCAGGCGCTGATCCGAGTGCCAGGGAAGACTCCTCCAAGCAGCTTGAGGCAAGGCCCCACGCAACTAGTCATTGTTTCAAGGGGAATAAACGGCCACGAGTGAAATATTCTAGTGGGGTCTATACTTATTTTTGGTCTTTTCAGTTCAGCTCACATGAACAGTACAATGAGCGGTTGAATCATTTAGGTAGTTTGGGAAACAAATTAAAGAATTAAAACAAGACAAACAAAAAACAGCTAAGTTCTGTGAAATGGAAAATTAGATTTCTATACAGGATGAGTGATGAGTTACGCAGAAAGCATTCCTGAGCAAAGGAATTCCTGAGCAAAAGCTTTTGGGCCACTTGTGTTGGTCTGGTTTTTAAGTAGGAAAATGGGCCAGGTGGTCCTACAGAACAGTCCCACAAAACTTGTCATTCTAACACGTGATATAGTATAGGCAGCAGGGGGTGAGAAGAGTCATCTGAAATGATTCCTCTCATTGATGTTACCTGGGCTCTTTCAAGCCTAATTGATAAGAGAAAGAGCCCTTGTGCGTAGGAAATATTTTACCTCTCTGAGAACTTCCTTTTCTGTTCCTACTCACTGAGAAAGCAGAAGGAAATCAGTATTCGTCCCAGGTGCCTTCAGTGCAGAATCACGCTCCCACTATTGTGATCATTTCAGAATGTAACACAAGGCTGCTTTGGAGCCAGTTTTGCTCCTGACAGTGATGCAGTCATCAACTAAGTATCTAGAAACTACTGTAAGGCTCCACCCTAAAAGTGCCCGGCCTTCCTTCATTAGCCAGAATTAGCTCACTAAGATGCCATTGGCACTGAAACTCTCAAATCTCCGAAAGTCGGGAACCATAGCCCATAGCTCTTCTTCCCTTTCCCACCCTCTTCCTTCCCCATCCCCCACTTCCTACTTCCTTCATAGCTACTAAGTGCTCTCTCTGGAATGTTTGAAGGTGAGGATTTAGGTCTGGGCAACCTGTTAAAAATATGAATTGTTACCATGAACTCTGAGTGGCCTTTCAGCTTTGCTGACAGAAATTTACTCCATGTAGACCGCCCCCCCCAAAAAAAAATTAAGCAGGTAAGGTCATTTGGAGTTGAAACAAGCATGCAGTCGGTGTTTTTGAAAATGAAATTATAATTAACCTGCTGATGGCTGCGAGGTGTTACCTTGAACTCTGTGTGGCCTCTTGGCACAGCGGCTGAACCTGCTTTATTGAATACCCAGAGACCTGAACAGGTGAAATCAGGATATGTCCGGGGCCAATTGTACATTTAGAGAGAAGATTATGTCTCTTTTAGTGCCGATTTAAAGAGAGTTGAGGATTAATTGAGCAGCACTAATCAGAAAATAAAAATGAGTTTTGACCATCCGCGTCTATGCGAAGCATAAAATTTGTTAAAACTGCTGAGAGAAATGACTTGACTTGCACACTTTGTGAACTGATTCCTTTGTAAGGTGATGAGAGGTCGCCAGGCCAGATCGTGGCCTAGGGAGATTATTGCTATTTGGGAATCGTATATTATCTACGTATTTAGGCAAACATTGTAATTTCCATTGGAGAGCCATGAAGTGTGGCTTGAACTCCAAGTGATCTGTTGACACGTGGGTTGGACACCTTTATGGAACTGTTCGGAATGAGGTAGGTAAGATCACAGAGCAGTAACGTAGCATTGTTAATGACAAGGATGGGTGGCGCGGTCACTGATGGTGTGGGACAAATGTGTCTGAGATAGACTTTAACTCTCTCTCATCCGTGAAATAGTCTTTTAAAGTAAATGCGTGGCTTTATTGCCTTATATAATCAACAAATCTGAATAAAAATTTCACAGTTATCAAGTGTGTACTAAGTTAAGAGATACCGGAAATAATTGATTTATTGCCAGTCATGGACTATACCTTGTCACACCTTATGCTTTAAAACTGTCAAGAAATCCATTTCATCTCTGTCACCCTGAATAAAAAGAACTGCATTATTCCATCGCCTTCGGCTTCACATCCCTTCCCTCTAATTATATAATATCATTTCATGGTAAAGTCACATTTTATAAAAGAAAAATTGGGGGATCCTCCTTGTTTTGGCTAAGAGCATCCGTCATTAGACTAAACAAATTGTTTACTTCATTGTGCTTTTGGCAGGCTGGCTAAAATGAAGGCTCTTGTTGGTTTAATAAACAAAAAACAATAATCCGAAATGAGTTTTATTACTGGGCAAGATTATTCCACTCAAAGGATTGGAATGGTCTAATTGTTCACATCTCTGCCTCGTTTAAACATTAAATGTATAAGTAACACTGGGGTTTTCCTGTTTCAAAAGAAGTTTCAGTTCAGGACACAGGTGCAAACAATTGTGGCCTTCTCAAATTCTCTTTTAGTAGCAGCTTGTATTATATACTCTTGTATTTCTTGTAGAACACTTTTTAAATGAAGAGAATAATTTCATAAGGTACTGCCAGTAAGCCAAGCTCATCTCAAGTTAATGCCATTTCACTTGGTTGATGATTAAGGGGGAAAAAAAAAATGCATTGTATTTGCTCAGCATACTTTATCTCAATCGAATACACGAACTTAGAAATGGACTAAACTTTCTACAACAGTTACAGGCATGATTATTTCAGCTCAGTGTCCACAGAGAGTATCTGCCTAGTCCCACCTTGGGGTGCCATTTAGATTTTGGTGGACTTCTCTGTAACTTGGAATACTCAATATGTAGGGCCTCAGATCATTTTATTTCTCTTGTTTTCCCCCACCAGTCTGATAGGTATTCTTCAGTTCATTAGACGCATCATATTTCTAGCCTGCTTAGAAGCATCACATTTTATTTGTGCTATTTCTACAATCTGGGATGGTGCCCTATCCTAGCGTCAGTAGTTGCTCAGTTCCTACCTCCCTTCTCCGTGAAGCCTTTCCTCAACATTCCATTCCAGTCTCTGAATGCTTATGATATTGGTTGTCTATAGCACGCATAATGGTGGAAGATAAATGACAAAACTTAACACCAGTATCCATATTAATGTCAGTATTTATCACAAACTTTATCACAGTTATTTTACATATTATCTCAAAATGTCCCCTCTGCTTTTGTATGGTAAAGTCCCCCTCTTCCCTCCAATTGCTGCTGAAATGACCTTTCCAAAATACAAATTCGATTGATTGTTCTGCTTAACACTCTTCATGACCTGCCCATCACCTCCAAGGAAGGGGGAAAAAAAAGCTTTTGCGTGTAAGTAACATCTCAGGCCAGCCCCTGCCTGTATCCCTCGCTGCATCTTCTCCCATCTCCTTGGTATACCCACACAAAATTTGTTGCTGTTCACCAACATGACATAGCAGTTTCTTCCTTTTAGCTAGGCATTTATTCCCCTGGCAAACATTTACTCAGCTTTTAAGACTCAGGTCAGATGTTTCCTCCCCAGGGAAACTCTCCCCGACACTCTCAGGCAGAGACTGGCCCTCCCTCTGCACCTCCTAAACACCTTACACAAAGCTCTGTTACATATAGTACTCTACTGTATTTATTTTCCTAATAGCCTCGTCTACTAACTGTGACCTATTTATGATAGGCACTGCTGTCTTACTCTTATATCCTTATCTCAGTTCCTGGCATACAGCAGCTATTCAGTAAATGTTTGTCAAATGAATGAATAAATGAATGAATGAGCAAACAAACAAACGAACATGTGAACTTATTTATTTATATTAGTTTCAGGTATACGGAGCATTGTTTAGACATCTGTATAGTTTATGAAATGACACCCCTCCCCCCACGCCCAATTACCCTATCACCCATCTGGCTCTACACATAGCCATTACAATACTACTGACACATTTCCTAGGCCGTACTCTACGTCTCTGTGGGCATCTCTCAACTACTAATTTGTTCCTCTTTAACCCTTCACCTCTTTCTCCCAGCCCCCTCACCACCCTCCCTTCTGTAGTCACCAGAATGTCCTCTGTATTTGTGAGTCTGTTTTCATTGAGTTTTGAACATCTTTTTTTTTAAATGGAGTTAAAAAAAAACCAGACAACTTCCAATGAGACAGATGCTTAGAAATTAAAGTATTTTATATCTATAGATGTCCTGCTTTCATGCGATGCATGAGCTACTTGCTAAGGGACCCAGATCACACCCTCTGTGTATTTCAGCAGAGAATATAGTCCGTTAAATTGTGTCTTGATCATAGATATTTTGATTTGTCTTCTAGTTTGAGTGGAAGTGATTATTGCCATTTTTATTGATCACACCTGGATTCCAAAGTAGGTATAAGGACAATTTGACTAGGTAGAGTCTTCAGTGTCATCTTTTACCTTTTCTTTAATGTAGTGCATGTTTCAAAAAATGAACTCTTTTCCTTAGTGTTTTGCATTGTTTTAGCCCAGGACCTTACTAGAAGCGAATTAGTATTCCCTTCTGCTTTGGAATTATTCTCTAATAGTACCCAACCAATGGCCAAGTCTACCCAAAATTAACATAAAAGAGCAATGCACTACCATCCTATTCAGGGCCAGCCCTCAGCCCCAAATTTCAGAAGAACAAACTCTTTGACATTTGATCTTATGTATCTTTTTCCGTTAAGGAGCCTCAGTTGTTCTACTCTCCAGAGCTCTCTAAGCAGGTAATAGAAGCAGTTTAGAAATAAATAGCGAGGTCTGCCATTTTATAGGAGAGTAAAACAAGGCATGCCAAGGTTAGGTTGTTTGTGAGATGATGCTGGGTAGGTTCAGGTACAGGTCAATGCCATGGTGAGAAAAGCACCCAGGTATCCTTGACAGATAGTCCCCTAGCTAACCACCCAACTCCTCCACCCTGGGCAGTTTAACTTGTGCCAGTGATCCCAAGGATTTTCTGAATGAATTACCATAATTGGATTTAATTCAGGAAGGGGATGTTTCCTGTACACACCAAACTGGCTGCATACTGGATTCTTTTGCCTAGATGACAGGGAGAAAGAAATCCAACAGGAAATACATCTTTGTGAATTAGAAAAGTTGATGATCTAAGTCCTGCAAGCATTGGGCACTTATCCAAAGTGAACTCCTAGTGACCCCCTGGCACCTTGGCTCACCTCACTGTACTTCACAGCCAGAAACATACCAGGTGGATTCACTTTCTTACCTCCCTGATAAGGCAACAGGACCTTGCCACACCCAGACTCACATCCAATCTCCTTTCCTGCTTCTCCTGACCCAAAGTCTGATAAAAATCCAGGGTGATAATGCTATTGAGGTAAAGGCTATAAAGCATATCAGTAAGTACGTAAGTGGAGGGAGGGGAAAGGGGGAGGAAAAAGCAAAAAGGGCCAAATGGAGAGTTCAGCTTCACCTCGAGGTGACCTTGGCAGCATGTGGAGTAGAAGGGAAATTGCCAGGAACTTGCAGCCTTTTTTTCTTTTCTTTTCTTTTCTTTTTTTTTTTTTTTTTGGAGTATTGTTTTGACTTGGCTTTGCTACAGAGCAACTTTAGGGGACTGGGGCAAAAAATAGGTCATTGTGAACTGCAGGTGCGGTTTTGATCTTGAACTATAATCCGTTGTATATGTGCAAACCCAGAAATATTTATCAAGATGAAAGTGGAGCTTTTCATCATAGGTGCATAGACAACTTTACATCATATTAGCACCAACATTGTAAGATTTGTTCCTCAAAAGATAGAAGGATAGAATGAAGATCTCTCACTTTCCTTCCCTTCACCGCCTCCTCCCTCAATTTCTCTCTGTCTCCTTTTCTCACTCCCTCCTTCCTTCACCCCCTGCTGCCCTAGACCACTTCTCTGCTGTGAAAAAACTCATTCGATAAACTACCTCTGATTCTTACAGTACTATCCTCAGGAGATACTGATTAATGTACGCAGACTCACTCAAGGACGCAGTGACAGGCAAGATATTCAAGGGGCTGGAATTTTAACTGTTGCTTCCAAGTAGTCGGAGCAGTCACCATGGTCTTCGCCTACTTCATTTAAACTCTTGAGAGAATGCAGACCAGTATGCGGAAAGAAAGCATCCCAGCAAATGAAAGGGGGAGAGTTTTAAAACCCTTACTGTTGTGTTGGCCTCGCTCATGTCACTTAATCCCTCCCATCACCTGTTTCTTCACTTTCTAAATGTAATAGGAAACATGTCAAAGCATCTGGCTGTTAAAATGATAGGCACTGTCTCTGGACTGAGAGGAAAATCTGGAGAGTGTTGCTCAAGCCGTTTGTACTTGAGAGCTGCTACAAAGCATTGCTTGGGGGCTGATTTCTCCCTTCCAAATTATTCTGCACACACAAAGAAGATTACGAGAGCAGAGGTTGACATTTCAGCAAGAAACACGGAGACTAGCCTAGAAATGCCCTGCCACCTGTTTGGCTAGGGTAGGAACCATTTAGGTGAGGCTTAAAACCTAGGAAGATAGGTTTTATTCATTTTCCGATCATTGTGATTTTTGAAGATTAATAACTAGAGGAAAAAATAACTAGAGGAAAATAGGCATTTGCTACTGATACTTTTGGGGTAAACTTGAATTAGTTGACAGAAAATGTTGAGAAACATAAACAGCTAAGGAAAGAATTCTATTACGGTTTTTAACAGCAACTTACGATGTGTTCTGGGTAGGAAGGTGAGAAAGGGAGGATAAGTGGACAGATGGACTCAGCTTGAGGTTTCTTCAAAGTTTGTGATTTACTTTGTCAAATTTTTTAGTCTTTTATTCTGAACCTTATTGATATTTAGAAGAAAGAGACGTATATAGCACTGTCTCTGTTCGGGAGGAAAGTTAGACCTGAAGTGGCCAGATATCTCAGGACAACCTGTTGGCCCTCATTTGGAATTCCTGCCCTCTGATTCAGAGCGGAGCCTCCTGAGATCATTCATCCTGCTTCCAGGCTGCTTAGAGTGAGTGGCAGCCGCCATTACCAACCTCCCGGGGCCCCAGAACTTTGTCCACTCAGGGATTTCAACTGCTGCCAACAAGAAATCTCACATTGCTGTGATTTCTGGAAATCAGGTCCCCAGAAGAAGCAGTGACCCAAAGTTGCCACCAGCTATACCTCTGAAGTCGTAGGAGCCTAAAACACCCAGAACTTGGTTCTACTACACTATTCTCAATGATGATGGGAAGTCATTGGAGATTGGGTCGCAACTAGAAGGCTCCCTGTCCTTGGTCACCACCTTATATCCTGTGTTTGTTTACCCCTTCATCTCTCCCACTATTATGATGGGTATGTTCCATATTCATCATGTATATAGAATTAATTTGTAAATGGTTAACTTTTAAAAGCCCATATATAACAATAAATCTTCCTCATCTCTTTAATTTTCCCTAGCCATTCTTTGAATATTTCGTGTGTGCTAGGCAAAAACTAAGCAGCGTATTCATACATTATCTCAAGTAATTTTCCAAAGACAGTGTGAGATACGAATTACTATTTTCACTTTGTAAGTGAGGAAACTGAAGCTCAAAGAGGTTAAGCTGCTTAGCCAAAGTCACACTAAGTGGCTGAACCAGGAGTTGAACCCAGATCTGTCTGATGCCAAGGCTACTTAATCGTTATGCCCTTCTGCCCCTTCTCTCCAGTAACCTTGCCTAGAACCATTATAGCTGAATGGCTGGCCCATGTCTGAAGTAGCAATTGTTTATTCCAGTAGCCATAAACTCTCTGCCTTTAAGTTTCAGAGGAAACATTAAACAGTGCTAAGTCTTGTGTTTAGAATGCCTATCATCCAACAGATGCATTTTTCCATATCTGAAAGTAAATACAGTCAAGTGATTGGCCCTTTTGAGATCTAATTTTTTTTTGAGAATTTTAAGTATAGCAAATACTATATTCCCACTATCCAGACTTGAAAATAAACATTTTTTTGTTCATTTCATCTTTATTTTTATCTAAAAATCTATATAATCAATAAGAAGAAACATAAAAAGAAAGGAAAAATAGTTAAATAAAAATATAAAAGAAGCCAAACATTATAGCATAGATAATATCCTATTTGATCCCCAGGCTTAGACAGGCTCATTCCTGCCATAAATATGGTATTTATCCTTTCAGGTTTTTTAATACTTTTAAGCCATATGTGAGTACCTATGAATGATATGGTGCTTTATGTGTTTTCTAAATTTATGTACGTAGATCGTGCTGTGTATCATTCTGCAACATTTTTTTCATTCAACAGTATTTACAAGATTTCTCCATGCCAATAATGAGATATAATTCATTCCTTTTATCTGTTGTATCATATTCCACTATATTAATACACTACATTTTATTATCCTTTCCCCCATTGGTGAACATCAAAGCTGTTTCCATTTTTGTTGGTGTTGTTCCAAGTAGCATTCCAAAGAGCATTCTTAAGCTTGTTGCCTTGTGCATACAAATGTGTTTCTTGAGAGTTTTTACCTAAAAGTATACCTAGAAGTAGAATGAGTGGCTCATTGAGTCGCCTTGTCTTGACGCACCTGAGATTCTTATTCGGTAAGATGAACCCAAGTAAAACCATAGGTGTGTTTACAGTAAGAAAAGAAGAGTGAGGATAGTGTCAATGTAGAGTGTAGGAATGAGAGACCCTGGGTCCCATGACTTGCTAAAACATTGTTCCCATTCAATGGACAGAA
>NW_011888894.1:488303-508040 GCF_000151845.1 Pteropus vampyrus
TGGTCCCAATTCTAAATTTTCCTCCAACTTTGGATCTTGCTTTCAGAGGATAAGCTTCAGTTTTGGTATGTTTGTACTTTGTGCATCCCTTTTTTCTCATTTCGGGGTAGCTTGTTTATTGTCTGTATGTCTGTCTTTTTAAAGTTAGTTCCTGAGTTCTCTAAGGCAGGCCTTATTCTCTTTTTGCGGGGGGAATTTCAATCTTCGGTGCCTTTCGTCTTGTTGATTTGCAATAAGTGTATATTGAATTAATTCCATATGTATTTTGAGGGATGAATTCAGAGTTTGTGGGAGATTGGGAAAGATACAAAGAAAGCACATAAGCCAAGTACCAACCTGTATGCACCAAAATGTTATTGTGCCCAGTGCTCTCCAACTTAATTTTAACTACTGCTCCAGAGGTAATATATACCACTTCATTCTGCACCTTTGCTATATAGATTTTCTATTCAAAGTTCTGATTAAAAGGTGAGTATAGCTTATGTGCCAGGGCTTTCCCCACTCCACCACCACCTCCACCACCACCACCTAGGCCAATATTTAATTATTTTTGAACTTCTTTATGGTTAGTAAGCTGTTTTTTATGTCAAAGGATACTACTGCCTGACCAAATAAGTGCTGGGATTTTAGTTGGGGGGTACAGGGAACCTATCTAGATTGCACTGGACTTCTTAAACAAAGACCAGAGGCCACTCATATGCTTTGATCCTCTGCTACTAGATTCTTTAAGGCTTTTACCTAGAGAGGTTACCTCTTGTTTTCTTTTGTGGACAAGAGTGAAGACCCAAGTAAGGGAATTCATTTGGTCTAGGAGAAGGAAATTCTTGATCCTAAGACTCGTTTTTCATTCTTTCCTTTGATCATCACAAAAACTCCGTTACCCATATTTTTATTAATAATAGAAGAAGTATATTTTTCTGTCCAACAGGTTATTTTCAGTGTGGTATAGGGAAAGAAATACTGATCTGAGAAGCAGGAGATCTATTTCCTATTTCTACTTCTGCTACTACCTGCTTGAATAAATAAATGTAAGCACGTAATCTAACCTTTCCTGTCCATTGTGATTAGAAGCAGTTAACTATGATAATAAGTCCATACCCAAATAAAGCATTGCATTTGATTTGGAGCACCGCGTTTTAAGCAGGACTTTGAAGAAGTGCATTTACAGGAAAAAGTTAACCAAGTTATCAAGAAATCTGAAAACCTTGTTTAAAGAACTGTGACTTTTTCAACCTGAAAAAGAGAAGACTCGGGACATTCATAATAT
Source organism: Pteropus vampyrus (assembly GCF_000151845.1). NCBI lineage: Eukaryota > Metazoa > Chordata > Mammalia > Chiroptera > Pteropodidae > Pteropus > Pteropus vampyrus. The sequence continues at coordinate 489,571 of NW_011888894.1, forward strand.
TCAGTTTTAAATATATGAAGACCTAACCTGTAAAGAACTGTGAGTGGACAGACTTCTGTTTTGCTAACTAGGACCTGTGATTGGAAGTTAAAGGGAAGAAGATTGCTTCAGTATTAGAGAAAAACTTGTCAACAGCAAGAGAGCTCGAAAATTGGAGCAGACTACATTTCCTATAACTTGAGGCACGCAAGCAGAAAACAGATTCACATTTTATGAGGGATGTTTTATGTCGGGTAGCAAATTATACTGAACGATTCTCAGGGTCCCTTCCAAAGCTAAAAGTCTATGATTTTATGAGTAGACAAATTCAAACTTCTTCCAGGCTTCAGTTCTATGACCCTAAAAGATCTATAAGTTTTAACAAACTTTTCTTAGAATCCTAAGTATGAGAAGAACAGATAAAGCATGTTGTTTTATTACTTCCCGATCTGGCAGAACTCCTCAGTCTCTGATATGATCACGAGTTCCCTGGAGGGGGTGCTCCAAGCATGTTCTTCTCTCTTGTTCTCCCTCCCTCCAAGCACATCTGCCACATTTTTTTCTTCCTCTTCTTAGTGATTTTTGTATTTCTTTGAATCTTTACAGGTGGTAGCAATTTTAGTTCATCTGACTTGATGGTATGAAATTTTAAATAGTTGGGGGTCATTTGGAGTGATTACTTTTTTCTTTGTATTCTGGGAGCCTGGGGGAGTATGTTTGGAGCTGCTTAGTTTATACTCCTTGTCAACATAAACTCTTTATTCATCTTCCCATCTCTCTGAAGAACAGACAGAGGAGGTTCACGATATCACAGATGTCATGCAGCAGACACATACGGAGTCAAGCAGAATTGTAGTAGTCTCTAAACTAGATAAATTTAGTAATTTATATTAAATTAGGGCTTTAGGGGGAAAACCTATAGATTATCATCAGATAAAAAAATAAGACCTCAGTTTTGGTAGACAGTGTGTCTAATAGGAAATCTGTTGGAATATGCTCTTGCATGTGGGAATATCTTCGCCTCCCCCTCCCCCAAGGATTAAGTTACTGAGAATTGCAGCTATTACAAGAAATTGCCAAGATCTTCTCTGTTCTCTTATCAAATTATCTGGATGGCTGGGTTTTTGGTTTTTTTTTTTTTTACTCCCCCCACTCCTCTTTCTGAAATCTGCCGGAGCCCACGTTTTATATGAGATTCTTTTCCATTATACTTTCAGGGTGTTTGAAATTCTGTCCAGAATATTGGCCATGGGGCAAGGAAATGGAATCTTTGAACTTGATCTGTGTGGCAACGTATTTTAAAACAATCCCTTCCAACTTCACAGAGGTTGTTCTAGTGACTCTCAGTTCATAACTGTTGCCTCAGATAATCAAAACTGGATATGACTTCTGCTATCCTATAGGCTAGCTCCTAAGCATGAATTTTCAAAGGTAGAATGCCATTCTTTCTTAATGCCCCAGTCAGCCTTACCCCACCCTGTGATATTGATGAAAGCCCAGCAGTCTCCGTGGGCTGTAGCATCCCCCTTCGATAGGAGCACACATTCAATTTTTCTTCATATATCTATATTTCTGTAGTGTGTAAGTAAAGATACTGCTTTATTATTATGTCCAGAATGGCATGCTAGGGTGATGCTAGCTGGCTAAATTGTTCAGTCAAAAATGTGCTGATTAGAGCAATCAGAACTCTCATACACTGTTGATGGAAGTATAAAATGGTATCTCCACTTTGGAAAATGCTTTGGCAAGTTCTTATGAAAGTAAATATACAACCTTACAACCAGCAATTCCAAACCTCAGTAAACGGTCATGTGTTCATACAATGGAATGTTGTTTTTAATAAAAAGAAACAACTACTGTTACATACAACAACATGGATGCATCTCCAAAACTTTATACTGACTGAAAGAAACCTTATGTAAGACAGAATGTATTGTATGCTGTCATTTACGTGAAATTTTAAAATAAATGGCTATCTATTTTATAATATTTATGGATCAAGCAAAACTAATCTAAGGTGAAAAAAATCTAAACTGTAGTTGCCTCTGAGGGGTAAGGAATGAGTGATGGAAATATTCTTTTTTAATAAGGGTTTGGGTTACAGAGGTATATGCATTTGTCAGAACTCATCTAAACTACACTTAAGATTTGTGCATTTCATTATATGTCTCTTATCTTACAAGAAAAAGTAGAACTGTAAACCAATATCAAACTTTGGTTAATGATACTCATGATGCAATTGCTTACAACTTACTTTGAAATACATCAAAAAAAAATCGATGAAGATATATATGATACAACAAAATGCAAATTGTAGAATTTAGGGAGTGGTTTTCGACCTTTCTGTATGTTTGAAAATTTTCATAAAATGTTGGTTGGGGATGTTTGTGGAGCAGTTATAACCACAATGACAAGAAAGGCCAAGCTTAAAAATTTTAGCAGAGTAAGTATGTCTTAGTCTGTATATGTTAGGGGTTTCTATTATTATTATTATTCATTCAGTCATTTATTCAACAAGCATTCCTAAAGTACGTACGTACTTAGCACCAACCCTGATTTAAGTGCTGGGAACACCAGGATAAAAGAAACATAAACCCTGCCCTTCAGGAGCTCACGGTCTGATGGGGGAGGTAAAAGATGCTTCCATACTATTCAAACTTCGCTTCCCATAAAGAATGACAGCTCTCTTTCCTTGCTGTCTTTGTCATAGTAGTCTGAAAATTTAAAAAGAAATGAGTGAAAGAATGTTAGACTATTAAAGTTTAAAGAATGCGTAAGAATCTAAGCACATGTAAGGCTTTTAGCTTTAAACTACTTAAAGACTCTACATATGAAATCTAGTGAATGAGCCAGCTTCCTCCTAAAAATCTCAGGATGGAAATTCCCAGAGGGTGTTCATTTTGCAAGACTAACACAGAACCGTGGGAAGAGTCCCAACTGCCTGATTGAGATATTTCTGTGCCCATTTAACTTCAGCTCTTCAAAGAGCCTTCAAAGAGTCTAGAGTAGTAGGATCCTGTCTGGGACCATGTGATCCCTCCCCATCAGCCTGATATTGTCCTGTGGTTGTATAGGTGTGGCGATTAGCCCAGTCCTGGGAAATGGGGTGGTTTGGAGTGAACAGAAGAAATAACTCCTGCTTTGATCTTCCTTCAGATAAGGAGACATCAGTGTTTCATTGACTTTTCTAGGTCTTCCTAATTCTGCAGAATTCACATATCCTGTCTCTGTAAGGATCTTCTGGTAGCTGACAGACATGTAATTCAGGCTCTGTGTGTTAACAGGCCTTGTTAACACACTGTATTCAGCTAATGATAAACAGAATAATGTGGGAGTTTTTTTTAGTATTGATTTAATGACCAGAGATTGGTAGTGATTTCTCATTCTGCAAAGATTGGGTTTACTCAGGATCAACTATTTTTAATGATTAAATTTAGTCTCTAATACAAATGTGATTTTTCCAACCCTAATATTGCAGTTAAAGATTAAATTCAGGAGAAAGAAGAAACAAGTTAATTTGAGAGCCAAGATAACCCATGCCTAGATTTAAAAACAAACAAACAAAAAAAATGAATTTAGTCAAAATGGGTATTTTCTAAGAGGGAGGATTTATTTATTTATTTATTTATTTTTTTAAGAGCTGTGCGCCTTCTGAAAGATGGTAAAGATTTTGTGAATATTATTCTCAGATGTGACAAATCCATGTCGGCAGAACCAGCTTATTTGCAGACACTCTGAACAATACCTGTTTCACTTGGCCTGTGTCGTGTCACATGTGTGCTTTCCCTTTGTGGAGAGAAAACACTGTGCACAGTCATTTCGTTTCCAGAACATGATGAGATGGGACAGGAGGGAGTCAGCCTAGGGACAGTGACTGGTTATGCAGAACAAAGGATATTAAGGGTGACTTTAGGCCCAAATTCCATGCCCCTGGAACCTGGAATAAATAGGTTCCAGATACTTGCTTTTACATTCAGCCTCTTCATGTTCACAGATGCACACAGTCCAGGCCATGTAAATATGTAAGTGCTGAAAACAATGCAGATAGTTCTCTAATCCACTGTAAAATTTAGCACTTGAAAGAATTTGTTCATCTTCTATCTCTGTGATTCCAAAACTCGGTTGATCTTGAATCATCTGAGAGTTTTTAAAAAATAAATAGATTTCAGGGCTACAATGATTTAGATTCCAAGCAACTTTGAAATCTAGCAAGATGAATTCCATTAGGTTTCAAGGCCTGGTACTAGTTCTCTATGGCTCTCAGCTCTGCCCTTTGGGCCCATGGCTCTGCCCTCTAGGCCTGTGGCATATTTATCATCCTCTGCTTCTGCACCTGTGTCTCTGTCATAGAAGCTATTCTTTTCACTTCTCAAATGGTAGCACATGCTTGCAGCCGAGTAGCTCTATCAGCACGTTCCCTGCTTGTAGAATTGTAGAATTCCAACAGCCTTCTTTTACTTCATCCTCTTTCCCCTTCTGGTCGAGCTGACAATGTCTCTGCTGATATGACATTCCTTAAAACTTTGTGGGTCTCTTGTCTGTCACAGGGGTCCTTACCATTAGGTAAGAGAGCCCTCCATAGATCTTTTTGGATAACCCATGTCTGTTTCTGGTTTCTGCTGAGATTGTTGAGTGGATCAGTCATGCACAGACTCTCTTCAGCAAAAGTCCAGGCGCACACCCTTGGCTTTCCTAACAGAAAATTTCCTAATTTTGGCATCCTTTGCAATCTGAATAGGCCAAGAACCTCCCGAATCATCAAGTACTGGTTCCTTTCTACCTAACAGTTTCTTTCTCCTTTTAATTTTTGGTTTTTCTTTATTTTTTCTCTCCCTCACATTTTACCATAAGCAGCAAGGAGAAATCAGGCTGCACCTTCAACACTTTGCAGATCTCCTCAGCCAAATACCCGAATTCCTCAGTTAGAAGTTCTATTTTCCATCCAACTGTAGAATACAATTCAGCCAAGCTTTATGCCACTGTACATAACAAGGATCGCCCTTCTGCCAGGTTCTAACATCATGTTTCTCATTTCCCCTTGAGCCCTCCCCAGAAGCACTTTCAGCGTTTATGTTTTACCACCCATTCCATCCATGATGATATGTGTATTCTCCATGATGACAGCTTTCTCTGCCATGCCCCTCACTTCTTCCTCACCAGGAGCTCCTTCAGTGTTAGCATTTCTACCAACAGTCTCTTCAAGCTGATCTAGGTTTTTTCTATCATTTGCCTCACATTTTTTTCAGCCCCTGCCCATTAATTAGTCAATTCCACAGCCATTTCTACATTTTCAGATATTTGTTACAACAGCACTCCTCTTCCAGGTACCAAAATCTTTACTAGTTTCCTAGAGCTATTGTAACAAAATTGCTATAAACTTAGGACTTAAAACAATGGAAATTTGTTCTGTCACAGCTCTGGTGGCCAGAAATCTGAAATCAAAGTGTTAGCATGGCCGTGCTCCTGCAGAAAGTTCTAAGGGAGAGTTCTTCCTTGCTTCTTCCAGCTTCTAGTAGCTCCAGGCATTCTTGGCTTGCGCATAGCCTAACTCCAGGTTATGCCTCTGCCTTCTCTTGTGTCTTCTCTTCTGTCTCTTATAAGATTATTTGTCATCAGATTTAGAGTTCACCCAGTTAATACTAGATGATATCTCATCCTGAGGTACTTGACTTAATAACATCTACAAAGAACTTTTTTCAAAATCAAGTCACCTTTCATAGGTACCAGGGGCTCCGATCCTCTTTTCGAGAGTCACCATTCAACCCACTACGGTTGCCAGATGTAAGGGAAACACATTATTTCTAAAACTTCCTTCTAGAACTGTGATCTGTGATTTTAAATCTTTTTATTAATGAAACTATTAATAGTATCATTAATTCTGTGCCACTATGTTTTACATGTATTAGTCATTCAGTCTTCAACAATTTGTAAAGCAGGTATCATTCTTGCTATCGTACAGTTGCGAATCTGAGGCTCAGAAGTGTGCAGTGACTTTGGTCAGGATCATAGACTATATGGCAGAACCTAGATTTGAACTCAAATCTGTCGGATGACAAGCTGAAGGTTTTACACTTTATATCATTTTGTTTCCCAACGTTTTTCTCAGAATATAGCTTATAAAGAGCAGCATATCACTCCTATAAAAATTACAGACAGTAAGGATATGTATTCCGCCAGCTCCCCAAACAACCAACGCACACACACACACTTAAGCAAGAAAAAAGAATGTCCACATAAGGCAATAGTGGTAGACATTCACTCTTGTTTATATAAATGTAAATAAATACCATTGTATAACTTCCAAAAATAGCTGCAACCCCTTCTGTGGCTCCAATGCCCTTCTTCCCTTTCTCGTGCCCTAATATTACTCAGGAATTATCAGACAGGTGGATAATGCAACATGTTCATGTGATGATGGGATCAATAAAGAGGGACAAGTTGATTCTAGAAAGAAAGGGGAAAAGGGGATAATTGCAGGAACGAAGCCTCGAATAGACAAAAAGAAGTAGGATTAGTGCACAAATGAAGGAGCAAGAATAGTTTATTCATTATAATAGAAGAAGCAGAAAATATGGGTACGGATACAAGAGTGTTAATAGATTTGGTGGTGATAAAATGGTGTAAACAAAAATGTTATCTGATGTTGATATTGATGAAGTGTGAAGTTATTTAAGCCTTATTTTTGCTAAATATTAGAAGTCTCTGAAATTTTATTTCAGTTATAGCTATGCTATTCATGATTGTGCTTAATGGATAAACTTTAAAAAGAGTAGAACTGAGAAAATGTTATATTATTTCTTTATAGGAAGTTTCAGAGTATGGGTAAATGTATATTTACCTGAGACCCAGTTGTCTGAAGTGCTGTTAACGTTACATTTCAAACCTCATCTGTGTCATTTGTCCTACTTAGAAAAATAAAATTTAAAACATGCTATCTTCAAACTTGCATGTGTATCTCATTAACTAACCTTGTACCTCATACCATCTTGCAAATGCATACCTTTAGTTTCAGATAAATAATAGTGAGAATGGATTTGCTTCATATCTATTCCTACTGCTAGAGAAATAACCCAGTTGACATTTGACAGCAAATGTGTCATCGTCATACCCATTCCTTCCACATAAGGCATTTAAATTAACTGCTTCTTTAGATTATTAACTCTGATGAAAAACTGTGTTACCTAAACATAATTTCTCATGTACACTTTGAACCAGTCTACATGCCTGCAAACCCGTTCTAAGAGTTTGGTTTGTGATGAAAGGCATAGAATGTAAATATGTAAAGTTCATCTGACAATAACGTCAGAAACAAGCATGCTAAGGAATAAAGTAGCCGGAGGTGGAGGTGGAATAAGCAGCTATGGAGACACTGCCAATATCAGGCAGAAAGTAAGGAAATGAAATGATGAAATCCTGTGTATCTTTCATCTTCAGAGAACAAACTGAAATTGTGTTTTCAATAAGCGATGAGAGGAAAAGAACCATACATTTTGCAAAAAAAAAAAAAAAACAAAAAAAAACATGAAATTTCAAATCAAATAAATTTATTAGTTTAGAAAAATCTGACTTTTGCAAAGTACATTCATATCTAGACAGTGTTTTCAGGATCAGAAAGATACTGATCAATTTGGTCCAACATAATAGAGACCGTATAGGGGCAACACATTATGACTGATTGCCATATTTATACAAGAATTTGGAGGGTGTTTTACTACCAGAATTATAAGAATGATTGAAACGATCATGGATCCCTCTGCTATGCAATTCAAGCTTTATGTTACTTTCTGGATGAAAAATTTCCTTGAAATAACTCAAGGAATAGAACATCCATTAATTCAACAAAGCATTATTGACCACTTACTATGTGCCAGACACTAAGGATTCAGCAGTAAACAAACTAAATCAAATCACTATTTTTCAGGAGACCTACATTTTAATGGATAGTTCTGAATAATATCAATCAACCTAAATAACTTGATAAAGCTATTCTATTAAGTTGAATCATATAAAACTACCAATATTGAACAAAAACAGCAATTTTATGCAGTTTAACCAGCTATTAATTAGATTTCAGTGCCTATCTACCATGTGAAAGAAGATGTTTTTTTCCTATACCATTGACATAGCTTTATTTATTTAAACGTATTTAAGCTTTATTTATTCATTTAAAAAGTTTTATTTCTATAAATCAGAAATGACTATAAGAACCCCTAAAGCTCCATTGGCTAATAGTTCACCCACTGAAATTTATTCATCTATTCAGCAAGCATTTATTGAACACCTCCGTACCAGGCATTCTTTTGTGAATCGGTAATACAGTGTTGAGCAAGGCAGACACGGTCCCCAGTCTGTTTATAAGCTGATGGAAACAGACAATTAACAAAGACCACATAAATAAACAATAAATTATCAGGTAGTAATAAGTTTTATGGTTAAGATAAACTATATACTTGACTTTTAGATGCCGATATAAGAAATATCCATTTGAAAGAAATTTTACAAATTTTTTATAAAATTAAAGATAAAAATCCTATATATTCTTTTATCCACCATCCATTTTATATAAGGATCCTTGTAAAAAAAAAATTTCTCCCTTAGAATTCGGTACCAGGAAAATGTTTGCCTCTTCAGGTGAACTGTATTGAAACTAGAAATTTAGTGTGTTTCTCTTTTTGTTTGGTGGCCAGGAAGCCAGTAAAATTATTTAGCGCTCCATTACAGTAATGAATTTGCCCAGATTCCAAGTTCATATTCCTATTTTTCCCTCCAGTTTTTTTTGTTCTTTTAATTTTTTTCTATGTATCTTATATCTCTTTTTAAATTTTATTATTTCCATTATTCTATTTTATTATTGAAATATATTTATATATAATACGTTTGTATTATTTCGGTTATCCTTATGTATTATTTTTCTATTTTTTCTTTCTATTGTTTTTTAATGTAACTTTTTCTGTTTATCTTATTTTGTATATGTTATAATATTGCAAGAAACTTTTTGGTAGTAGATCGAGTATAAATAACATTTAGTTGTAATAACATTACTTTTACTATTCTGGGCATAAGAGAGCTAGCAATGAACAAGACAGACAAGATCTATACAAGGAAATTACAGGTGAAAAGACTGAAATGAACAATGAGAGCTGGATGTTTTGGTGGAAGATTGGACATTCAGGAAGCTGACTCACCTTCAGGTAACACTCTTTGAATGAACCTGCACCATACATGGTGAAATGGTGAAAACTGGGCCAAATTTGAGTTAAAATGCCTCTGCCTACAAAGAGTTTAAAGTTCAACAAATCCAGATATAATTATTACTTTTTAAGAGTCTTTAAGTTCTATTTACAATAAAATGATGATTTATCAAATCTAGATCCTGCTTGGTAAGTAAGAATAGAAATCTAAGATTAAAGGAACTGTGGTATGGTACCTGTACCTGCCATGGGACATGGAATTGTAATAAAGAAAAAGTTCTAACACATTTTTAGTTCTTGTTATCACCGTTTTTGTGTTATCTAAGTAGTTCAGGTTCTGGCAGAGGGAGTCAGATAATGTGGAGAAAGGCTTCCAAGTGGACTAGAGAATGGGCCAATATCCCTGGGCCACTGGCAAGCATAGCCATCAATAGAATCAGTAAGTTGTGGTTGCATATTATTATAGAATCTGGCCGCAAGATTTGAGACCCAAGTTCAGATACAGAGCATTTTAATATGCCTTCTATACTTTATTACAAAATGAATCAAAATGAATCATTAAAAGACCAAATATATCAGTTTTGAAAAAACTACCAACCGTCCTTCTCTCCTCTAAAAAAGAATCTCATCTATGAGCCAATCATGTTCTGATAAATTTGCAAATTTCCCATGTTTGCCTTCCAAGGCAGCTGTAGAAAGGAGCTGGGAGTTTACATGAGTAGTTACAGAAACAAACTTCAGCCTGCCAAAAAGTGTCTTAATTTCATAGCAGATCTAAGAGAGAGGACTTTTGACATCTGGATGGAACTGGAAAGGCCAGAGGCACACCATCGGGTCAGCACAGTATATTATCCTTGGGAAATCCTGAAAGAAGAGTTAGAGGAAGATTAGAAACCTTTAAAAGGCACTAAGCTAACAACAGCATCTTTTTCTCTAAAGCAGTAGTCTCTGCTGAAATTGTTTCTCCTGCTACTTTAGACACCCTATTGCTGTAGGAAAGACTTCTGGCTCCTCCAGGAGGGGTTATAATTTCTTACCTTGCACACAAGGCAGTATCAGCAGTACAAGTCCTGCTGTTGCCCATGTCTTGCCTCTTTGCTTCTTCATACCTGAGATAGGGATAAGACTGACCAAATAACTACCCCCATAGAACAGAATCTGTGATTCATTAAATAAAAAACATTTATCAGAAAAATCATCTTCTTAATGACATCTTCTTAATGTTTGCCTTACAGCACTGAGTACTACTTTCTGCATTTCTAGGTAGCAGATTGTGTTAGCCACTTCTAGAAACTTGTGTTTGATATAACATGCGGGCCACTTTCCTCTGTAGGAAAGTACCTGCTCAGTTGTGAAATTTAGATCACACCACGGGGAACTATATTGTGGAAACTCAAAAACCTCAACAAAACAAATTCTTAGATGGTTATCTCTTTCAGCTCCTTTCTTTCATAGATTTCCAATGATATCAGAGAGATGTCTAGCCTTTTAACCAATATTCCAGATCTGTTGAGCTTTGTCTCTAGGCATAGCGTAACAACCGCTTCCTGAATTAACCTATTCCAGAATGTCAGTCAGTCAGCCAGTCGATTAATTCTGAGTATCAAGCATATGTAGATATAACAATGAAAGCTACAGACTCTCCATTCATGGAGTTTACATTCTGGGGAAAAAATAGACGGTGTGTGATGAGTATGACAGATGCTATGAAAGGGGAAGTATAAATCACAGAAGCATAATTGTCAGGGACCTCACCTAATCTGGAGGAGCTGAGGATGGAAGATGGAGGGTGGCAAAGACTGCTGCAATTGAATAACTGAAAGAATACAGTACCTTTAGACCTTAGAGAGATGGATAGTTGAAGTTATGGATAAGGGATGGATCATGGCTTTATAGACCATATTAAAGTTTTAATATTTAAAAATTTCTATCCAAAAAGAAACCAATAAACCATTGATGCGGTTTAAGCAAGGCACTGATATAATCAGATTTTTTTTTAAAAAAATCACTCTAACTACAAATTCTTGATCGTAAGAGACAAATATGGAAGTTTTTGGAGATGTTCAGATGTTTTGGGGAAAAGAACCAGAACCTTGAACTGCTGTAATAGCAATAGAGGTAAAGAAAAGTGGGTGGATCTGAAGGAAGTAGAATTGACAATTATTTGGTGAGAGGCAAGGGAGAAGACTCAAGAATGGTATATAGTGTGTAAACAAACCACGAGTTCTGAGAAGGCTCTTTTTTTGTCTGTGAAGACTTATTTAGTTTCTGTCGTATCCTTTGTATATAGCATATATGAGGCATTTAAATAATTTTTGAATGAATAAATGAACACATGATCATACATCCAGATTTCTAGCTTGAGGGTGATGCTATTTATTTAGATATGGAACAGAAAAGGAGGAAAATATTTAAGAGGAATATGAGTTCAGTTTCTTGATTATTCATGTCTAATTATTAAAAAGAGCTATGGCAGATATAAAGCAGAAGTATTTCAGCTTTTAAAAAATTAACAGACTATTTTCTTAGAGAATTTCTAGGTTTATGGAAAAATTGATCAGTAAGTACAGAGAGTTCTGACATGCCTCCTTCTCCCCTCTCCCTGCCATAACCTCCCCTGTTATTTACATCTTGCGTCAGTGTGGTACATTTGTTAAAATTGAACAAATATTGATTATTATTAACTAAAGTTCATAGTTTACATTAGGATTCTCTCTGTATTGTACATTGTGTGGGTTTTAACAAATATATAACGACATGGCTGCATCATTATGCATCATACAGAATAGTTTCACTGCCCTAAAATTCTCCTGTGCTTCATTTAATTTTCCCTTCCTCTTCCTACCCAAAGCCTGGAACCACCGATCCATTTATTACCTCCATAGTTTTGCCTTTTCCAGAATGCCATACAGTTGGATTCTTACAGTATGTAGGCTTTTCAGATTGGCTTTCTTCACTTAGCAATATGCTTTTAAGGTTGGTCCGTGTCTTTTTGTGGCTTGATAGCTCATTTATTTTTATCACTGAATAATTTCCCACTCTATGGATGTACCACCATTTGTTTATCCATTCACCTGTTGAAGGACATCTTTGTGCTTCCAAATTTTGGCAGTTGTGAGTAAAGCTGCTATAAACATTCATGTGCGGGTTTTTGTGTGGACATAAGTTTTCAACTCATTTGAGTAACCACCAAGGTATGCGATTGCTGGGTTGTAGGCCAAGAGCATCTTTAGTTTTCTAAGAAACTGACAAACTGTCTTCTAAAGTGGCTGTACCATTTTGCATTCCTACCAGCCATGAATGAGAGTTCTTGTTGCTTCACATCCTTACAGCATTTGATGTTGTCAAGCAAGAGTTTTGGATTTTAGTCATTGTGGGTATAACTGGTATCTCTTATTGTTATAATTTGCAGTTTTCTGATGACATATGATATACAGCATCATTTCATATTTGCCATTTCTATATCTTTTTAGTCAGGTATCAGTTTATATATTTGGTCCATTTTTAAATTTGGTTGTTTTCTTATTGTTGAGTTTTAAGAGTTCTTCATATATTTTAGATACAAGTTCTTTATCAAATGTGTACTTTGCAAATATTTTCTCCTAGTCAATGATTTATCTTTTCATTGTCTCAGTGTCTTTTGCAGAGCCAAAGTTTTTAATCTAAATCAAGTGCAACCTATCAATCATGCTTTTGGTGTTGTATCTAAAAAGCCATTGCCAAATTCAAAGTCACCTAGATTTTCTCTTGTGTTTATCTTCTAGGAGTTTTATAGTTTTGTGTTTTACATTTAGGTCTATAATCTATTCGAGGTGTAAGGTCTGTGACTCAATAAATTTTTTTGCGTGTGGATGTACAGTTGTTCTGGCAATATTTGTTAAAAAGACTATCCTTTGCTAAATTGCCCTTGCTTCTTTCTCAAAAATCGGATGACTATATTTGTGTGGGTTTATTTCCAGGCTGTCTTTTGTTCCGTCGATCCACTTGCGTATTCTTTTACTGGTACCACACTATCTTGTTTACTGTACTGTTAATAGTGAGATTTAAAGTAAGGTAGTGTCGGTCCTTTGACTTTGTTCTTCTGTACTATTATGTTGGCTATTCTGGGTCTTTTGCTACTCCATATGCATGTTAGAATCATTTTGTTGATATCCCCAAATAACTTTTAGGAATTTGATTGGGGTTGCATTGAATCAATAGATCAAGTTAAGAAGAACTGACATCTTGGCAATATTGGGTCTTTCTATCCATGAATATAGAATTTCTCACCATTTATTTACATCTTATTTACTTTCATCAGAGTTTTATGGTTTTCTTTATATAAATTTTATATGTATTTTATTATGTTCATAGATATTTCATTTTTTAGAGTGCTAATGTAAATATTATATTTTCAATTTCAAATTTTAGTTCATTTCTGATATGTAGGAAAGAAATAGACTTTTGTATATTAACTCAATATTATGTAACCTTGCTATAATAGCCTATTAGTTCTTGTAATATTTCTTTACTATTCCTTTTTTCCCCAGCTTTATTGAGATATAATTGATATATAACATTATGTAAGCTACAGGTGTACAGTGTGTGATGATTTGATATTCGTATTGCAAACTGATTACCTAATAAGGTTTGTTAACACATCAATTACCTCACAGTGTGGTGTGGCGTGTGTGTGGTGAGAATATTTAAGCTATATTCTATGAACAACTCTCAAGTACACAATACAGTATTATTACCATGCTGTACATTAGATCCCCAAAACTCATTAATGTTATAACTGGAAGTCTGTACCCTTTGACCAACATCCTCACATTCTCCCCACCCCCAGTCCTGGCAACCACCATTCTACTCCATTATATGAGTTCAGCTTTTTTATATTCCACATATAAGTAAGATCATATATTATTTGTCTTTCTCTGCCTGACTTATTTCACTTAGCATAATGCCTTCAAGTTTCATCCATGTTGTCACAAATTAAAGGATTTCCTTCTTTTTTATGGCTGAATATTCCATTGTGTTTATATTTGCCACATTTTCTTTATCTATTCCTTTATCAGCAGACACTTAGGCTATTTCCATGTCTTGGCTATAGTGAATAATGCTGCAGCAAGCATTGGGGTGCAGATATCTCTTCAAGATAGTGATTTCATTTCATTCAGATATATACCCAGAGTAAACTAGATCATTTGGTAGTTCTATTTTTAATTTTTTGGGAAACCTCTATGCTGTTTTCCATAGTTCTGTACCAATTTACATTTCCACCAACAGTACACAAGAAGGGTTCTACCTTTGTGATTCGATGACTTTTTGTGGTGGTATTCTTTAATTAGTTCATCTTAATTTTCTGTGTGTCTGCTATAGGTTTTTTCCTTTGTGGTTATGGTTAGGCTTCTATAAAATATCTTATAATTATAGCATCCCATTTTAAGCTGGTAATTCTACCCTTTACATATTAGGTTATTGAAGTAACAATTTGCATCTTTTATATATTGTTTATCCAGTAATAAATTATTATGGTAGTAATTATTTTAATATTTTATTTCAACTTTTATACTACAGTCGAAAGCTATTTATACACCACCATTACAATATTAGAGAATCTGACTTCGACTATATATTTACCTCTGCTGGTGAGTTTTAGACATTTCTATGTTCTGATGTTGTTAATTAATGTCCTTTCATTTCTGTTTGAAGATTCCCTGTAGGATTTTTCATAAGGCTGGTCTAGTGGTAATGGACTCCCTCAGTTTTTGTTGTTTGGGAAAGTCTTTATCTCTTCTTCATTTCTGAATGACAGCTTTCTTGGGGATAGTCTTGTTGCTTGACATTTTTTTATTTCAATATTTTTAATATATCATCTCACTCTCTCCTGGCCTTCCAGATCTGCTGAGAAATACACTCATAGTCTTATGAGGGCTCCCTTGTAGGTATATTCCCTCTCTCTCTCTCTCTCCCCGCAACCCCCCCCCCCCCCCCCCCCCCCCCCCCTCCCTCCTTTTCCCTTTCCCTGCCCCGCCAGGAGTCCTATAATGCATATACTGTTTCTCTTAATGGTATTTTGTAAGTACTTCACTGTTTTCCATTACTTTTTCTTTTGGCTCCTCTGACAATATCAAATGATCTGGCTTTGAGTTCACCGATTCTTTCCTCTGCCTGATTGAGTGTACTAGTGAAACTCTGTTGAATTCTTCAGTTAAGTCATTGTATTTTCCAGTTCGAGGATCCCTGTTGTTTCTTTTTTATGGCTTCTATTTCTTTGTGGAATTTCTCATTTTGTTCATGCATTGTTCTTCTAATTTTGTTTAGTCATCTATCTCTGTGTTCTTGTAGTTTACTGAACTTTAAGGGAATTATTTAGAATTCTTTATTAGAAAGATCTCCATATCTTTGGGGTCACTTATTGGAGCTTTATTATTATTGTTATTATTTTAGTGGTGTCATGTTTACCTGATTCTTATTGACTGTGTATCCTTGTGTTGGTATCTGTGTATTGGAAGAAGTGGTCTCCTCTTCCAGACTTTATACAAGTTTGCTTTTGCATGGAAAGAGCTTTTACTAGTCAGTTCAGCTTGGTGTTCTGGGCAGGTCATCTGATAGCATCAGTGAGCAGGCTGGGCTTGATGTTCAGGTCTCCAGTTGGGTGAGGCCACTGTCATGCTCTCTGATTTCAGGATGGTAGTGGTGAGCACTGGCTGAGTTCTTTTATTGAGTGGACCTGCTACCTGTTCTCCACATTCAATCAGAGCTATTACCTATCCTCCCTGGTCAGCTGGAGGTGTGTTCTGTGGTCAGACAGGGCCAGTAGCTGGACTCTGCAATTACCTCTGGTTGAACAAGAGAGCAGGCTGTGCTCCCTAGGAGGGCATCACTAGTTGGACTCCCTAATTGGGTGAGGCTACAGGCTGTGCTCTGCAATCATTCCTGGTCAGGTGGGGCCTTAGGCTGTGCCCCCCTTTCAGATGTTGTCACTGGTTGGACTCCCTGTTCAGGCAGGGCCACAGGTGGGCCGCACAATAGGGTGGTGCTTCAGGCTATTCTCTGTAATTAAGTGGTGCTACAGGCTGTCTCCTGAAACTGGGCAGGGCTGCAGACCAAGTTCTACCATTGGAAAGGCCACTGGCTATGCTCTGCTGTTGGTAAAGGCTGCAGACTACACCTTCTTGTCAGAGAAGGCCTCCACCTGTACTATGCAGTTGAGTGTGGAAGGAGGCTGTGCTGCACAATCAGGCAGTGTATCTGTCTAGGCTCCCTGGTTAGGTGGGGTTGCAGGCTAGCCATGATTGGGTGGGGTCACTGGCTAGTCTCCCTGCCTGGATAAGATCTCAGGCTGTGCTCAAAAATTGAGTAGGACTATAGGCTGGACTGCAGGGTTTCCAGGAGTCACTGTTCAGACTCCCTGGTCAGGCAAGGCTGGAGGTTTTGTGCTGCAGTTGATTAGGACTTCTGGCTTGGCTCTGTGCCCAAAGGGGTCTGTAGGATTGGTTCTGTGGCTTCCTGGGTCTCTGTCCAGGCTTCCTGGGCAGGCAGGACTGAGCCTATCCTTAGAAGCTGGGCAGGGCTGTTAAGTTGCTTTCCTGTCCAGGCATAGGCAGTATGGCTTATTTATTGGTGACCCAACCCAGACAGAAATGCCAGTTATGCTCCCTGGCCAGATGGAGCTACCAGCACAGCTATGCAAATGGGAAGAGCCACTGGTTGGGGTTGGTATCTTTCTTGATTCCTGCCACTGCCATTAGGAACATGATCTGCCAAGATTCATCCACTGGCTGCTTTGAGCCCTGTCCTCTTCTCCATTTCTATCCGATCCTCCGTGATCTGACCCCACTGATTCCCCAAGTGATCCCTGTGAGGCGGGACCCGAGTTGTCCTCCTGGGAAACATCCACCAATGCTGGGGAAGCTGGATGTCCACCTCGGACTCTCTTTTTCCCATTGGAGAAACTGAAATTTCAAATTTCAGAGAGACCCTCTACGTATAGTGTTGTGCCAGCCTTGGGAAGGAGTGTTGCAGTCAAAGTGAAATCACCTCTTTTACCCTTCTAACGTGGTCCTTTTTGGTCTCTGTATCCAAGGGAGTGCTTTCAGCCTCACCTTCAGGTTCTGGGATTTTCACCAAGGTGTCTTATATATGGATAGTTGCCAGCTGGTCTTTCTAGAAGGAGAAGTAAAATCAGGGACCACCTATTCTGCCATTTTGCTTACCTTTTAATGTCAATGGTATCAGTAATAACCCCTGTTTTATTTCTGAAATTAGTAATTTGTGTCTTCAGTCTTTTTTTATTAGCTTGGCTAGAGTTTTATCAGTTTTACTGATCTTTTAAAAGAACCGTGTTCATTTATATTCTTTTGATTTTCTATTTTCAGAGTTATTGGTTTCTTTTATAATTTTTATTATTTCTTTTTCTCTGCTTACAGTTTTTTCAGTTTGCTCTTGTTTTTCCAGTTTCTTTTATGTAAGCTTTGATTATTGATTTTAGATCTTTATTCTTTTATAATATATTCATTCAGTGCTATAAATTTCCTTCTGAGGATTGCTTTTGCTGCATCCTACAAATTTCTATCAGTTGTATTTTCTTTCAGTTTAAAATATTAATTTCTCTTGAGAGTTTTTTCATTGACTCATGTGTTATTTAGAAGTGTGCTGTCTCAACTCCAGGTATTTTAGGATTTTTCAGCCATCTTTCTGCTTTTGGTACTGAGTTTTTGATATCAAGTGTGGTCTTAGAGCAAACTTTGTGTAATTTCTGTTCATTTAAATTTGTTAAGATAATGTTTTATAACCTGGAATGTGGTCAATATTAGTGAATGTTCTATATGATATTGATAAGATATATATTTTGCTCTTGTTGAATAAATTATTCTATAAATACCAACTAGTCCACTCAAATAATGAGATTAGTGGACATTTGGTCCTGTCCGAAAATGGAGACATTTGGTCTATGCCAACTATCTACCTAACCCCATGTGCCATGATTAGCTAGGCTACTGAGACAATTAAGAGTTATTATGCAGCCACAGCACAATTATTGGACCAATAAGACATGATGGTGTTCTTTATGCATGTTATCTGTTAACCAAAAGTATAAATAAATGTTATGGAATGTTTGAACCCTGGGATATTTTTTTAAGCATTGATATTTTGTACAGGACCAACTAACAATGACCTTTTAGCATGGGCCAAATGTCTCCGTGGACATTTTGGACAGGACCAAATGTCCTGCAAGGGATCAATGGTGCTATTTAGTTCAAATATTTATTTGATTTTCTAGCTTCTGGATCTGTCAGTTATTGATAGAGGTAC
>NW_011888894.1:508090-515808 GCF_000151845.1 Pteropus vampyrus
AGTTGTCCTCCTGGGAAACATCCACCAATGCTGGGGAAGCTGGATGTCCACCTCGGACTCTCTTTTTCCCATTGGAGAAACTGAAATTTCAAATTTCAGAGAGACCCTCTACGTATAGTGTTGTGCCAGCCTTGGGAAGGAGTGTTGCAGTCAAAGTGAAATCACCTCTTTTACCCTTCTAACGTGGTCCTTTTTGGTCTCTGTATCCAAGGGAGTGCTTTCAGCCTCACCTTCAGGTTCTGGGATTTTCACAAAGGTGTCTTATATATGGATAGTTGCCAGCTGGTCTTTCTAGAAGGAGAAGTAAAATCAGGGACCACCTATTCTGCCATTTTGCTTACCTTTTAATGTCAATGGTATCAGTAATAACCCCTGTTTTATTTCTGAAATTAGTAATTTGTGTCTTCAGTCTTTTTTTATTAGCTTGGCTAGAGTTTTATCAGTTTTACTGATCTTTTAAAAGAACCGTGTTCATTTATATTCTTTTGATTTTCTATTTTCAGAGTTATTGGTTTCTTTTATAATTTTTATTATTTCTTTTTCTCTGCTTACAGTTTTTTCAGTTTGCTCTTGTTTTTCCAGTTTCTTTTATGTAAGCTTTGATTATTGATTTTAGATCTTTATTCTTTTATAATATATTCATTCAGTGCTATAAATTTCCTTCTGAGGATTGCTTTTGCTGCATCCTACAAATTTCTATCAGTTGTATTTTCTTTCAGTTTAAAATATTAATTTCTCTTGAGAGTTTTTTCATTGACTCATGTGTTATTTAGAAGTGTGCTGTCTCAACTCCAGGTATTTTAGGATTTTTCAGCCATCTTTCTGCTTTTGGTACTGAGTTTTTGATATCAAGTGTGGTCTTAGAGCAAACTTTGTGTAATTTCTGTTCATTTAAATTTGTTAAGATAATGTTTTATAACCTGGAATGTGGTCAATATTAGTGAATGTTCTATATGATATTGATAAGATATATATTTTGCTCTTGTTGAATAAATTATTCTATAAATACCAACTAGTCCACTCAAATAATGAGATTAGTGGACATTTGGTCCTGTCCGAAAATGGAGACATTTGGTCTATGCCAACTATCTACCTAACCCCATGTGCCATGATTAGCTAGGCTACTGAGACAATTAAGAGTTATTATGCAGCCACAGCACAATTATTGGACCAATAAGACATGATGGTGTTCTTTATGCATGTTATCTGTTAACCAAAAGTATAAATAAATGTTATGGAATGTTTGAACCCTGGGATATTTTTTTAAGCATTGATATTTTGTACAGGACCAACTAACAATGACCTTTTAGCATGGGCCAAATGTCTCCGTGGACATTTTGGACAGGACCAAATGTCCTGCAAGGGATCAATGGTGCTATTTAGTTCAAATATTTATTTGATTTTCTAGCTTCTGGATCTGTCAGTTATTGATAGAGGTACATTGAAATCTCCAACTATAATATGGGTTTACCTGTTTCTCCTTGTAATTCAATCAGTTTTTGCCAAACATATTTGTATTCTCTGTCTTTAGATGTATACGTATTAAGGACTGTTATGTCTTTTGGAGGATTGACTCCTTTATCATTACATAATGCTCTTCTTTATCCCTGATAATTTTCCTTGCTCTGAAGTCTGTTTTGTTTAAAATTAATATACTTTCTCCAGCTTTCTTTTGATTAGTGTTAGCATAGTATATCTTTCTCTATCCTTTACTTTTTACCTAGCTGTGTCTTTATATTTAACCCAGGTTTCTGTAGACTACATATAATTGGGCCTTTTTAATTTATCCACTCTGATAGTCTCTATCTTTTAATTAGTAATTAGACCATTTATGTTTGAAGTGATTATTGATATAGTTATGTTAATATATTCCACGTTTGTTAGTGTTTTCCACTCATTTCCCTTGTTCTGTGTTTTTTTTGTTTTTTGGGGTTTTTTTGTTCTTTTGATTGGTCTTCCATTTCTGCCTTCTGTGGTTTTAATTGAATATTTTAAAGATTCAATTTTTTTCTCCTCTTTTTGCGTATCAATTATACTACTTTATCTAGTCATTCCCCTAGAGTTTGCAATATATATTTACAATGAATTCTAGACCATTTTCAAATGATACTATACCACCTCATCAGTAGTGCTCATACATCATAAGAGGATATTCTCAATTCATTCCTCATGTTTCTTATAACATTACTGTCATTTCATTTCAGACATCCATAAGCTTTACAGAGTTGCCAAATACATTGTTGCTATTATTGTTTTGAATGAACTTTCATTTGTTAGATTAAAAATAAGAAAATAGATTTTACATCACTTTCATTTATTCTTTTATTAATGCTTTTTACTTAGATCTGATTTTCTGATGTGTATTATTTTCTTCCTTTCTGAAGAATGCCTTTTAAAATTTATTGCAAGGCAGGTCTACTAGCAATGAATTTCCTCAATTTTTATTTTTCTGAGAAAGTATTTCTCCTTCTGTTTTGAAGGATAATTTCACTGGGTATAGAATTCTAGGTTGATGGGGTTTTTCTCTTTCAATACTTTAAATATTTCATTCCACTTTCTTCTTGCTTGCATGGTTTTTAAAGAGAATCCTAATGTAATTCTTCTTCATGCTCTTCATTAGGTAAGGTATTTTTTTCCTTGTGGTTTCTTTCAAGATTTTTTCTTTGCCTTTGATTTTCTGCAGTTTGAATAGGATATGCCTACATGTAGATTTTTTGGTATTTATCCCATTTTTTGGTATTTATCCCTCAGGTGTTTTCTGAGCTTCCTGGATCTGTGGTTTGATGTCTGTCTTTAATTTTGGAATTTCTCAGTAAATATTACTTCAAATATTTCTTCTGTTCCTTTCTTCCTTCTCCTGGTGTTCCCATTAAACATGTTACATTTTTTGTAATTGTCCTATAGTTCTTGGATATTCTATTCTATCTTTTTAATTTTTTTTACTCTTTGCATTTCAGTTTTGGAATGTTCTATTGACATTTTGTCAAGCTCACTGTTTTTTTCATAGACCATGTCCAGTCTAATGACAAGCCCACCAAAGGCATTATTCATTTCTTTTATAGCATGGTTTTGATTTCTAGCATTTCCTTTTGATTCTTGCTTAGAGTTTTTATCTCTGCTTACATTACCCATCTGGTATTGCATACCCATTTTTTCTATTAGAGCCCCTCACATATTAATCATAGTAGTTTTAAATTCCCAGTCTGATACAACATCTCTGTCATATACGAATCGGGTTATGTTGCTTGTTCTGTCTCTTCAGACTGTGTGTTTTGACTTTTAGTGTGCCTTGTAATTTTTTATTGAAAGCCAGACATGATGTACTGGATAAAAGAAAATGAGATAAATATACCTTTAGTGTAAGGTTTTATGATTATCTGGATAGGAATTAGGTTGTATTTACTATTTTCTTTAGGTGTATCAGAGGCTAAAATTTCCTTTGGTGTTCTTGTTTTGAACTCATATGTTACATTTGGATTTCCCTAGACACTGATTTTTAAAATAACACCTGAAATGTACTTTTTTTTTTTTCAGTTGTGTTTCCCCTTTACTATGCAGGAGCTTTATTAATATAGTCATAAGATGTGAGGAGAGGGAAAGTGTTGTAAAGTCCTATCATTTGGTCTCAGTGTTTTGGTGAGCCTTTGGCCTATGATGTGACCTCCATAAGAGCACCTCACTCTCTTCACTTACCTTGATGAGATAAGAAGGCTAGAGAAGGCTGAAGTCTGGTATTTTCTTTCCCCAGCATGGAGTCTGGTATTTTCTTTCCCCAGGCTGGAGCAGGCTGGAGCTGAGCATTATATTCCCCAGGTTTATTAGGGTCTGGTAAAACCCCATTTAGGCTTTTGTAGAATCGTTTTTGTTAAGAACAAGCCTTGCTAAGAACGTAATGCTCTGAGTGTATTTCAAAAAGACTACTGAAAATAGGTATGAGATTTCTTTTTGGAATGATGAAAATGTTGCAAACGTGATTGTGGTGCTGGTTACACAATTTTGTGAATATCCTAAAGACCATTGGGTTGTACATTTTAAATGGGTGAGTTATATGACATGTGAGTTTTATCTTAGCTAAACTGTTTAAAAAGAAAAAAACAAAAAAGCAAATGCTTCCCCAAGTTCAAAAGTGAGAGAAATTTTATTTCCTTCTTTCTTTGGCCTTGGCTCTCTCCTGCCTCTTCTCCACCCACACTTCAAGTCAGTAGCCTCTAAGGAGCACTCAGTTTACAGCCCCTGCTGCCACAATGTCAAACTCTGTCGAAATATGTTATACAGAGCAGAAATCAAAAAGTCATAGTATGTGAAGTCCGACAGAAACTGGCAATTACACAGAGA
This sequence comes from Pteropus vampyrus, assembly GCF_000151845.1. NCBI lineage: Eukaryota > Metazoa > Chordata > Mammalia > Chiroptera > Pteropodidae > Pteropus > Pteropus vampyrus. Next base: position 512,426 of record NW_011888894.1, read on the forward strand.
TTCAGAGGTCAGGCAGGGGGCGAGGGTAAGGAGAAGGACAAAGTTGACTCTGGAACATGTTTAAATTCTCTTTGCCATGTAGCTTGTTTTATATTGTCAGCCAGAGGCTTTACTTCATTTATAGTCAGTTTTCCAGTTTTTTGTATGTTTTGTTTATAATCTATGTATTGGGTTCTTTCCATATTTTTTTATTATTCATATCTATTAACTCTTTCTTCCACTGTAGTAATTTCTGCTCTTTATCTATTAAACATATTTTATTTGAAAATTGCATATGTACATTTTTCAACTTTCTGAATATATCCTCAGAGAGAAAAGTATGTTTAACCAATTGATAAAAATCACTGATTAGAAGGTAATGGAGATAGTGTCCTGGTTTCCAGATACCTGTCATGTATAGAAAAACACGCATACTTTTCTGCTTGCACCAATATCCATCTTAGTAATATATTAACTTTAGGAGTATAACATTATATCTTCCCACTACCTGACATAATGCCTGACCCCCTCGTATGTGCTCCATAAACATTTATGAATGAATGAATCAGTGAATGAACTATCTGGTTAGCTTCTATCTAGCACTGGAGCTTCCATTCTCCTCTGTTCTCCATGGGCCACTATGCCTTTTTCATTTCCAAGCCTTTCTTTCTACCTTGAAGTCTTAGGAAGTATTGACTCTATTTAAAGTTTATAACCATGTCATCTTTCTACCCAGCAAGTAGAAAATCTTTCTAGAAGAAAAGAAAAACATGAGTACTACTATGCTGTGTTTAAATATGGGACTAGTAAACTGCTGTCAATAGTGATCAGAGGCAGCCACGTCTTTGCCACTGAGCCCTGGAATCGCCTGAAATTGCATAAGAGAAACCGTGACTGCTTATGCTTCCTGAATTTTGGTGTCCCTTTTGGCTCGCAATCCCACTATTTATCTATTTGCATGAGATCTGGCTAAATGACAGTTAGGTCAAAAGTTGCCAAGAAAATAACCACATCTTTCAAGATTCTTCTGCTGAGTCACAGAAATCTCAGCCACTTTGGCTGTGGAATAGCATTACTAATTGACTGAGTCATCATGGACCAAACATGTCCAAGCAGTTCAGAGACAGGGACAATACTGGTACCAAGTTTCCAAGAGATTCTACAGAACCTAAGAATACTTGAATTTGTCGATAGCTATCTTATAGGAAAATGTGTTGAAAGTTACATTGTATTTGAAATCCAAATTAGTGATTTTGAAAGTCTGAATTCAAGACAGTACTGACAAACCAGAGCCAGGGGGTCTGATTTACTTCCCTTTGGCCTCAGAATAGTGTATCCAGGTTATTTTCCAAGCTCAAAGAAAACTAAGATTCTGAATATTTCAAACCATTTAATCCCCTCTCGTGCATGTAGTGGCCTAGTATTACAGCCCTATTTTCCAACTGCCCTGAGCCTGCAAGCATAAATCAATACCACTATGCTGGTAAGCAACCAGTGTCACTGAAGGGATTCTGTACTGACTTGCCACGAGGCTGCCTGATCTGGTCAAGAAAGGAGCATTCTCAGTCCATTTTGGTTCAGCTCAAGAATTTAAGGGAGATAAATTAACTCTTCTAGACGTCAGTTTTCATTTCTATAAAATGTGACTAGGAATTCTTTCTTCTTAAAAATGATCAGAATGATTAGTATAGCATTTGTTTGATGCTCTAAGCTCCATCATCAACTGCCATCTGTTAAGCACTTTTGTACAGCCATGTTAGCCTTGAAGGATTTACAGCCCTCTTGAAAGAGAGGCAAAATATACCTATAATAAGATAAGCCACGATACAGAGTGGTGTGTGGTAATGCCAAGTCAGTGATACAAGCAGTGGGAAGAAGAGGTGAAGGCCAAGGCTACAATCATGGAAAAGCTGCCTGGAGAGACCAAGGCCCTTAACCAGGCAGCAAGGAAGAATTCAAGGACTGCCCCACAAAAGGGAGCACAGCCTATCCAAAGAGCTTGGCTGGGGAAAAGAACTAGAATAAAGGAAGTGGTAAACTGAAAGTCCCATATAATTGTGAAGTAAGATTATTCTTATTTCGCTTAGTTTCTAGACGGCACCATTTAGAAGCTGTATTTATTTATTCTGCCTGAATTTCCTAGTCCTTTTTGTTTAATAAGGAAAATATGATTCCATAGTCATGGGATCTTTTTAGATTCTTGGTCTCATGATAGCTTTTTGGAGGGTTTCATATTTAGTAGGGTCTCTTTCCCTGGTTATAAAAGTAGTATTTGTTTATTATAGAAACTTTGAAAAAGATTATAAATTTAAAATAACTTATAATTTTTTATATTATTTATATAAGTTAGTGTCTTGCATTTTTTTTCACTTAATGTTATCTTACAAGCATGTTCTCATAATATTAAAAACTGTATAAACATGTTTTATATTCCACTTAAGGAAATATAATTTTATATTATTTTTCTATGGTAGACATTTAGATTGTTTCTAGTTTTAGTCTAGTATAAATAACACTGTGATGAATGTACTGTACATATATTTTTGTCTAGATTTTCTGATTAGGCCCTTAGGATCTATCTCCAGAAGTAGAATTACTAGGTTAATTGCTGTGAACATTTATGACTCATATATTAACAAATTGCTTTCTAGAATAGTTTTACCAGTTTACTCCCATATATATTACATGATGGTCCATTTTAATCTAAGACCAGTATTAAATATTTTCAGCTTTAAAATATTTTGCTAATTTCATAAGCAAAGTATCTCTTTGTTTTAATTTCTTTGCTTTTGAGGCTAAGCATTCTTTGTTTATTAGCCATTTATGTTTTTTATCTGTGAAGTATCTAATAACATCTATTGTCTTTTGCCCATGTTTCATAGGAGCATTACGTTCTTATCCATTGTAGCTCTTCATATAGCAATACTACTTTGTCACATTTACTGAAGACATTTCCCCTATTTCTTTTTTTGCCTTTTATTTTTTTTAACATACTGACACTTTAAATTTGTATGTAGTCAAATCTCTAACTTTCCTTTGTAATTTCTCTTAACTGCTCTCACTCTCCAAATGTCCTTTCACAATCAGAAATAAGAGTGGTACCTCCATTTCTTCTATATTGTCCCATTTTTAAATATTTAAATTACAGGTGCATCTAGAATTTATTTTGGAGAAAAGTCTGAAATGAGGATTTAATTTATTTTTGTCTCATGCAGATAATTTTCCCAGCACTGTTGATTAATTTTTCCAGATTTGGCAATCAGTTTTGTTGTTGTTGTTGTTGTTGTTTTAGGCCTTTTAAATTTACAGTGCAGTTATTTTTGAGACAGGGAGAGAGAGGGACCTCTTTCATGGGAAATAGGAAGTTGGAAACGTTGGGAAAATCTACCATGTTAAACTAGAAC
>NW_011888894.1:516948-526436 GCF_000151845.1 Pteropus vampyrus
TTCCATAGCATGCTAATAAGTGTCTTGCAGTGAAAGAGTTATATAGTAAGTAAATTTGGGGCATGCTTACTTAAACAAATGTCAGTGGATTTCTTAACAGCAGAACTCGGAACTCTTCGTGCGGTACCTGCCGTAGTGAATCAAACTTACTGCCTGCAGAGCTCTTTCTTTTTTTCTACAGAGAATCTTTGAACATACTTTGGGAAATAGTGCTGTTCTATTCTTTTCCTTCTGCACTCACTGCTTTTCATTCCTTCTCCTTATATTCCTGTTTGGTTTTTTATCTAAGGTACACTGCACAGTAAGGCGATCCTTACATTGTACAGTAAGGTAAAATTCTTTAAGATAGGGAGTCCTGTCCGAATCCCTTGTCTTGATATAATTATATCCAGTACCACAAAAATAGCCCAAGCTTCAGCAACAGTGTAGATTTTAAGGAATGTTACTAGATGGCATGCATTATCTATTTTTTGGAATGCAGGCAGCTTTTCTAAAAGAAATATTTTGAGTTAATATGCAATAATTTACTAATTTGAATCTTCGTTGGGAATTTAGATGGTTTCTCATTTTTGCTGTTGCAAGTGACTCTATAATACACATTTTCATTCAGTGTTAACTAGAGAAGAATGAAAATGGAACAGATATTTGAATTTGTGGATTGTCTCTTTCTTCCTTCTTTCTTTTGTGGGATTCTCTGCAGCCACCGTTGGGGAGCTCTGCCTTATCCGCCTCTAATAAATACCTGATTTCTTCCATGTCTAGAGAGAGATGCCTTGCTTGTTGTTATAGACCATAAATTGTTAGTCTAAAGTTGCTTGTTATAAAGATTGTGGTTTTACAGCAATTGGCAGACTGATTCTGGTCGCTCGGTTTCTGCCAACTTGACTCTTTCTAGCCTCTAATCTCCATCTGCTTCCGCTTTGCTTCTTAATGCTTCCTCTCAACTCTCCCATCACTATCAGAGTTAGATCTTCTTAAGGATGTCTCAGCAATACTTCAGATGCAGTATGTTCTGAATTAAATGCTTCATTTTTTTCTCTTCTACCTGCTTTTCCTTTTTTCTCCATTTCTTTCCCCATTAGTGGTATCACCACCCAATCACTCACACTAACAAATCTTAGATTTATCTTTGATTCCTCTTTTTCTCCCACTTATTCATTTCCCTGGATATAGGGTAAATTATCAGTAATGTCAACTCCATGACTTCACCACTTCTCAAACCAGTCTGTATCTCCACTGCTTCTATCCCAGCCAGAGCTCTTTCAACTTATTGCTCCCTCCTCCATTGTTTCTTCAGTGTAGTTCACCCTCCACAGTGGGATGAAATGATCAAATTATCAACCTCATACTTAGACACCTCCAATCACTTCCCTTTGCCTAAATGATAAAATTCAAACTTCTTTCTCCTGGATAAAATCATCTTGCTGACTCCAGTCTACCTTAACATTCTCTTTTCTGCTTTTTCCTTTTCGGCCTACGCTTTAATCATACTTTCTCTCTGAATTCCGTGTGCTTTCATATCCTTTTACCTTTGCAAACACTGTTCCTCCAGCAGCAGTATTCTTCTACTTGGTCTGATGAATAATGTTAGTGAGCAATGTCAGTCATGCAATGCTGAGCTGAAGGTATCACTTCCTTAGCTTTTTTGCCCCACCAAGTTGCTTTTCTAAGTCAAGTACAATTACAGGCTTCCTGGTGAAAGGCTTTCTTGTTAAATTATTATTTTTTTAAATGATACGCAGATTTAAGTTGTTTATTTATAATGAGATTTATTTTTGAGATTTGCTTTATAGCATCTTTGTGACCAATTTTTGTAAACACCCTACAGGTACTTGAAAAGAATGTTTATTTTCTAATAAATGAATGCAAGGTTGCATATCTAGTGAGTTAAACTTAATAATTTGTCTATTCAAATATCCTGTATTTACTAATTTTTTTAAATCTGCTTTATCAATAACCAAAAGAAGAATGTTAAAATTTCCCTCTAATATTGTAATGTATCAATTTATTCTTATAATAGTGTTAGTTTTGCTTTGTATAGGTACATATTTGGGAACTATTGGATATATAAAAATTTAGAAATTTTATATCTTGGTGAATTATTTTTATCAGTACATAGTGACTCTCTTTATTCCTAATATTGCTTTTTTGTCTTATAGTCTATACTACACTACTTTTTTTCTTACATTACTTGACTTTGAACTTTCTGTGTCCTCATAGTTATATTTTAGAATTATCTCTTATAATAGTATGTAGTTAGGCTTGCTTATTAATGTAACGTGAGAACCTGTATCTTTTAATAGAATAATTTAGACCACTGCTATCATATTTTTATTTCTAACATTCGTTGTATTTACCATGCCTTTTCCTTGCTTCTTTTTGTTTTTATCTTTTACTGCCTTCTATTTTTCACATTTTGGTTTTAAAATGTTAGCATTACAGATATGAATGTATAGAATGCAGATATTTTCTAAAACTATTTTACACCTGATACTACTTTCAGTCTTTGACACATATATAAAGGATTATGCCTTTTATTGTTTGTTTGTTTTATATAGTAGTTGTCAATTCTGCTTTTTTCTATTTACAAATATACAGTTTGCTTCTGGTTAAGAGGGCATAAAACATACCATCCCTGATTTCAAAGCACTTGTTTTGGCTTTTGCCATTATTTGTCTGACAGAGATGTCAGATTTAACATAATCACCACCACCTGGCTGTTAACATAACTTGAACACCAATTCACTGGTATACCAAGTCTGCTGACTTAATGAATGAAGTTAACCCCTTCGTACTTACTGTCAGAATAACAGTGCTTCGGTGATGCTATTGTGATCTAATCAAATGTACATAGCCCTTAATTCATACTTTTTCTTTAAAACATGACGATCCAAGTAGGCTTAGATCAAGCCTTGCAGTTCCTTGCATGGATGGTACTATTTCCTGCTCCATGTCTTAGCTTATGCTACCCCACTCCCCTCCTTGGTTGGCTTTCCCCCTTCTCCTTTTAAAATAAAATTTGGTTAGGGGTACAATTTTAGATTTACAGAAAAGTTACAAAGATAATACAGTTTCCCTAATGTTGACATCTTTTATATTACCATGATACGTTTGTCACAACTAAGAAATTAACATCGGTATGTTAATATTAAGTAAACTATAGACTTTATTCAAATTTTGCCAATTTTTCCATTAATGTCCTTTTTCTAACTCAGTATCCAGTCCAGCAAGCTACATTGCATTTAGGCATCTTATCTCCTTAGTCTCTCTGCCTATTTGATTTTTTTTAATCTTCTTTCCCCTTTTTTCCCTTTGATTTGGTGGGTTTATATTTTATTTTTATCCTTTTAGAAGTTATCGAATAATATCCTGTTTCCTAGGATATGGAAAGATTGTCACATACATGCTATGGTAGTATAAATTGTTACAACTTCTAAGGAGGGACTATAATGTGCATATTTTTTGATCCAGCAGTTCCCTCCCAAAGACTCAGTACTGCAGATTTGTATACTTGTACACATGTACTAAGTTATTCATCACATCGATATTTATAATTGTTTAATAGGATACTAATGAAGAAGTTTTATATACTGATATGAAATGATGCCCAATATATTATTAGATGGAGGTAGGAGGAAGCAAAATCTGGAACAGTGTATTTAAAATGCTATAATAAACACGTTTCCTTATTCCTGCTGTGCCAAAGGATAGATTCGTTTTCATGTCTGCCCCATCACTGAGGTGCAGCCCTTGAACAGTCCTGTCCTTACGTAGCAATTTCATTTCTAACCCAGCTCCATAGACAGGTCCAAGTCATCATCATCCCTGGTCCTCATGTGGGCTTGAAAAACTCAAGCTCAGACACCTTCCTGCCCTCCAGGACAACCGAATGAATTTTTTATTTACTACCTCGTTCTAATAATGATTTTTTACACAAATATAAAATGTGTCAACTACTCTACCATCTAGGGATATGAAAACTAAATAAAGAATAATGCATGCAAAGAACTTAGTGCAATACCTGGCACATAAAGTTCTAAATAAGCATTAACTATTGTTGATGAGTTGCTTTTTCTAATTTTGTTTGTCGTTAGACTCGCTATTGATATATAGATTGCTATTTATCCAACTTTCTTTACTCAGACTTCTTTTTAATTTTATGTATTTTTTTCCTGATAATTCTGTAATATACATATTTATACATATGACATTTTAGTCTAGCAAACTATTTCGTTCAGGTAAATTTTTTAGGAGTGGATCATTGTGCCCGAGGGTAGAACTATTTTTATGATTCTCAAGTCATAAGATAATATTTCTTTCTAAATGATTTGCCATATTAAACTACTATTTGCAATGCACAAGTGTACTAATTTTACCGAAACCTTGCAAACATCGAGTTAATATTTTTAATACATTTGCTAATTCTTAGGTGTAAAATGGCAACCTCTCATTGCTTTAATGTCCATTTCCTTGGTTACTAGTAAATGCAAAACTAGATGTTTATACAACATAACATTTCTGGTATCTTTTATTAGTTTACTGCATATTGCCAGGCGTTAATCAAAAAATCCTTATTTAGGCTTTTGCACTCTTGAAAAGATTTAGAGCTTCAACAAACTGAAAAAGGAGAGAAATTAAACTGGAAAGTGGTTGTGTTTATAAACAAGCAGTCTTGAAACACAAGACCATTGTGGTAATTGGAATAGTCTGTATCCCAGAATGTCCTGCTTAATAGAAGCCAAGCTCGCCAAATAGCTGGGAAAAGGCAGAACCGTGTGTTTACCCCCAAGGTGGTCAGATGAGGCAAATCTGAATTCCTAAGCTCCACAATTACTCTCTCCCCAAAAGTTTATCACGGCCCGCGCCATCTGAGTGTTTACATTAAGGGTTCTATTTTCCTGAAGTGTTACAGGATTCTGCTTAAAAAAAATACAAAATCCAGACATCTACTAGGTCTGAGAACATTTTCTCTCTTTATAAATATATTTAATAATAAAACAGAAACACATGTTCTCTTTCCAAATACCATGTTAATTCAAAAAAGGCCTTTTCATTAGATGATATATACACAAGGGCTAAAGATTACAAAGGCAAAAAAATGAAATTGTAAACTATACAAGGATGCTTAGGAGAAAACCTTAACAGGGGTCGTAATCAGAGATGCTATCCCTTCTGTGTGCTCTGTTTGCAATCTAACATTCATGAGGAATACTGTCTAGGGAGAGCCTGAAACGGTTTCATAATCTGTAACCACAGAGGGATGACTCAGATCTTTATCTTTTATAAACTGCACTTATAACTTGGTGCTTTACTCACTTTCTCAAAGTTTAAATGAGTTTGATTCAATTATTTAAAACAAGTTGAAAGAATCTTTGTGGGTTGTTGGTTTTTTTTTCCCCCCCACTGCATTTTCTGAATAATGGCCCTGCATTGGCTATTAGCAGTTGAAATCAGTTAACTGTCATGACTTTATCTGCCTTCTTAGTAAATTCGAGTGAAGCCTGGTAACCAAGGGAAAGACAGAAGTGTTCTTCGGGTGGAATTACAGAAGGGGTACAGAACATAGAGGATGGACCTCAAACATACTGAACACAGATGATGTTGCAGCCACACATTTTCAGTGCTAGTGACTCACATATAAAGCAGCTAGACTCTGAAGAGGGAGGGAGTGTGCTACAAGCCCTCACATGAAAGTAAGTGTCTCCTCTTCCCCTCTTAGTGTCTTAGCTATCAGCCTCACATTACTGATTCAGCCGAGGAATGATGATAAATACATGAGGAGACCCCTAGCACGAAAGTTCCCTCTGCCTGGTTAGGGTTCAGAGTAGCTTATGATGAGTTAATTTGGAGTGTTGGGGATATGTTAAATGATACACACAGCTCATTGTGCAATAATAGCACTTTCCAGGAGAATTACTCATATAGCCCGGCCAGCCACATGGCCTGTCTCCAACATAGGCCAGTATCAGATATTTCCTGAGAAAGGTACCAGTGCTATATCACAAAAAGAGAGGCTGTGTGCTCTTCCTAGCTGATCATCAGCTTAGCTTCTAGCCCTGGGCTGTTTGTTTGTTTGTTTGTTTTTGATATTCCATAACTAGGTACAGTGACACTCAAATATACAAAAAAGTTTTTATATTAAAAAATGATTAAGAAGCTTCTTGAATGAATTGTCCTTTGCCTTCAGTTCTACCTATAAAAATATAATTATTACATACTTGTTTTTATGTCTACACAAAAAATATTTCCTTCTATACTTTCAAGCCTACCTTTCCTACAGAAAGGTTTCTCTGATAAATTCTGGACACAAAGATGACTTGTAAATTTTTCTCACACGTAGTATTTCCTTACTGCAGTGAATTGGTGTTAATCTGCTTGGTGTAGCACTTGCCTTTCTTTTTTGAGATCTGATCCTGTTTTTCAGCGGCAATCATAATATTCCCTGTATCTTATAGGACTCATTATTTAAGTGCCTAGAATGTACCAGGGAGTGGGGTCTAACCAACAAAAGGACAGATGTTGTAAATGTTTAAAAAACTTTCCATTTTCATCTTCCTGGCCTGTTCCATTAGTGAGTCTCTCAGGTTCTGTGAAGCTCCGAATGACCTGTCTTATTATTGTGAGTACACTGATAACAGCAGCGAGATGTGGGAGAAACTGGGCTGTTCCTCAGTCACCCTGGATCCTGCTCAATCATCCTTACCTTTTCCTTCACATCCCTTGCCTTTACCCTCACCCCTGTACTCCTCGGCTTGACCCTCTTACTTGGCTTACTTGACCCTCTTACTTAGTTCATAAGGGTTTCCCAAAACCAGAGAGAAGACAGATAAAAGAAGGCAGTCACAGAGTATTTATGGTTTTCAGACACATATGTCAATAAAATAGAATGTGTTTTTAAATATCTTAGAAACTGAAAAGAAGTTAGCCACTGCCCTCAAGTAATTTAAAAGTAAATTATTCTTTAGAGTTTCACTCATTTATTTATTCAGCAAATATTCGCTGTACCTCTCCTGTGTGCCAGACACTTGAGATACATCCTTGAACAAAACAGGCTGAGATTCCTGACCTCATGGAGCTTACAATTTAGGGTGGAGGAGTGAGGGAACTGGGTTAGATTCAAACAGAGGAGGGCAGGAGATACTGGCCTTGCAAGTAGCAGGGCCAGCACCCAGCAGCAGTTTAGAAAATGCTGAGCATATTCCTGAAACCATCTCAATCCAGTTTATATACTTTACAGACCCTGGGAAATATGAGTGCTCACAGGTAAATGCACCCCATTTCCACCCATGGGTACCTAATGGAGCCTTAACATTAAAAGCTTATTAAAACATTTATGCAACATTTGGAATTTCCAAATCCCTTTACATTTGTTTATTGACTGATTAATCTCTGCAGCTTCCTTAGGAGGCAAATTGGTACTTTCATCCCATTTTAGAGATTAGACACAAATATGTTAAGTGGCTTACCTGAGGCTATACCATGAGTCAGGTCCCCACTAACTCCACAGTATGTGAACCAATATTCAGCCGGGGCTCCACCAGTACAAATCACTTAACCTCTCTGAGCCTTATATGTATAAGATACTAATGATCTCTGTCCTACCTATTCCAAAGAATGATTGTGAAAATAAAACAAGGCAAACAAAATGCTATAATGCTAGTTATAATTAGGTAATGGATTACGGCAGAAGGAATCAGCAGCCTCGTTGTTTAATATTTCAGGAATGCTACTCGTTTGGGGCCAGAGCTGAAAAAAATGAAGAGAAAAACAACCTGTGGCTGACCCTCTGACAAAACTAAGTCCTCTCCCTCATTTAACGCAGCTTAGATTAGAACAGAGAAGAACAGGAAAACGGAGTAGTAAAACTAGGAGGAGAAATGAAAGAGGTAAAATTGTGAATCTTCAGTACAATATAACAATGCTATAAACTGCTAATCTTGACATAAGAATCATTGTCTGAACTCAAGGAGTATTGCAGCATGGAGGGAAAAGCTTAAAATTTGAGAGCAGAGGATGCTTTAGTAGCTGGATCCTGCTGTCCAAACCATTGGTCTGTGTCCCGTGTCTGATACTGATCTTTCAAGACATGGAGTCCCGCACTCTTTCCCCCACCTCGCTGCCTCCTGCCTAAGCCAAGCCTTTGAATATGAGACTAGTAACTTAGTTGTCAGTGTCCACACACTGGCTGACCATTTGATGATTACAGCTGGTGTTCCCTTCAACCTTCTCTTCTCTGGCCTTAAGAATTCCAGACCAACCCTTTCTTTTAGCATTATCGCTGGCGAATGAATGCCAGTGCCACTTGTTGCCTGTACAAAGCAAGCCCCAGGTACAAGCAACTGCAGGTACAGTCACGTTGCTAAAACACTGGTCCTTCTGTTTCATTCTCTCCAGCTTTTTATTTTATTCATTCCTTTCTCTTTTTAAGTTGAGCATATAAGTAGAATTGAAGGTTTAAGGAAATATAAAAAATGGACTAAGCAGTGAGGGATAAATGCCAAAAAAGAGGTCATAGGAACAAATATGCACGTGTTTGCACACACACAGTCTTCTGAGATCTTTGTCGAGGGGCCTCCTTATTCTAAGTTGAGTCTCTAGAAATTAAGATAGGATCAAAGAATTCATGCAGTGCGTAAATGCTAAACTGTAAAATGTCTTTATGCTTAGGATTAAAGCTCTCCAGCTACTAGAGCAGGAAGCAACCTGAAAAATTCACCTTGCTAATGAGCTGAACAGTAAGTAGCCATTTCACAGGCTTTTCTGTGCACACCAACAAATAACACGACAAAAGGAATGTAGTGTTTTTCCTCTGAGTACACACTGACTTATAAACAGGCAAAATTTTCTCCTGTCATTGCTGTTGATAGTACGCATTCTCCTTTTTCTAAGAGTCTTTCAGTGATTTGGACAAATTTCTTAACCTCTCTGGTCTCATTCTCTTCATATGTAATGTAGACTTATTAATAAACTCCGCCCCATAAAATTGTTTTAAGGATAATTAAAATGACATATAAAAATGCTTAGCACAGTATTCATATTAGTACTTATTACTTATTGAATGCCCATTATTTGTTAGGTCCTGTTCAAGGCACACAAAGAAAATAAAGCATAATCAAGGAGCCTTCAAGATGCTCATCCTCTCTTCAATCCCTGGAAGTTTCTCTCTAAAAATGCTAGGTACGAGTACCTTGAAGGAGACCCAGATGTGCCTAAGCACCAAGGCATCCATTTTCACACTGTGATTATCTTATATCTTATTCCCTGACCTCCACTTCTGTCTGGCCCCTTAAAGGCAAGTTCCCTCTCACCTACCTTGAACAAGGAATGCCCCTATTGTGGAAGACTGTGTCTTTGGCGCTGGACTGGAATCTTCCCAGTTGAGGGACTTTTCCTTCCTCTGCTGGCAGGCATTTGGTGCACAGTGACTCTTGCACACAGTGAGTGAGTGCTCTGAATGCACCTACTCCTTTTGTACCAGCTCCTTTTTG
>NW_011888894.1:526486-532664 GCF_000151845.1 Pteropus vampyrus
AGAAAGACAACCTGTGGCTGACCCTCTGACAAAACTAAGTCCTCTCCCTCATTTAACGCAGCTTAGATTAGAACAGAGAAGAACAGGAAAACGGAGTAGTAAAACTAGGAGGAGAAATGAAAGAGGTAAAATTGTGAATCTTCAGTACAATATAACAATGCTATAAACTGCTAATCTTGACATAAGAATCATTGTCTGAACTCAAGGAGTATTGCAGCATGGAGGGAAAAGCTTAAAATTTGAGAGCAGAGGATGCTTTAGTAGCTGGATCCTGCTGTCCAAACCATTGGTCTGTGTCCCGTGTCTGATACTGATCTTTCAAGACATGGAGTCCCGCACTCTTTCCCCCACCTCGCTGCCTCCTGCCTAAGCCAAGCCTTTGAATATGAGACTAGTAACTTAGTTGTCAGTGTCCACACACTGGCTGACCATTTGATGATTACAGCTGGTGTTCCCTTCAACCTTCTCTTCTCTGGCCTTAAGAATTCCAGACCAACCCTTTCTTTTAGCATTATCGCTGGCGAATGAATGCCAGTGCCACTTGTTGCCTGTACAAAGCAAGCCCCAGGTACAAGCAACTGCAGGTACAGTCACGTTGCTAAAACACTGGTCCTTCTGTTTCATTCTCTCCAGCTTTTTATTTTATTCATTCCTTTCTCTTTTTAAGTTGAGCATATAAGTAGAATTGAAGGTTTAAGGAAATATAAAAAATGGACTAAGCAGTGAGGGATAAATGCCAAAAAAGAGGTCATAGGAACAAATATGCACGTGTTTGCACACACACAGTCTTCTGAGATCTTTGTCGAGGGGCCTCCTTATTCTAAGTTGAGTCTCTAGAAATTAAGATAGGATCAAAGAATTCATGCAGTGCGTAAATGCTAAACTGTAAAATGTCTTTATGCTTAGGATTAAAGCTCTCCAGCTACTAGAGCAGGAAGCAACCTGAAAAATTCACCTTGCTAATGAGCTGAACAGTAAGTAGCCATTTCACAGGCTTTTCTGTGCACACCAACAAATAACACGACAAAAGGAATGTAGTGTTTTTCCTCTGAGTACACACTGACTTATAAACAGGCAAAATTTTCTCCTGTCATTGCTGTTGATAGTACGCATTCTCCTTTTTCTAAGAGTCTTTCAGTGATTTGGACAAATTTCTTAACCTCTCTGGTCTCATTCTCTTCATATGTAATGTAGACTTATTAATAAACTCCGCCCCATAAAATTGTTTTAAGGATAATTAAAATGACATATAAAAATGCTTAGCACAGTATTCATATTAGTACTTATTACTTATTGAATGCCCATTATTTGTTAGGTCCTGTTCAAGGCACACAAAGAAAATAAAGCATAATCAAGGAGCCTTCAAGATGCTCATCCTCTCTTCAATCCCTGGAAGTTTCTCTCTAAAAATGCTAGGTACGAGTACCTTGAAGGAGACCCAGATGTGCCTAAGCACCAAGGCATCCATTTTCACACTGTGATTATCTTATATCTTATTCCCTGACTTCCACTTCTGTCTGGCCCCTTAAAGGCAAGTTCCCTCTCACCTACCTTGAACAAGGAATGCCCCTATTGTGGAAGACTGTGTCTTTGGCGCTGGACTGGAATCTTCCCAGTTGAGGGACTTTTCCTTCCTCTGCTGGCAGGCATTTGGTGCACAGTGACTCTTGCACACAGTGAGTGAGTGCTCTGAATGCACCTACTCCTTTTGTACCAGCTCCTTTTTGCGGCTGAGGGACCATATGTAGCAGAGGATCAGTCCCTTCATTCCGTGCCACTGAGTTTGGAAGTCCAAGTTGTGTATCCATGCTGGACCAACGCGGGAAATCCTGCTCCTTGATCCTCCTCTGTGTTTGTTGTGTGTTTGTTCCTTATCCTTATTTGAGTTAAAGGGGAGAAAGTAGCTAAGAGGGAGGGCTTGTGAGGCTTAGGTACCCGAATTGCGTAATATTTTTTAATCCTCAGCTCCTCATGACCTGAAAATGTTGGTATTATCCAGGGCAGGTCTGGAATGGGAAAATAAGGCATTATCGTGGGATTCTCTGGGAAGCACATAAGGTAAACCTTTAATCCACAAAGCTAGGCTTGTAGGAGAAAAGAGAGAACCTTACTTAGTTCAGCCTACATTCTTATCCTACCTTGATTACTACAGCTTTTCTTAATTGGTCTCCCTGCTGTTGGTTTTATTATCTGCTGAATTATCCTCCATGTTTCTGTCTGATGGAAGTCACCTCTCCGTTCTCAAAGATTCCAGAACCATAGCTCTCTCTTATGACAGGTTTCTTCTACCTTGTATGTAGAACCGTATGTGCATATTCTGTCTTTGCCAGATTAGAAAGCTGTGAGGCTACTGTGCTGGAATATCATTCCCCCCCTTTGATTATCAGGGTTCATTCTTTTATGAACTGCCTGGTCCATTTTAGTCTCTGGAATCAATTGCCTATATTCAAATCCTGGCTCTGCCATATACTAGTTATCTGACTGTAAGTGAACTTTTCAGTGCTTCAGTTTTCTTATTTGTAAAAAGAAGAAAATAATAGAATCTCAGAGAACTCCTGAGGACTAAATAAGGAGATACATGAACAATTCTTGGCATATAGTTAGTACTCAATAATGTTACTGTTGCTGCTGCTACAACTCCTATTATTAGTCAGATGACAATGTCGTTCCTTCCCCATGGATCCTAAGGTTTTCTGCTTCCTTCTAAGGTGATGACCTTCCCATAAAGAAGAAGGTCATTCTTTCGTCATGGATATAAGTAGCTGCTACAGTATTGGCTCATTAAAAGCAGGATTTATCCTTCTATCTTTACTTTGTATTCTTTACAGTGCCTTGGAAATAGATGCTAATTAACATCTTAAAGTTTATTTTTCCCATTTCGAAACTAATGCATGCTTATTAAATAAATTTAGAAAATATAAAATGTATAATTCATAAGGAAAATAATTACCCATTGTCATACCACCCAGAGATAATCACTGTAAATATTTTGGTGTAGCCTTTCTTCACTAATATGTACTTTTTTGTAATTGGGCTTATATTATATATTCAGTTTTATATGCTGATTTTTACTATTTTAAGCACATTTCTCCCATATTTTTGCAAACATATTAAAATTGTCATCACTGCACTATAAATTACATTAGCATTCCCCTATCGTTGGATGTTGCCAATTTTAATTTTAAATAAATCTGCTGTGATCATTTTTGTATATAAGGCTTTTATTTAGCATATCAGATTATTCAGTATAAATTATCAAGATAAAATTACTGTGTCAAAGAATATTAGTGACAGTATATGAGATGTCTATTTTATTTTAGTTTTCATTTTATTTCAGCATCCATTTTCTTCTCTTTTATGAAAACTGAGACAACATTTGGTCAACTCTAAGCTTCCATCATTCTACTTATTTTCCAGTAGTCCTTAAGTATTCATAGATTCAAAAATAAAATTAAGGGTAAGGTGGTGTCTCTGCAGATGGAGAGCCTGGCATGAGATGCCAGAGTCTCAGCAGGGTGAGAAAAGTGTGGCCTGGCAAGAGGATGTCAAAGCCCACGCAGGGTAAGGCTGGCTCCAGGCGTTAGAGCCCATGAAAGTCAAGGAGATTGTATACTCAAAGGCATGAGGAATTAGAGCACAGGGGTAGTGTGAGGAAGGTTTGCACGTGGCAGAGCTATCCAGAAAGGGGAGTTAGAGCCAGACTGGAAAGGAGAGGAAGATAACAATGGAGATGGGAGATTCATTATGTAAAGGAAGATAGATTAAGCAAGTGAATATATTAAAGATAATGGAAGCAAGTTTTTAACTGTCAGAGATGGAGTTTATAGCTATAGAAGAGAAAGAACGCAAACAAACCCTATAGTGTGAATTCATGGTTTTTATTATACATAATTATAGAAATATAGAGGTTACATATACATCTATAGGAAAATAAATATTACATGTATTTTCTAAGTTTATTTTGAAGCAGTATCACTCCAGTGACAATGAACAAGCATGTCTAGTGCTGTTTCTTGTTTCTCAATGTAATGGTCATTTTGGACAAATGACCATTTCCAGGGAAAGTACAAGATGAGTCTTTAACATCTTTTTGTACCAGAAATCAAGTGCTTAAAGAAGATAGGGGTATGTCAAAGGATACAGAAACCAATGTGAATAAGCCCCCATTGGCTAAATTGGGGACATTTTAAGCACCAAAGAATTATTATAGTAACAAATTGTATTTAAAAAAATAAAAAATTACAAGTCCATGAAGATATAAATAATTGAATACATTGAAAGTTTGATGAGGAATGAGATATTTATATACTTCCCTACAGAATACTTATTAAGAGGGAGAAGTATATCTTTCCAGTAGAGAAGCCTGGCAAACACCACCTTAATCGAGTGATCAAAGTGAACATCATCAGTAACAGGGTGCTTTGAAATCATGTGCCACTTGATGTCATGCCAAGATCACCATCCTCATCAACCCATCAGACTGAGCATACTGCTGGTACCAGCCTTAGTGATCCCATGAAAACTCCAGCTCTGAAGTTTAGCTTACATGAAGTGATCTCGGCTGAGCCCTGCGCGCCCCACAAGCTGCAGGCCTTGCAGAAGAAGTAGCTGGTTCCGGGTGTCGTGCCAGCCACATCGAGAGATGGCTTGTTTATTCCCCTCCTTTCAGGTACAGAGCAACAGAACTTACATCGTGTCACAATCTCATCACGTTGATGGTTTTGCCTCTGGGACAGAGGAAGTTTTTACGCATTAAACATTACTAGCTTTTGCTCTTTAGTTATAAATAATGAGACTGTGGCAAAGAATAATAGACACGTGGAGGTAGAAAAACTGTCTAATTTAATTTTATTTCTGAAAGTATTTCAAGATAATTCTCCTTGCTGTTTTCTAGTGCATACCTTTCCAGGTTGTAAAGAGTGTTAAAAGCTTCATACCCTGATTCTTATTCTGAGAATAAAGCTTGAGAACCTCTTAACCAAAAAAAAAAAAAAGAAAAAAGCAATGTCAGTTGTATAATTTTGAACTTCTGGACTGTAGAACTTGAGAGAGAGTAGATTTCTATTGTTTTAAGCCACCCAGTTTATAATAATTTGATACAGTAGTCACAGGAAACTAGTAATGGATATCCAATTCTTCTAGCACTATTTGTTGAAAAAATTCTTCTTTTTCCATTGAATTTCTTTTGCACCTTTGTCAAAAATCGATGACCAAACATGTGTGTTGGGTTTATTTCTGGACTTTCTATTCTGGTCCATTGTTCTATCTATATGTCTATAATTTCACTAATACTCTTTTTTTATAATTACTATAGCTTTATAATAATTTTTGAAACTAAGAAGTGCGAATTTTCCAGCTTTGTTCGTCTTTTTCAAAATTGTTTTGGCTTTTCTAATTTCTTTGCTTTTTTTATATACATTTTAGAATAAGCTGCTCAATTTCTACATCCTGCTGGAACTTTAATTGGAATTGTGTTTAATCTAGAGATCAGTCTGAGAAAATTTGGCATCTTACCAACTTTGAGTCTTGCAATCTATGAACATAGTATATCTCTCCTTTGTTTAAGTCTTCTTTGAATTCTTTCATTATTTTGTAGTTTTCAGCATATAGATCTGGCACCTAAATATTGCGTGGGTTTTGGTGCTATTGTGATGGTGCTTTTTAAAAAAAAACATTTACTTCAGTTTCCAATTATTTATTACCAGAGTACAGCATTTGGATGGATTTTTTGTATGGTGACTCTGTATCCTATGATCTTACTATTTATTTATTAGTACTAGTAGCTGTTTTGTAGATTTTGGGGGGGTGGGATTTTCTGTGCAGACAATCTTATATGTGAACGGTGCTATTTCTCCCTTTCCAATCTGTGAGCTTTTTATTTATTTATATTTGGCCTTATTGTATTGCCTGAAACTTCCACTATAGAGTTAAAGAAAACGGTAAGAGTGGACATCCCTGTTTTAGGTCTGTTTTTGTGCTTCATCTCAGAGTGTCTCTCTGCTAGCAGTTTACTGCTGATATTGGTTGTTTGTTGCTTGTTAGCTTGGTGATGAGGGCTGGAGGCGTTCATATTTTCTATTCTCAGTGATCCTTGTCCCTCTCTCAAAAATGAGGGGTCTCGAATGATCTGGACCCACTCCTTTTTCTGTCTCTCCCCCCATGGATTTGGGGTTGTTGC
>NW_011888894.1:533687-552798 GCF_000151845.1 Pteropus vampyrus
TCCCTTTCCAATCTGTGAGCTTTTTATTTATTTATATTTGGCCTTATTGTATTGCCTGAAACTTCCACTATAGAGTTAAAGAAAACGGTAAGAGTAGACATCCCTGTTTTAGGTCTATTTTTGTGCTTCATCTCAGAGTGTCTCTCTGCTAGCAGTTTACTGCTGATATTGGTTGTTTGTTGCTTGTTAGCTTGGTGATGAGGGCTGGAAGCGTTCATATTTTCTATTCTCAGTGATCCTTGTCCCTCTCTCAAAAATGATGGGTCTCGAATGATCTGGACCCACTCCTTTTTCTGTCTCTCCCCCCATGGATATGGGGTTGTTGCTTTTTTTTTTTTTTTATTCCCTTTCCCCAGCTGCACTAGATCTTCCCCTGTGCCATGAACCCTGCTCTTTCTTTCCTAAGCAGCTTAATTTAAGGTTTTTGTTTTGTAGTGGAGAAAGGGTGAAAGCATCTAGGGCAGGGCTTTGTTCCTTTCTGGAAGTGGCTACTACACATCTTCCCCAGGCCTCTACCACGCAGGAAGCCTTCTCTGGTCTCCTGTTCTGCACCCAATCACTCTTGAGCAATGGGGTCTGGGAGAAAGAGTCATTTAATGGGTTTCTCTTGTGTGTATTGTTCCCAGAGGTTCTAAACTCTCACACCAGTCCATACTTAGGAATTTGTTAACGGTTTTAGCCGATTTCTTTTTACCTGCTTTCCTGGCACTCAGCACCTGTCCCTGGTAATCAGGCGGCCATGTCCCATGTCTACTTGAAGGTTCCTCTCTTTAAGTTTCAAGCTAGCTGGGTCTACTCCTCCCTGTGAAGTTTTAACTCTGCTCCATGTTCACTTTTGTGTAATATAATGGTTCCTTTCTTGGTAGTTAAGTTTAGGTAAAAAGCATTACGTCAGGTAGGAAAGTGAGACATGTTGAAGTGGTAATGTGAGGCAAAAGATGCATCCACTTTGTCCTTCTTGGTTGCTGGGTGATGGTAAGGTTGTAAATTGAAGGGACATGGTGGAAATTGTGCCTAGCCGAGAGTAATCAAAGAATGAAACAAGATTTCTCCTCCCTAACATCTTACCTCAGAGGAGAGACATGAAACAATTAAACTTACTAATTTGAATGTCCATCTGTCAACCTGCCCAGAGAGGTGTTGTTTAATAGGCAAGTGGAAGGAAGATGAGATTATTTGGCCCTCTCTCACTATTCAGCAAGAGAGATGTGACTACCTCATAAGTAGCTCTTGTTCCCTATTTCCAATATAAGCTAGACTCTTATGATTAATGAGATAGGGCATTCACCAGTGCTTTTGAAAGACGGATCATTGTGGAAAAGCCCAACCCTGTTTACTGCATTTCCTCCCTGAAAGCAGTGAGTCTTGACAGAAGCTATGCAAGTCATCCTGTCTCCCATTAACAATGACCTCAACTGTTTGTTTTAAAGAGTTCACAACCCCAAAACAAAATTTTCACATGTAAAAGCATAGCATTAACAAACCCTTTGGGGAAAGCTTCTCCTGAGCCCTCAGCCTATGCTTCTGTTCCATAAATCCCTTCATGGCAGGTGGGAACCTCCCATCAATGGCGTTGATACGGTCTTAAAGGAAGAAGCCTTTAAGTAGCCACCTTACACATGCCAGATGCATTCTAACTGCACATCAATGGATGAGTGAAAAGTACGGCTAGTGCATAGGAAATAGAAGACATGATTCCACGGAAGCAGGATTGATTGGCTGGAAATCCTAGCCAGAAGCAGACACTAAAAAGGAGCTTGGGCTACTAGTGGTATGTGGTAACAAATAGTCACCCGGGAAGATACTTTAGAGCACATCCTGTGCCCCAGGAACTGTAACAATTCTCAATATTACATGATCGGAAATGACTTATTCTTGACTACCTTTCTACAGCAGGAAGGGGCTCTAGGGAATAGTGGGCAAAAGAGCATCACTGGAGACCTTTGAGCAAGAATGAAGAGTTTCTGTTTCAAGAGCTTCCAGCCTACAGAGAAAAACCAATTTTCCCTTGAAGGCGTCTTATCAGGAAGTCCCATACAGAAGTCCTAATAAGACTCACTATAGAGACTCTTAGAGAATTTATTCTTCCTCTTTTCCTATGTTCAGTGGATGGTTAAAACCAAGGAGGTGAGCTTGAGACCTCCGACTTTCTTCATGAGTTCCCAAAACAAATGACTGTCTAACTTGTTCCTAGAATTTATCCAGGAGGAAGATTTTTACTTGTTTTGATTATCTTTTGCTACATTAAAAAAGCTACCCCAAAACTTAGTGACTTTGATCAACAACTCTTTTATTTGTTCACAATTCTGTGGGTCAGGAATTTGTCCAGGGCCCAGCTGGACAGTTCTGCTTTACATGATGTCTTTCATGAAGTTGCAATCAGATAGCTGCTCAGGTTGGAGTACCAGGATGGTGTCAATCACAAGTGTAGCAACTTGGCAAAGTTGGTTAGGAGACTGGGACCTCTGTCTACCTCTCCACGTAGCTAGCTTGGCCTCCTTTACATGGTAACTGAATTTCAAGAATGAGTATTCCAAGTGGTGAAGCAGAAGCTACGACCTCTTAAGGCCCAGCATTAGAAGTTATACAACATCACTTATCATATTCTTTTGATTAAAAAAAACAAAAACAAAAAACAAAAAAAAAACAAGCCCTAGTGCTACCCTAGATTCAAAGGGAGAGGAAATTGGCTTCACGTCTTGATGGGAGATTGGAAAGGTTACTTTGCAAAAGAGCACATGGGATGGGAACTGTTGTTGCAACCATCTTTTGAAACACAATCTACTATACTACCTAAGGCTCTCCTTCCGGTGCCTCAGATTCAGCTCTGGTAAGAACTCTTACATGTTTAACCCAAGCGTTCTATACTGGGTTTTGTTTTGGCATTCATGACTTTCTGTTAACTTTATGGTGCAAAATGATGACTATGGGAGTCATCACCCTCTATACATCCCTGAAAGGCTAATTACCCGATAAGCTTGAACTCTGCTTCTCTTAAATCAGGTTAAAAGTCGTGAGGAAAAACCTGGAAGGAAACAAGATGCAAATTCTTGGTTCATTTCCCATTATTATTTAAGTCAAATGCATTTTTATTATTATTAAGTCGAAGGTGTTTTATTATCCACACAGGAATTTTCAGTTCAGTTAATATGTTTGATACTGACATTTAATTTTTTTTATTACTCTGTTCTTTTATCCCTTCTCAGTATGAGCAACTCCAAGTCTTCTTTTATAGGGCTATTATTTTCTAGGGCTGTTCTATTCCTGTGTGTGTTAGAAACTTGGGTTTATCTCTATGATGTGTTAATAATTAAAGCAAATCTCTACAATAAGACATAAAACAGCCTGCCCTGCCCCAAGAAACTGGAACTATGGAGAAGACTAAGAGCCGAATCAAAGATAAAAAGCCATGTTGGTAGCTGATAGCCAACATTACACCCTTTGAAACACTGGTTTTGG
Source organism: Pteropus vampyrus (assembly GCF_000151845.1). Classification (NCBI taxonomy): domain Eukaryota; kingdom Metazoa; phylum Chordata; class Mammalia; order Chiroptera; family Pteropodidae; genus Pteropus; species Pteropus vampyrus. The sequence goes on from NW_011888894.1 coordinate 537,147, forward strand.
TCCCTACATCAAGATATGCTTCAGGCCTCCCAAGGGCAAAGATGCTACCTTTCTGCAAAGACTGGCACCAAGGCCAGACCTTTGAAATAGCACTCATTTTGACACAGCATTTTTGGGCCAAAGGGAGAAATGCCCTCAGCATATTCCAAAGCAATGGAGCCTTAGAGCCTTTTATTTTTTTTTCCACCTCAACACACCTAAGGGATTCCACACACTCCCATCAGTGGTAGACACTCATTAGGGCGGTAAAGGGCCCTGGGGTTTGGGAAGAGTTCACCATTGAGAATCACTGGAATAAAACTTCAAGCAGCATAAGGTAACACTGTTTGGCAGAGAAAGGCAAACCAAAGAAACAGGTAAACCAAATTGATATACGGTCTTATATCCCTCACACAGCCTCTGAGGTTAACAAAGCAAAACATACTTTTATCCAAAAATCACATTGGTTTCATCGTAGTCCCAGATTACGCTGCCCGGCCACGTATTAAATTTACAGTGAGAAGTGGAGCGTTGTGTGATTAGAAATCATTCGTAAGTCAGCACATCACCTAGTAACCTTGCCATGCATGGTGCCTCATTAAAATCTCCATAAAACCTGGCCTATGGTGGGTGTGGTAGAATGTTCCATCTTAAGCAGGGACAAAATTTTTGTTTCTGTTACGGCTTTGCACTCTTTTGGCCCATGATAGGCATTCTTTATAGGTCTTCAGTAACGAGTAGGTGAGAAAATGAATGCACATGCAGAAGCACTGCGCCAGCCCTAGTCCTGACCTTGGACCAGCCTTCTCTAAAGGCTTTTCTGCCCCTGACAGTACAGCTCTCACAGAAGAGGAGGGCCCATTTTCCCACCTCAGCCTTTCATTGGAGAACATGGCACATTTAAAGATTAAGTTTCAGAGCTAGAAAAGGGCCCTTAGAAATCAATTAGCCCCCAAATTTCATTTTATAGATGGGGAAATTGAGTCCAGAACTCTTATGGCTTTTTCCAGCATCACCTGTCAGTACATCTGTAACTTAATCTCTGCAAGGCGGGCATGTAAACTGGTCCACTGAGGAATGAGTCTTAGGGGTTGCAGGTGCCCAGGCAATTGGTGCAGACAGGACACATTTTAGGTGGAGAGGGAGGAAAGTAAAACTAAACTGCTCACGCTTTCCTGGTTCACCTCTGGCAACAGGAAGCCGTGGCTGCCTGGAGAGGGCAGAGGTGGGGTTTTCTCCTTCTACAGATACCATTTGACCCAGCCGGTGACTCTTTCCTAATCAGCACCCTCAAATAAGTGCTAAGTGAAAACACTTCAAGGAAATTCCTTTGTAAACAAATGTTGCTCTCTGGTAACCCAGCCATAATATCAAAGATTTCGTGGCGGAATGGACGGCCACAGGGTGTCTGTCGGGGATGTATGCATGCGGAGGGAACAAGTTTGCCACTGCAGACCTGTATCCCTACCTTACCACCTTGCTGCTATCCACCATCCACAAAAAAAAAAAAAAAAAAAAAAAAAGACCTGTCTCATTAGAAGTGCAAACCAAGCTCCCATGGCCACTGTCCCCAGAGAAGCTGCATACACACTGACTTGTTAGATGAGGCATGGCCCCCTCTGGGATGCTTGCCAGAAAACTGCACAGCCTTATGGAAATTGTAGTGACTCAGGGGCCCTTTGGGGAAGGAAATGGCCTGGAAAACACCTGGTCCCTTAGCTTTGACATAGATGGCAGGTCAGGAGAGGGAGGAATTCATTCTAGAAATATTTATTGGGTGTCTATTATGTGTCAGGCACTGTTCTAGGAAATGGGTATCCAATATGAACAAAATATTATCTTTGTCCACTGCTCTTCTAAACCTTTTGTGATGATCCATACCTTACTGTATGCTGATATACTTATCTTATTTTGCATTAATGGGAAGTTAACAAAATACCATCCATAAAAATAGTACTTTTATTGACCCAAATATGTTGGTCTGGATCCCCAACTAAATTGTAGACTCCTTGAGGGCAGAAGCAGTATCTCTTTCCTTTGTAGTCCTCCTAGCATTTCACATGATGGTAAATATAGAGAAAATACTCAATAAATGGTGATTGATTAGATGCCTAAAAAAGTAATATCTGGAAACAAACCAGATCGAACTAGGGAGGAGGCTGGTGACAATCAAAGGTTTAGGATCCAAAAGAACAACACACCTGGAGGCGGCAGCTATAGATACCAAACAAAGAAAGCCTTACTATTTATAGTAGTTTTTTTTTTAATTGATGCCTGCATAATCCATGTGTAGCAGTATCATTAAGTTCATAATATTTGAATGTAAAGAACAACAATATAAAAGTGTTATCACTGAGGACCAAAATTAAATACCATATATTTTAAGGAAGAGAGACTGCCTTGATTATGGTCATTGGTAAATAAGAATGTATTCAAATGCCCACAACAGTATTTTCTTGATTTTAACACTCTGAACACAGGTTATAACACTCAGTCTCTGATGTAGACATAAGCCTTTTACTTCAGCAAATGCCATAATGATCAGAAATGTAAATGGAGCCCAGTTTTTGAATGAGCCACTTGTTCTTTTCTGCTGTGAGCATGTGTCTGCCTTGGGTCTTTGGCTAAAACACATGTAGCTTCCAATAGATTGAGATACTCACAGTTCCTATTAGCAGGGGAAGGTGCAAAGTCAGATAATTTTAGGGAGATCCTGAAGACACCAGGCTGAGCTTGCTTCTTTAGAAAACTGAAAAATTGAGAAAGAAGGGTTTTTCAGGGATTTTTTTTTCTTTTTCTTTTTTTTTTTTTTTGAGCAGGGAACAGCAGGATAAAAACAGCCAAGGAACTTTCACTTGTTAAATTCTAGTAAATGTTCATTGTTGATGAAGTGAGAGAACTAACTAAACTAAAATATTTCAAGCTGCTTCAGGTAACAAGATTGTATCTTTAATTCCTTGCTTGTGTGTTCATTTGATATAAGAGTTACCAGAGAATAGAGAAATAACTTTGGTTGCAAGTTAAAATCTAAAGAGAAGAAGCTTCTGAATGCTTCAATACTGACAATGGAAGATAAGAGAAACTTAGAGAGCTTTTGACCTGGAGGTGATGAGGCGAAGGGTGCAGGCACTCCGGGTCTGTTTTATTACAAGGTGTAAGGCTGGGTCTAGCATCTAGAAAAGGGTTAAGATGAGACCCGGCATCCCTTTCATTATTTTTTAAACTGATCATCCCTTAACTGTCCCAGTTGGAAAGTATGAGTTTTCATATCCAATAAATTAGATGTTGTTTGTGCCACAAAATAAGAATATATCTGAAAACATTTTGCAAGCACTATCTAAATGCAAGTTAGTACTCTCCTTCCAAAATGTTCCAGGTTTTCCAGCATATTCTCCTGATATTCATTACATTTATATGATTTAGGAATAGGGCAAGGAAGCATGGGATTTTTGTGGTAGAAAGAAATTATCAGAATCCCTAAAGCTTTTGATTTAGGAATCTAGCCCCTGTAGTATTTCTGGAAGATGTTCATATAGGCTCTGTTTGGGTGTTTTCATTCCAAAACACTCTGATACTTGCTAATGGGAGAATAAATTGATGTACCATTCCGGAGGGCAATTTATCAGTAGATATCAAAATCTGAGAATTCTACTTCCAGGAATTTATCAGTCATCATCATCAAAGTCATCATGGCTAACATATGTCATGCATGTACTATGTGAAAGGAACTCTTCTAAGTGCTTTGCATGAATAACTCATTCAATCCACACAGCAACTTTATGATATATATACTGTTATAATCCCTATTATGTAGATGATGAAACTGATTGTAGAGAAATTAGATAACTTGCCCAAGGTCACAAAACTGTAAGTAGAAGAACTAGGAATCTAACTTGGGCTGCCTAGACCCAGGGTCAACACTTTTAACCACTGTACTTTATTGTAACTTGTTATTTCCTGAGAAAGCAATTCAAGAAATGCAAAAAGATGTGTATTTAAGTATTTCATTAAGACATTTTGAGTAATACAGCAAAGGATTGGAGGAACAATAAAATAAAATATCTGCCAGAAGAGGATTTTTTTCAACTTAGTATGGTATATAGCCATTTAAAATAGATACTATGGAGTCTTTAAAAATGATTAAGTTCTCTATATGTATTTACATGTAAAAGACTCTGCTGTATTGCTAAAAAAAAAAAAAATCACCTTTTGAAAGTATGTATAATTTGCTCTATTTTCGATGAGGAAAACATCTTGAAGGCTAGATACCAAGTCAATGACAGTTACTATTCCTAGGAGGTGAGATTATGGATGATAGTTTTCCATTATGCTTTTTTAAGTTACAGAAGGTTTTTTGTTTTTCATTTTTTGTTTTGAATTTTTTGTTTTGCAAACAACATATGTTGTTTTTATAAAGAAACAACACAAGAAAGCTACATCACTTGGGGAAGAAATTATACATGGAAGAAACGGGGCTCAGTCTACTCTCTCATACATACGTATTTTTTACACTCTCCACTCCAGAACATTCCACTAATGAACAACCGTCTTCATTATAAAATGTTTCCTTATTGTGTACATTGAGAGCTTTTTGTTGATTTCTGGGAGCTTGGTCACAAATGTATTGAGGTCCCATGTGTGTCCCTTACTGTATTAGGTATTGTGGATCTCAGACCTCAAAGAATTAACTTTTTATTCTGGGAGATAAAAAAAACATAAGACACTTAGGTTTCTTTCTATATCAACATCTGTTTTACTGACATATTCAGTTGTTCAGTTGTGAGAGACAAACAGTTGAAAGAGTAGAAAAATATGTGATACAGTGCTTCCTGTGTACCACAAACAGCAAGTACAAATGGAGTTCAAAGAAGGGATAAATCTAAGAAGCCGATAGTAATATTCAAGCTTTCCTAGAGGAGACGAGGACTTAAACGGGGTTTGAAGGATGGTGGGAAAAGGAAGAGGGCATTTCATTCAATCTGAACAGCATGAACTCTTATATTTCCTTAATTCTATGGTTTTAAGATTTTACTCTCATATTGTAAATGCTTTGAGTCAGATAGGCCTGAATTCAAATTCTGACTTCCTTGCTTTGCTTTTTGGCAGTGTGGTTTTGAGCAGTTGCTTAATTGTTCTGTGTCTCAGTTTCCTTATCTTTAAAATGGGCGTAGTAATAGTACCTTTCTCTTCAAATAACATTTAAGGAAGTAGTGTCTATAAAGCACTTAATATAGTGCCCGGCCCACTTTCAGTTCTCAACCATTGTAACTTTCCTTATGCTTTCTCATGCCCCCAAATTTCCACCCAGCAGTCTAATCTCATATTTTCTAGCTGTTGGTGCATATTTGCCTTTCTTCTTCTTGGGTGTGCTGTCCTGGTTCCTAGCTGTCCTACTGAGTCTGTCTCATTCCCCTTATCTGATACCTATGTGTCACGTGATTCTTTGCCTGATTTCAGACTGTCAGCTTCATTACAGCCCCCTGCTTGCTCATATCCCAGCTTCCATATTTTCAGAGTCCTGGACTCTCCATCAAACACAGAACTCACCTCAAGAGGCAGGAACTCATTCTCTTTCTTTTCCAAGTCCAGACTAGAGCTTTGAACATAGGTTGCCCCCTGGGACCAGAGGGTAACTTCAGAATTCCCATGCTAAACTTAAATATCCCCAATATAGTCCTGGCTCAATGGCCATTTCACATCCCAGCTCAACTCTGTGAGTCAGAGGCAATGTCTGAGCATTTCGCAAGGCCTGTTTCTGACTCCTGACGGATTCTTATAAGCAGCGAGAGATCTTGCCGAGAGCAGGAGCTGAGCTAAGCTATCGGATGCTTTCCTCGTGTGATGGACCCTGGGCTTTGCTGCTTTTATGGGTGAGGGCTTGCCAACTGCAGAAACAATAAGCCTCTTTAGCACCCCTGTCACTGCCGTAGGGTAACCAGAGACAGAACGACTCCTTTCCAAAGGTGACTTTGCTGGCCAGAGCCTATCACCTAGGTCTGGGCTTCCTGACCACTTTTTACAATTCTTTTGGATCAAATAGAGCACTCCGTGGCCTTTTCTGGTTATAGAGGTCTCATTGTTTAATGGTCAGCACAGGCCTTTTGCAAGCGTATCTGGCTTTGGAATCCAAAAGAGTTTAGCAAACTTTACTTGAGTAGAATATCCTTTTTTTTTTTTTTTCTACTTTAAGCATAAAAAAGTGAATCATAGAAATAAATGTTCTGAGGTCATCTAGTCAGTCTCCTGAGTACAGCTTCAGGGTGTTGCCTTTAGCATACGGTCTAGTCTTTATCCAGTCTCCTTTTAAATGTCCCAGATGTTAGGGCGTCCTCATCTCTCATAGCAGCTCAAAGAACAAAATGAGCTGTGTTTTCTTGCAGCCTCCTTTCCCCTGCTTGCTTCCCTGTCAGTTTGCCGCATACTGTATAGCAAACCCAAGGGAGAACATCTCTCTCTCTCTCTCTCTCTCTCTCTCTCTCTCTCTCTCTCTCTCTCTCTCTCAGGGATGCCCTTCAGGACAGGCCAGGAGCACACAGAGCAGGTTTGTGTTTTTACCTGCAAATGTTCAGATTGCCCAGAAATGGGACCAGGAACATCACAGCTATTCTGTGGAGTATGGGGCTTTTGAAGTCTTCTAGAGCTTTAATTTCTCTCACATGGCCCAATTTCTTTCCCCTTCTTTCTGGGACACCTATGCAATGTTTTCTCTTTTGTTCAGAACTGTGAAAAGGAACTGTTTGTTTGACTAAGAGTTTCCCTTTTTTCAACTCCCCCCACCCTAAACCCATTGCTCTCTTCCTCTCCCAAAGAAGAAAGAGGAAAGCAAGCCACAATAATACTTCTGTAAATTTATGGCCACTCTGTAATGTTTAATCACAGCTACGTGACTGGGGGCTTCAGAGCAGGCGTACAAGTTCAGCGCAAGGTGAATCTTGTCTGAGATAATCTGAAAGTTCATTCAGAGGTGAGGGCAGCAGCCTCTTGCAGACGGTGAGGTTAACAGGAGGTCACCTGCTTTTTTTTTTCTTCTGGTCTTCTCCCCTTTAATGTGTAAACAAAGAAAAATGTAACTTCCAATGAACTTGGCATATGTTGTGCTCACGCTAATCTTGGCCTGGCCAACTGTAAACAGTCCAATATCCTGTGACTGAGCCTTTCCACCCATTCTCTGCCTTTTGGAGAGCATGGAGAAAGACCAACAGAAAGCAGAGACTAGCACCTTGTGGAGGCAGGCCCCGGTGCCCCAGAGATTAGCAAGGAGCCCAGGGGGAGGCCCGAGAGGAGACCTTAGGCAGAGGTGTTTGCTGTGATGTATTCAGGGCCTTCCAGGACACTGGCCTCCTGTGATTCTTGCTCACACCAGCAGTCAGCAGGCATTTATTGAACTCCTTTTCTGCCCCACCACACATTTATTGAGCTCCTTTTCTGCCCCACCAAGAAGACAAACATGGATAAGCCTTTAAGATGTTTATAGGCTGAAAAGCTAGAGTACCTCTGATCTGGCCTTAGAGCGAGGAGGATGAAGAAGGACTTTGCTGGTATCCAGAGAAAGCTGAAGACAGCTTCTGGATGGAACCTTGTCAGAAGTTCTCCTGGTTTGTAGGGCTGTGCTATGTCTCCCATCCCGTTTACAGAGATGCCTGCATGCCAGAGAATTCCAGAAGGTTATAGAGGCAGTATTTATGGGCAGAATGGGGGGCCCATAACCTGAGCATCAACAACTTCTAGAAGAGCAGTGGCCGCTTGATGATTTTTGACCAACTCTCACGTGCTGTAAACCCAATTCCATGGCAGTACAGAGCCTCTAGGCTAGTACTGTGCTTAGGGAACATAACTCTCCTTCACCTCAGTAGCCCTCTTGGGAATGTAGGGATATAATTAGTACTCCAGTATCCAGAGCAGGAGTAATTGCTCAGCAAATTATCTGTGGCAAGTGGTAGATCTCAAACCAGCTTCTAGAACCCCTTTCTTGTTTCCACCCCTTCAGCCAACATAGGACCATTTTAATAGTATGTGGTGGTAAAGAAAGTCCAGAGATATTGAACGGCCAAGAAGATACAGCCTTCAGCTGTGAAATTCCCTTTGTACTGTGCTTGGCACCATTCTATGACCAGGAGATAGAAACCTCCTTGGCTATGCATGATACTAAGTATTTTAGAGCTAACATTGGCCCAGACCTATACCAGGTAAAAGCAAAGAAAAAGATCCTGTCCTTGAGGAGCTTATAATCTCCCTGGGGCGGCAAGACAAAAGAAATGATTAGGATGAGATAGACTGATGATACTGCCAAATGAGATATTGTGCCTGGAGCTGATTGAAGGTTTCGAAGGGTCTCTTTTAAAATGGGAAGGACCTGGATAGGTCAAAAAGAAAGGGGGAGGCATTCCATATCAGAAAACAACATGAGTAAAGTTGTGAAGGCAGAAGTGAGTTGGTCAGCTTCATTTTCATTTTCTTTATAATTATCATCATCATCATCATCATTATTTCTAATATTTGCCAAACATTTACTATGTGCCAGGCACTATGCTGAGTACTTTACCAAGTTAGGCATTATTATTTCCACTTTAGAGAGAGGTTAGTATCTTGCCTGGTGGCACATAAGTGAAAAACAGTGAAAATCTTTAACTGACTACAAGTCCTAGGCAGAGTGACTTGGATTTGCCTCTACACTTCTCCTCTTTGTAACTTTGATGATCTCTTAAACCCCTCACCCTCTGCCCCCAGCCCCTTGTTGTAAAGTGTTTGTCTTGAGGTCTCCTAAAGGGGACAGGAGAGGGTGTTGGGAAAATTTAGCTGCTAAAGAGGACACTTCAATTCAGGAATGTCACCAGACAAGAGAACTAGTCAACGGGACTGGTTAAAACAAGATGATGGCTATCTACTTTGGGGTGATTTTCTTGCAGACATGGGAGAGATCTCAGGTAAAAGAATCGGTTCTTTTCCCCAGAGCTTGTTCATGGTATTTAAACTGGGGATAGGTCTACTCTGAAAAAAACATCTGCTTAGGATCTGGCTCTCTTTAAGGCCCTTGAAGGAACTCTGCTCTCAGGGAACAAGCTACATGGACAAATCTAATCTAGAGACTATCCATCTGCCCCTGGCTTACAGAGAACATGGACATGATGGCTCTGGGGTCAGGAGAAGGGAGTTGTAGCGTGGATGAGAGCCAAGGGTTCGGTCTATATTACAGTGAAGCAAAAGTCAGACAATTTTTGTTGCTTTAAAGTTCACCAAGGGTCATGTTCAGTTGTTTTTCAAAAATCTTTTTAAATAATAATGATGCCCTCTGATAACAGTGTTATTAACTATAGTAACAATGTGAAATTTTCAAGTGCTTTCACTTACTATATCTCTTTTCATACCCTTATGAAATAAATTGGAGCAGGTTTTCAACAAATTCACATAACGAACAGATTGAGAAATTGAGTCAGAAAATGATAATTATTTGTTTGAGACCTCTGAACAAAGGTCCCTATGACCTCAAGACCAAAGACCCCATCGCTCTGGCCATACAAGAAATTAGAAGATTGAGCTTGTCTGTGCAGAATAAGAGAAGAAATCTTTTCACCCTAGGATCTCTGAGAATGATACCACTCTCACACAAGGAGGCTTCTTTCTTCTCCTGATTTCTCCTTCCCACCCAACTCAAACACTAGCTAATGGGCATTGAGATCCTTCTTGGAAATTTTCAATCTATTCAGATTCAAGGTAATAGAGGATAGTACTATGAAAGCCCTTCTCTGCCATCCCAGGTCAACCTCAGCAACCTTTGAGAACCCTATGGAAACCTCCTGACCCATTATTCTCAACAGCTCAGAAATAGGGATGTAACTTCCCGATGTTACTATTGAGAGAAGAAATATTTCTGTGTTTATCTTAATTCTGGTCGGAGTGGGCTTAATGACCTCAGTATGACTGTGCTTTCTCCTATCTTCCCGTAGATATACTGTCCTAAGACGAGATGGATTTCCTTTTAGTTATCTTGTTAAGAGTCTTGGCCTGGACTGAGTTTTCTCTGTGCCACTTGCTGTGGTATCAAATTCAGGGTATATTTAAATTGGCCAGCTGGGTGACCTGACATTTTTACATCATTTTGGATATATATGGTGGTAAAGATTGACTGACATTCCTTTGTCATCGTACTCACCTGGCATGCGGCCTGCTCCCTGGGTGGGTACAGGTGAGCCCTCTGGAGATTCCACTATCAGCTGGAAACACTGTTGTACAAATTGCCATCATCGAATTAATTGGTAATATACTGTAGTAGATTTAAGTATGCTTGTGCAATGGAGAATATTATTTAGCAGTTACAAGAAATGAACTAGCCTCACATGGATCAACACAGATCTGGAAAACATAATACTGAGTGAAAAATGCAAGTTGCAGAATGTCGTACACAATATTATATATATAAACTAAAACATAAAACATTACTATATATTGTTTCTCTATTAAAAGCATGAACACACATAGGGGATACGTGATAAAATCACGATTAGTCTCCTCCAGGAACGCAAAAGGGACAGAGGAATGGAGGGAGGTTTCACCTTTGTTTATGTTTTATTCCTTTACAACAAAGGGAGGATCTTTAAAAAAAAAGCAAATTAGACAAATAGTTAACATTTGTTCACTAGGGATAAAATGGATTTTATATTCTTTTTTATTTTTTAATGAAAAAAATTCAAACCTCCCTTTCCTTCTCCTTCACCTCTTTAGGCATCAGACCTGTGTTCTGTTCTCACAGATGTTGGTTCTCCACCAGCTGATTAAATTGTACCATGTAGTAGAAAGAAAAGTGGATTAGAAGTCAAGGGCTTATGTTCTAACCCCAGCCTCATCCGTGGTAGCTTTGCTTATGACCATGAATTTCTCTGACCTCAATTTCCTCTATACGATAAAGGTATGGTACCATTCTCTGCGATGCCTCACAGTCTCCCATTTCATTCCTTCTAAAGTGATGAGAACTACATTCTCTGTCCCATAGCTGTTTACTTGCTAATAAGGAATTCTCTAGATTTAGAATCTCGGAGCTATAGGGACATTAATGTCATTGGTCATCAGTAAAAGTGATTTTTAAAAGAGTCCTACTTAGTAGGACTGACTGCTGGAGACTTATCCAGGGCCGCAGTGCTAGTCTTCTGTCTTCTATTCTGGGAGTCTGAAAACCCTTCAAAAGCCAAAAGAATACATCTAAAGCTTGCAAAGGACAGCAGGATGACTAAAGGTATGTTTACTAACCAAGAGACATATAATATAGAACAAACTGAAAAGGTTTAGAATCCAGAGTGTTTTTAAGATGTCAGACATGTAGAGCTATAAGAAATAAAATACTGCCATTTGCAACAACATGGATGGATCTTGAGATAATCATGCTAAGCAAAATAAGTCAGACAGGAAAAATTGAAAACCACATGCTATCACTCATTTGCGAGATATAAATCTAAAAGCGACAAACAAAAATGTAGTCTAACTCAAACAAACAAAACTCATGGACATGGACAGTGGACTAGTGGTTACCAGGGGGAAAGGGGGGAGGGGGACGGTAGATGGGATAAAAAAGGTCAGATATGTGGTGATGGAAAGAAATCTATGAACGGTGAACACACAATGCAATATATATATATGACATACTATTAAATTGCACACTTGAAACTTATTGGATGTTGATCAGTCACCCCAACAATTTTTAATAATGAAAAAAGGAAAGAAATAAAATAAAATGCCAGACAAAATTCAAGCAAATTTTGTTCCTTCCTCAAAGGAGAATTTTGAGAAATAATACTAGGACAGTTTCTGACAATAGGACAATTTTAGAAGGAAAATCTGATAGAAAAAGAAAGATATGCATGGAGGGTGTGGAAACGGAGATAGAGAAGAGGTTCCTAGGTTTATTTACTTTCTAAGATTTCACTATTTCTTTGAGTCTTAACTGACTTTGGTCACGCTGAAACCTGCCACAGGCCCCTGGCCAGCCTTACCCCCTGCCTGTAAAATTCATGGTGAGCAAAGACAAAGAGCAAAGCAAGACATATCTATTCACCTCCTGCATAGCCTAAGCAAAAGGCATGCGTGGAGAACTCAGAGACATACTGATTCATCTGCTTTTCTTTGGAATAAGAACAGTTATGGGAAACACCTGCCCAATTCATTCATTTGTGTTACTTGCCTGGTCCCTGGGGGAAAACGGTTTTGAAAAGTGTGCCGTGTGATCATTTGTTAGTCTTCCCTATCCCCCTCCAACACCGAATCAGCCTTCATTCCTTCAGTTGGACCTGATACAGTGGCCGCCATCCTTTCCTCTCTCATCCTGTGCTGCCATCCTCGTCCAGATCCTCATTACCTCAGACTTCCCTGCCTGAAAATGTTCTCAAGTCCATCTTGTATGCTGTTGCCAAATTCATCTTACTAATAAATTGCCACTGAAATGTTACCATGCTCCATGGTGTGTGTGTGTGTGTGTGTGTGTGTGTGTGTGTGTGTGTGTGTGTGTATTTTTTAATTCTTAGACTGGCAGTCGATATGCTTCATAGTCTAACTCAACTACTACCTCATTGGTCTTCCCGCTACTATTCCTTTATATACCACCTCTGCTCATCCAAGTTGTATACCAAATTGGCCCTTGAGAGAAGTCCAGAAGAGAACAGTCTTGGGAGTCAGACTGTCCTGGGTCCAGGTCCTGACTCCATCGCTTACTGTGTGTCCATTCTTTCAACCTTTTCGAGCCTTCATCTCTTAATCTGTAAAGTGGAAATACCTACCTCTTAGGCTATTGATGTTCCTGGGGATTAAATGAAACAGATGAGTAAAAGGCCTAGCCTAGTATCTGTCACACGGTAGGTGTTCAAGAAATGTCCAGTGTTTTTCTTCCCTCGAACACATCTCAGCTGCTCCTATTTCTGCACCTTGGCTTCCACTAGTCTCTTTGTTTGAAATTCCCTCTGTTCTCTGTCTAATCTAAATTGTGCCCATCTTTTTGAATGACTGGAACTTCGAATATTTGGGGCCTCTCCCATCTTTCCTCGCTCTGAAAGCATATCATACGCCCTGCTGGGACCCTTCGTTTGGCTCTCAAGGGCAGGTGCCATGCTCATTAGCACTTTTTATCACATTTGTTTAATCCCACCTATTTCCAAGATGGCCTTGAGGTGGCTCATTAAAATGATACATAAAATTTAATTAGGAAAATAGAATTGAAAGGAAGGAAATAAATTGAATGAAAACGGAAGTAGCAAATACACCAGCCCCATGGGGCTGAGATGGTGGCCTTCCTAGGAACTAGCGTTTCCTTAACACATATCTTTGGGAGGCAAAACCTTCTTGAAATTGGGAGTTTATGGGGGGAAAACAAACAAAAAGGATCCTTGGTGGTCGAGGACCACTTACCATCGAATACCTTTTTAATCAATCTGTTGATTGTTTCCAAAATTTGGCATTGGAATCTGGGTAGCAATTTTATTCACTCTTCAGCCCCTCAAACCCAGAACAAAATAGATTTGAAATAGATGTCTGACTGGGCTAAGAGTTGTAAGAGTAAGCCGTCTAATGCTAAGCCTTTTGTTTAGACCCAAGCATATTTCCCAGGCCACTGAGATTCTAGTTTATTCTAAGTTTATTCAGAGTATAAGGACATTCTCAGCTTTGCTATTCTTTAATGTTAGATATTTTTCTTATGGGCTGTTATTTGTAATGACTCGCATAAGAAGTAATTTTCTGCAATTAATGTTTATTAATTTATCCACATTTAAAAGAAAACCCAAATCATTTTCATTATGAATTTGCGATAAGTTTTTCCTACAGGTTATCTAATCAGTGTCTCCAAAGTTTTTTGATTGACCACTACTGTTAGCAAAAAAAAATCTTGAGAATTCACCCCTAATATATTTGTATGTCTAACAATTTATTAACAAATCATAATTAGATACCTAATAACTACCAAAGGGATAGTCTCCCACACACCCTCTTTCCCACTGCATTTCAAGAGGCAACATTATCATTACCTTTCAAAGTCTGCTTGTGTGTATGCCCAGATGAGTATACACGCACGTATTACTATCATTAATATTTCACGGCACAATATATACTTAGGCTAAGTAAATTTCATTATTCACAATAATAGATACAAATAATTTTAAATAGACTTTTTGATCATTTCAAATTTGAGGACGGCTTTACCGTATCTGATTAACTCATCGTTGTTTTTACTTTATAACGTGAGTGATCAAGAGCTTGCACGTGGGTACCAAGATGTGTGAGCTCTGCCATTTTCTTGGTGTTTGCTTATACTTACATTGTTAATATTATCTTCAATCCATGGTATCTTTGCAGGAGTGTTGTTAAACCACTTATTCATTTTGGCCAGAGAGGGAGGGTAGTTTAGTTAAAAATTCAACAATGTAGTTCCCTAATCCACTTACCTAGGAATCTTTATCACAGTCTGCTGAAAGAAAATGAACCATGGCTCCTACTTCATTTGACCACATCTGTGGCAGCAGCTCCATCTAAAACCCACACCTGCCAGCCTTCCCACCCCAAACAAGGAGCAACTCAGTCAGCCCATAGCAGAGGCCTCCCCATCCTCCCCTTGAACATGTATGAACAGTAGAGTTATTACTACCCAGTGTGCAATTAGGATTTCCTTCCGCCCCCTGCAGCAGGATAGATGCTGTCGTCAGTGTGAAATGGCCTTACAGAAGTCTCTGACACAAAGGAATGCTTGGTGTTGGCATTTTTATTTGGGAGTCTTCCCCCGGGCACCAGCTGATGACAATGGGAGAGCCGTAAGCCTCCATCTTTCTCTTTACCAAGGTAGTCTCAGAGGTTAAGAGTTTAGATAGTAAACCTATAAACCCACATTTATGAGGCAAATAAATATTTCCCAGAGTGATGGTCTCTTTCAGGGGAAGCTGCCGATGTGCGCTTGGTCTCTGATAAGGAGCTTAATGAAGCCTCCATCCACCTGGCAGCTGGGCTGGAGGAAAAGCAGGGAACTGCACAGCTACTCCTTGTCCCTTCCCCTGCCCTCACTCAACCAGGGAATAAAAGAAGAGGAGGTCAGACCTTTCTGGAAGGCCCAGGAGCCAGCCTATTGAGGGATCATAGTTGCAAAATTCATGTAAAAGCCAGATCTCTTTAACTTAGAGTGACCCAGAGAAACTTGGAATCTCTCCTCACCCAGTTCCATGTGGAAAATCCGAAGGCCTCCTTCAGATTTCTGCAAATCCCTAGAGACCTCCAGTCTTCTTGTTTTCTGGGCTCTCATTTCCATAGTGTAGTTTTGCAGTTGGCTAGTGTGAAACTCAGCCTCTTTGAGTGCAAAAAAAAAAAAAAAATCGTTCACCCAAGCAACTGAGAGCAGAGTAGTTCGTCTAAAAATTGGGTTTGAGACAGTGGATTTTTAGGGGAGATTTATGTCACATACTTACTACACAGCAAAGAGCTTCGAAAAAGTCACTCGCCAGACATCCCAGGCCTCCAGAGTTGTTTGGGGCCATAATACCAATAGGACTTTCCTTCTTAGCCCTCTCACACATATCGGTTGTCTCCTCTCTTTGGATTAGCCCCCTACCTCTCAAAAACCAGAGTAACAAATTCCTTCCCTCTTCTCTACTAAATGTCTTGTCACTCTGGGGATCTTACAAAGCAAGATTTTCCCCAAACACATTTCTCTGCC
>NW_011888894.1:553983-576807 GCF_000151845.1 Pteropus vampyrus
TTAGATTTAATGTTAAGTGCACCAAAGGAACATGTTATTTGAAATCATATTGTAGTCTATCCTGTTTAACGTGAAGAATTTTGGGAGGATGTATATAAAGTGCAAATTCAGGTTTTCATACATCAAGTTTACTCCAAGGACACACCTGCTTTGGGAGCGCACTTCTCTGCAGGACTCAGTGTTCCTGTGAAAGGAAAAGAAAACACGTAAAGGAAATCGCCTCTAGGGAAGAGGGGTAGCTGTTGTCAGTGTGTCTTTGTATCTTACCTTAGTTCCTACAGTCCTTCGCTCCCCATGGAATCTTTGCAGGTATTCGGGGAAGAGGAAGTCTTTCTAACATGAGGTGGGCCCCATGCTTCCTACCAGGAGCCAGCCCAGATGTTACCTTGGAGCCAAACATCTGCTGAGTTCCCATTCACTCATCATAGGTATCTTCCCCTGGAACCTTGGAATCAAATATCCAGGGCTGGGTTTCCACTCACCCATCGTGGTTATTATCTTTCTCATTTGATGTTTCCATCTTTCTCATACAACCTTTCTTCTAGTACCGGTCAGGACCTAGGTCTGGTCCATTTGGCAAGTTTGTTGTGAGAAACACAAATTATAAGTCTGTCTCACCATCTAACCAATATCATTCTTATAAAAGTCTGTTCACCTATTTGAATTCCATTTAACATGTCTTTGCTGACTTACTGCTGGAAATGTAGCCTATGCTAGTCCATGCCGTGGAGCAGTCAGAAGGAGGAAACTCCCATCCTTGGGGAGCTCCCCATCTACGTGGGAGATGAGGGTCCTATCACAGTAATTGATGATGAAGGCAAACATACATAAAACAGTTCTCCTCACCAAAGGCGGGCACAATATAAATTGATTTGGTAGTGACACTAGTCCCATAACGGGGACAGGCAGGACATGCTTCACCAGGCTCATTTTGACTTTCTGAGGTGTTTTTTTGCGGGGTGGAGTGGTAATCCTTTCTGCCTAAGAAAACACCAGGGCAACCTCAGAATCATTTGATTGAACATTAGTCTATAACTCTTACTTGAAGATTTCCTTCTACTCCTTTACGAGTGAACTATTCTCACATTTGAAGTACTTCTGTTTTCTGCTGGAGAAGTGCATGCATTGGTTCGCACTAATAGGAACCAGCAGAGGCCTCCTTTATCTCAATAATATCTCACGCTGAAGGCCTTTCCTGGAAGTTTGCATTGTTCTGTTGTTATGATGCTATCTGTACTCTGTCCAGTTAACTTACTTTGGGGCCTCGGACAAGTTTTCACTTTGACTCATTTGGATTTTTCCTAGCCTTTCTCAGCTACCATTGCAAAAGCAAAGATAAAGATTGTTCAGAAATTTGACTTAGCCTCAGGCAAATACCTAACACAGAGACCAAGGTAAAAATAACAATTTCGCAGTGGAGAAACTCATCAGCCACTACCTAACCAAGCGATCAAAGTTAATATCAATAATGAGATACATGGACATCGTGTGCAGCTGGTATGATGCACTAAGAAGGGAACATATCACTTTTATAGTATTCTTGCAAAACAAACAAACAAAAATGCGCAAAACCTCAGTCCAGAGTGTCTTAAGCGCGACACCATAAGCATTTTGGGTTGGGCAGTTCCGTGTTTGGGTTGGGCAGTCCTGCGCAGTGTAGGACGATTAACAGCATCTTTGGCTGCTACCCACTAGATGCCAGCAGCATCACCACCACCCCCAGCCTCGTGACAGCCAAAAATGTCTCCAGACATTGCCAGATGTCCCTGGGAGGCAAGGTTTCCTTGGTTCAAAATCTAACCATGAGAAAATATTGGGCAGACCCAGGGACATTCTACAAAATAAATGACCAAAGTAAACTATTCATAGGTATCAAGGTCTTGAAAGATAAAAATGAGAAACTGTAGCAGATTAGAAGAGACTAAGGATACATGCTGACTAAATGTGATTTGGAATACTGGACTGGATCAGAAAAAGAGCATTAGTGGAAAATCTGGAAAAATTGAAATAAAGTCATAATTTAGTTAATAGTATCGTATCAATGTTAATTTCTTTGTTCTGATCATTGTAGTGTAGTAATGTAATATGTGAACAGTAGAGAAGCTGGGTGAGGGGTGTAGAGGAACTGTCTAAACTGTTTTTGTAACTTTTATGAAAGTCTAAAATTATTTCAAAATATTTTTTTAATCTAAAGAGTGATATTAATAAAATGCAAGCAGATTTCCATATTGAACTCTATGACAAATATAAGCATAACTGGTATTTGATATTGCTGAGATTATTCCCATCACCTGTAAGGCATTATATGATAACCAGAATAAACTTAAAGTACACTCAGAGAGAGTGTGCATGTGAGTGTGTGTGTGTGTGCATGCATGTGGTCTGTAACACAATTTATATTTGCTGCTTAAATTCTGCTATAAGTGCAAAACTTTGCAAAATATTCAGTTGATAGTTCAACAAGGAAGAATGGTCAGTATGTCACTTAATAGCACTAACTAATTTGGCTTGGATTATGGTTATTCATGTTTTGCTCTTATTCTCCTATATGATGGGAAACTACTTCTTTTAATATCACTTGAAAGGCCCAGCCCTGTTTTTTGCACATATTAGATACTTTTAAAACATTTGCTTAATTCACTGGGTCTACATCTTCATTAAGAACATCTGAGACAAGCAAATAAGTTTTATTATTCGTATTTCAAATTGTATGAGTAAATATTGGAAAAAGTTGCTTCAGTTGAACTTTTTAAATTTAATGAGGTTATAATTTTTCTGCAACTCTTAGGAAATATAAATACAATGACCATAATGCAGGTCCAAAGTGTGGTTCCATAAATTCTGTAAGTCATCACATGCAGAATCAAGAATTTTAACAATGTTCTGACGTAAGAACATCAAAAGCCAACGGCAAGGAAACCCACAACTAAAGAGGTTACCTGATTATGAGAAAAAAATGAACTATCCTTGTGGTTGTACCCAGCCCATCCAGGCTCACCAGACCTCACCAGCCAAACCAGAGCCTTGGCTGTGGAACCTCCTGACTCGCCCAGGACACCAGGCTTGTGTGTACACTGATCTTTTCTCATAGTGAGACTGATGCTTAGCTAAAACTTATAAGTGCTTCTTTGTACGCATAGGCCACTTAACTCTATTTCAGGCACACCATCATCACTCAACTCTTGGCTGAAGTCACAAACTAATCTCGAAACATAGGATAGATGGAATACTAGAGGTACAAGAGACCATATAAAGTGGTAATCAAGATACAAGTTTAGGTGCATCTGGATGCACCATTATAAACACTAAATCATGTTGTAAGGAAGCTATTTCTTTTTAGTCTTTGTGATGACAAAGAGAACATGCTAGTATTTGTTATCTTCTCTTTGTGACAAGCAAGAGTGGTTTTCCATTTATAATAGTGATAGAAATTGTTCTTTTACATTTTTATTATAATCAAAACGTGAATCAACACAAAGAAAAAATGTTAAGTAAAAATAACATATAGCATGAGGATATGTAAAAATTGCAAAGGTTATACTCAAATAATAAAATTTGGGGAATATCAGTCTTAGGTTCAAGTCTGCCACGTCTGACCTTCCTCTTTCTTCTCTATCCACCACCTAGTTGTAAACATCAAGAAATAAAATGCCTTAAAGTGCATGTATAGTATGCTATTTTATGTGAAAGAACAAAGGGAAGATTTAAAAGTGTATGTGTATTGGCTTATCTTTACAAACAGAAACTTAGGAAAGGCAAGTCCAGAAACAGTCAAGTTGGTTACCTATAAGGCAAGGCAAGAACTGGGGTAAAAGGGACACAACAATGGAAGGAGCGACACTTCTCTGAGTTAAGTTTTTTGTATAGTTTTGACTTGTGGAAGCACGTTAATGTCCTACATATTTAAAAAATTAACAGGGATGGGAGGGAGGTGCCGAAAACTAAAAGCAAATGGAAACAAATGAACCCAATTGTATTTAGATGAATGCCATAGCTAAACTGAAGGGAAAATTAAAAAAGAACTAATCCAGGTGACTAATGGACACAGTATTTGTACACGCTCAATCTTGGGTTAGGAGGGAGAACTGCAGATGAATTTGAACTTTTTTTTTAGTAGGCGCTTTTTTTTTGAGTGGTATGTACAAACAATCCTGAAACTATTTTAGATATATTATAGGACTGAGCAAATTAATAAATGAAATGATGTTGAGAGCCAGGATTCTCACTGTGGAAAAAAAACACGTACATGTATGGAATAGAAGGAGGCAAGAAAGAGCTCTGTATGATTAAAATTGAAGGAATTGTAAACTTAATGATTTCTAAAACGTGTATGCACAGCTTATATAAGCACATATGTATGTATGTGTGTAATATGTGTGCATGTGTATATGTACGTGCATACATTTCCTAGCTCTGTCTGTTGAAAGGACTTAATTCCCAGATTGCCCCCAGTAACAATTTTTAAAAAGACACTGCAATAGCAATAAACACACCTAGCACCCAAAGCTTGATCTCTAATAACATTTCCACTGAAAGAAACCTCAGAGAAATGACTGGTTGCAGAACTGAGGCATGGTAGCTGCAAGATGAGCCTGCAATATCTTATACCAGAAAGCAAAGTGCATGTCACAAGGGCACAGGCTCCAGCTTGAAGAGGCTCCCATTTGCTGGATCTGGGACAATTCGAGCATCAAAATAATAGGTATAGTAATGAATATAAGGCATTGAAGAAATGGGAAATGGTGAATCCATACCAATAATAAATAGATAAATGAATTTGGGAGAAAGGAGAGCACTTGTTGCAGTAGAATGCTGAGTGACAGCTGGTAAATGTGGAGAGAAGGGTGAAGTTGCGATGTCATCAGTTTGCAACCATCGTAGTAAAGACTGAATCAGACAAGAATCTTCAATGGATACTAAATCTAAGGGGAAATTTTAACCAGGAGAAATATATTTGCATGCTCTTAAATTCTCTCCTCAGTTGCTTACTAGTCACAGAGGAAAACATAACACACAGAGAGTGGAGAAATCAGACAGCATCTTGACTGGGTGATCAAAATCAGTGCCACCAGAGACAAATGAACATTGTATACCTCCAGATATGCTGATACCCTGAGGAGGACACAGCATCACTCATGTCGTATTCTGGCTCGAGATGCACGTCTTAAATGTTATTATGAGAAAGCATTAGAAAAAACAAAACTAGAGGGAAAAAAAGAAGCAGGGGACATTAAAAAATGTCAATATCATATAAGAAAGAGAAAGGCTACAGAAATTGTCCAGATTAAAGGAGATTAAACAGACAACAAATGTAATACCTAAACCTAAGCCACTTGCTATAGTAAAGCCAAAAAAAAAAAAAAAAAAGACTGTATAGGACATTATTGGGTCAATTTATAAAGTCTGAATATAGACAGTTATCAATACTAAATTTACTGAAGTTGAAACTATACTGTGATTACGT
This sequence comes from Pteropus vampyrus, assembly GCF_000151845.1. NCBI lineage: Eukaryota > Metazoa > Chordata > Mammalia > Chiroptera > Pteropodidae > Pteropus > Pteropus vampyrus. The sequence goes on from NW_011888894.1 coordinate 559,448, forward strand.
AAGAAAATATCCCTAATTCTTAGGAACATTGAAGTATTTGGAGAAATATATGCACTTCACTCTCAAGAGACTCAGAAAAGAAATAAGTGTGCACATGTGTGGAAAGAGAGAAAAAATACAAATGATAGAGGGTGTAAGTAAAATGTTGACAATGGAGAGATCTGGGTGGAGGGTATGTGGTATTCTTCATATTGTGCTTATTCTTGCATCTTTCTGATAAGTTTGAAATTATTTCCAAATGAAAATTATATAAAAAATAAAAAATAATGTGATAATTAGTGATGACTGAATGCTCTGCACCCTTGGGAGATACTTTATTGAGACCTAACAAGGCCATCGTAAGTAGAGAACCAGGCTGGGAGGGCCTGATTCACCTTTGAAATTCATAGTCTGGAAATCAAAGTGCTGTGTCGATAAGTTGGCCCTCTGGTTTTCGTGGTCTCTTATCCCATAGGATGCTGTTCTGTGGAATCTCAAAGAACTGTGCTCTGGGCAGCTAACATACTTGAGTACCCCCCAGGCTCCGGTCTATGTCCATCTCTCTTGGAAGAGGCCATAAGACCCAGGTAGAGGCCACCTTAGAGGACTGTGGAAAGAGCGCAGATGCAGAGCACACACGATCCACAGGCTCACACTGGCTGAGCTTAACAGAGTCCATGCCTCGAGTGGGATAAATTAAGTAGCTTGTCATCCCAGAGCTCTTAGGTTCAATACTGGCATTAAGAGACTTTGGCAACAAGATAAAAATAGTAAACCATAGAGCTAAGTCTTGAACTGCCCTCTATACCCCGTTGGTGATTTACCCAGGTTTCATCAGCCAGGAAAACATGATGTTCTTTGCAGCAAATCAGAAAATACTGACACCGTTAATTCCATCACAGAAAGTAGAAGTTTATTAAAAGAGAAGGTAGTTTTCATAAATGCATGTATATGTCCACATCTGAAAAGCAATACTTAAAATAGTTTTACGAAATCAGATTTTCAAAATTTTCTAATTAAACTTTTTGTTATTCATTCACTTTTCTTTTATTAGCTCCTTGGGGTATAAACAGTAAAAGCCTCCCCAAGGTTTTCCAACATTTTCTGAGAAAGAATTTTTAATTAAGAAAATGCCATCCCTTTTCATAATTTTCCCTGGGATTTGGGGGGAAAAGCATAATATTTGTAAAACACACAAGAAGACCTTTAGAACAAGGGACACTCCGAGTGTCACTTTTGCTTCTTCGGAACAAATCGAGAACTATCTTGAGTGCTCTTTGGACACTGTGGACAGAAATCCCAAGGTTAGAATAGGAAGTCAGGGAAAACCCCCTTCTAAAGGAGAGCTCTGTGAGGCATTGGGGCAGCAGCAGGAAGCAATAGAAGCCCTTTTACTTGCTGACTAACATAGGCGTGGCCTAAAGAGGCCTGCGAGGGCCCTTTGGGGCCAGCCAACATGTCTATTTGCCTCTCCCCATTCTCTCCCTCATCTTTAGCATCTCTTTCTTGGCTGAAGGTGTAGGGCCTTTTCTCAGTTTAGGCTTGGGACTTCAGCCAATTCCCATCCCACCTGAGGAAGTTCATAATAGCTATTCTAAGAGAATGGATGGAAGTGGAGGCTTGGCCAAGCAGCACGAGGTCCACACTGCCTGTTTGCTCAGCTGTGCAGTGGAGACCAATGGTGGAGACCAATGGTGGAGCCCAGACTCTGGCACTGGATTTGACTCTCGGCCTCTCTGCCTTTGTTCTGCACAGAGAGACAGCCACCTGCTTATCTCCTTATCTCTTAGAAAGGGAGAAGTAGGAAAATGTCCTGTGTCCAAAAAACACTTAAATGTATCTCATTGCTAGAGACTGCTTAGAGGGCCTTCTACACAATGGTATGAGTCTGGGACTCCGCCCTTTCTAGAAGCTTATAGAAAGGAGCTAACAGCTTCCCTTTCATCACCCCTACCCTTGAAAGGCACTATTTTGTTTTGTTTTGTTTTTAACTTGGTTAAAATTTTTAAATACTTGTTAGAGTGATACTTGAGGCTAAAACTGACTGGGAAGGAAAGCCTTTGACAAAATGTATTTAGTTTTTCTAAATCAAAATCTCCCCCAGTCTCAGAACTCAGTTTAACCTCAGAAAAACTCATTGTCTTCTTATAAATCCACATCTAGTTTTTGTCACTCTTCTCTAACACTCGTAACCCAGTTCCAGACTCTGCATCCTCAGTCGTGTGTGTGTCCTGTTTGTTCTAGGCATGTGTATGTGTCTGTGTCAGCTGAGTAACTTGGGCAAAGTCAATGCAGCAAGTCATGAAACTGGTACTTGAACTCAGACCTTTTAACCTGAAAGCTGATACAGTTACAGATGTGGCACTGGACTTCATCCACCTTTATTTGTTCATTGTTGAATTCTCAGCTTCTAGAATTATGCTTGATACACGGAAGGCATTTGATAAGTATTTATTAAATAAGTGAGCGATTATTATGATAGTCCTGTATTTTGATTCAGTCCCATGTTATTACAGGCCTGCCTTTGAGAGCTAACTGCTAGCATATAGTCTTAGCAACATGATGGTGCTTATGGCAGAGATGACTCTTACTTCTAACAACTACTCATTTATTTTCTTGGTTGCATTACAATCTATAACCATTCTTTCTCTTATTACATTTTTATATTCGTTTTTCAAATTTACTATTAGCTAATAGTGAAGGATGCTAGGGGTTTCTGAGGGGTTTGTTTTGTCTGTCTGACTAATCTCTGGGGTGGGGATTTGGATGTTTTACAGCTCTTGGATCTCTTCATCCAGTGGGATTGGTCCACCTACCTTGCTGACTATGGTCAGCCCAACTGCAAGTACCTCCGGGTAAACCCGGTGACGGCTCTGACCCTGCTCGAGAAGTGAGTATGCAGTTCAGCAGTCTGTGTGGGGAAGTGAGGAGATGGGGGTGGGGGTGGCGATATAGAGGAGAATTTTGTCTTTACTAGTACCTCAGAGCAGCAGCAGAGACTTCCTGTTCTTGAAGTTGCCATAGATGCTCTCAGCAGTCTCCATCGTTAGGTTTGGCAGGCCAGTCTTCTTGTAGCCTCTTAGTTTACGAAACCCAACGAGGTGGGCTGAGTATGGGTCAGTTGGACTCTGACATTACCTTGGAGCCTAATGGGGTGACTTATCTTTAACTAGAGATGGCAAGAGAAGAAAAGAAGGTGCCTTAGTCTGGAGCTCAGGCCAGCCTAATGAACAGAGTAAGGCTGGCCCCAACTGTCTGGGGTATGATGATGGGTAGAACAGCCACACAGAACAGATGATGGCTTCTCTGGTTCCTAGCAGAGAAGCTCCCAGGCTTACTGAAACCTTCACCAGCGCCCAGCCTCCAACCCCTGCTCCCTGCCAGATTAAGCTTGATTGTGCTGACTATCCCAAGAAAGCTATTTTGGAAAAAGTATCTAATTCCTGCCTGGTAGGCACTAGTCAGCAAAGGTTGCTACCACTGAGACTGGGTTAGCCAGATCCAGAACATCTCACAGCTAACCAGCATGTCATCCAGATGCCGGGATTGCTCTGCATTGCAGCCTCGCTCTGGCTTTTGCTAACCTAGTTGAGAGCTGGCAGGCCAGAGACCAAGAAGAGAAGCTTTTTCTTGTCTTCAAACTAGTTGACCCTTAGCTTCTTAGAAGTCTCTTAGAAGAGTATCCTGCATCTAGGCAATGTGGCAAGTACATAGAGATGGCTAGTCAAACAGGTCTCAAATCATAGGAAGGCAAGGATTAGAGTCTAGGAGGTCAGAATGGCACCTTAAGCAGAAGGAGAGGCTAAGGTCTGTCCTTCCTACTATGTAATATGATAGGGGGATAGGAGGGGAGGAGATGGAAAGTGAGCAAGAGCAGGATGCAGAGGTATGTATTTGGAGCCAAGAAACTAAGAGCCCAGAGTATAACTTGTCCAGACCAAGACAGACTGATGTTTCCATTTTAACTTTGTTTCCCATGGTTCTCTCTTTCAATGACCTTCCTCCCTAGGATATCTAGAGAGTAAGTATCTTATTCACTTGGGCCTTTTCCATCACTTGAGGCAAGTCCTTCTGGTTTCCTGACTGACACTAATGATTACACTAAAATCCCTACCCTGTGAGTTGTCCCCTCTCTGACATACTAATCTACTAAACCAGCCTGGTGCCAAGTGGCTGGCTGCCCGCTCTATCCTTGGTCCTTAGAGTGACCCTTGGCTTACCAATTCCTTTGGGGCTGGGAGTGGTGGCAGGAATTTCCCCCATCGGTGTCAGGTAAAGAAAAGGTTGTTCCCACTCACCTTCCTGACACACACAATACTCTGGGGCTAGTGGAGGGCCTGAAATTCAGCCCCAACAGCAGGGAGCGCCTCAGCAGTCTTCCCTACCTCCCGGTGGCAGGGCCCATGGCTTTAAGATCTGCATCTTATGTCTCCCATGTAAGGCTTTTTCTTGGAGACAAGAAAAAGCCTTACATGGGAGAGTTCTTGGTAAGCAACCGAAATGAGGAACATTTTGGCTTTTGAGTTGGTGCTTAGATATCATTTTCATTATGTGTCCAAGCATGCTCTGGGGTTCCCTTTCAGCCAGTTACCTCTCTGAACAGTCCCTTCCTCATTTGTTCCTGAGACTTTCTAGATTGAAGAAGTACTGGCTCATCCACTTCCTTTAGATCAACAATAGAGTAAAACGATCAGCCTCTCTAAAGCATTCTGGAGGCCTAACCAATAACAAAGCCATGTGCTTAGCCCTAGCAATCAGCAGGGTTTGAAAGCTTCATTCCAAACATAGTTGAGCCAGATCACTAAAATCTGTATTTCCCAGCCTCATAGGAATCAGTCCCTTTACCTGACCCATTCCTGCTTTCCCCATAGCCAACTATACCACCAGAGCTTGACCTCTCTCCTTTCAACCTGGCACTTCCTAATAGGGTGAGAAATGGAAACACCCAAAGACGTGAAGAGGACATTCAGGAGAGAGAAGAGGCCCCTTGGTCATTGAAAGGTGGCCATAGCCAAAGTTGATCAGGATCCTGGGATTACTGAATGGGATGGGAGGCAGGGAAGGTTCTTTGGTTTTAGAGCATTCTAGGGTACAAACCAGCATGCCGCCATCAGCCATCAGGGCACTAGAGTTTATCTTTCAAGTAATCCTAACTTGACCTTAATGGTCAAGAAATCCTAGCTCCTGAGACTCAGAGACTACCCTATTCCCTTACTCTTACCTTATTGGAGGAGCTTCCATATAGGAGCTAAAAGCCAGCTCCAGCTGCCTGTCCCTGGGCTGGTTTGAGGAGTCATGAAACTAATGATCATATGGGATATTAAATTAAATGTTCCATAAATGTAGGAAGCATTTTTCTTCCTTCTTTCTTTTCTTTTATTTTGTGTTGTTTTTGTTTAGATTTATAGCATATCTAAGAAAGGAAAAGGAGTCCTCCTCTGGGATAAATAATCTAAAACCAGGCCAGTTCCACAAACATAATTGTGCAATTAACATGGAAAGGACCAAATACAGTAATCACAGCCTTGAGGACCCTTGTGCTTTCTTTTCAACCTAAACCTCTGTTCCCTCTCCTTCTTCCTCCCCTCCCAGCACAGGCCTCCTCATGTGGGTGGGTGTACTGTATGCAGTGTTCTCGGTTTGCTTGATGAGTAATTCCGGTCAGAAGGTCCTTAAGCTTAGGTCAGAGAGAGAAATCCCAATTTGGTGTGGCCATCACTGTCAGCCAGAGTCATAGACTTATGGTGTTCAACAGAACCTTCTTACCACATAGAAAGAGAGGCCCTTGTGAGATCTCTGGCCTTTTGACCTCCTGGCCTCTAATCTGCCTCTCTGCACGGGGCCACCCCTCAGAAAACAATCACCCTGGGAAGTACGCCTGCGAGGAGCTTACTCCTCAGTGCCAGCTTCCTTCCCTCTTCTAGCCTGGCTCTGTGCAACCCAGGGAGCCACGAGGTCAGAGAGATGGCTCAGCTACTGGCAGATGATGGTGAAAACCAGCCTACACCTACCCCAGGGAGAAATTGGTCTGGGCAGTGTTCTCGGTTCTCTAACACGAGAACCAGCTGTGGGCTGGCGGTGTGGTGTGCAGAGGCTGGGGCCAGAGTTAACAGTTGCCAACAGATGTCAGGTGTCATGGGCCCTCTGTGGGGAATAGCACATTCCTGGATTCTGTCACAGCGGCCTGGTCAGACTTGGGGGTTTCCGTGACAGCCGCAGCCTGGCCTTGATTTTCTTTATCCCATGTCTCTGTATCTGCCAGGACCACTGGCTAGAACTGCCCAGGGTTTGTGCTCTAGGAATATGCCATCTCTGGGGCTACAGCATGACCTAGTAATAGAAAGTTCTCCAAAGGTCAAAGGTCTGAGGATAGAGACAGCCACTGAGAACTCAGAGGCTTCTCTTGCCAAAAACCCTGATTTATCAAGTGAGAGGATGGCCCAACCTTTTGTCATCTGTTTTCCTCAGCACCATGCCCTCTTTGCCACCTCACCACCTCTGAGTCCCTACTCTGAGACAAAAGAAAAGAGATCAGTCAAGCCCTTAGTTCTGTTAGGGATGGGGTAAAGTAACCAGCTGTAGAGAGGTTTAGAATTACACAGTGGCTTTGTCATTCATGTCCTTATGGAATTTCTAGTGAAGAACATCTTTCTGCTTTACCTTCCAAACACCAGCTCTGAAGTCTTAGCAGGATTTAGTAGGCTTATGAAGTGATAAGTAGATCCTAGACATTCCGTAAGAGCCTGTTGACCATCATTGCTGTAGCATGTTCCAGATACCTGTAACAGGTGATAGACACAAGAACACCGCACCTGTACCTGGAGGTAAGGGAATGAAGTAGGTAGGGTGGGTATGGATGATAAGGGGATTGGCCCCTCCAAAGCTGGCTCTTGACTGTTTTCCAAAGGTGACTGAATTTGAGAGGGCTGTGGGTACCAGCAAGACCCTAGCTTCCTGAATAATAGATCAATATAAGCTTGACAGTGGGGATATTCTGGACTCCCAAATCTGGGTGGCAGTTAAGGTACACTATGCCATCCTACCTACCTCCTGCCAGTTCTCCTTCCACCGTTGTCTCCTCAAACACTTTGCTCTCTTTCTCTGTTTAGGATGAAGGACACGAGCCGCAAGAACAATGTGTTTGCACAGTTTCGGAAGAATGAGCGAGACAAGCAAAAATTGATTGACACTGTGGCCAGGCAGCTCCGGGGACTCATCAGCAGCCACCACTCGTGAGGGCTGGCCTCGGGCCCACAGAGGCTGCTCGCTACCCTGCATTTGTGCATTCTTCTTCAAAGAGAGAAATGTATTTTTTTAATAACCTATGTACAGTATTCGCATAACCTTTCCCTATAGTAAAAGAGGCACAAGAATAAGCAAAGCATATGAGATATTGCTAGGCTGGGACTCAGGGGAAGTTACTACTACACTATCTGTTTATCCTAAAGATGGTGGTGTCATCAGTCCCAGTATGATGAACCACTTTTCATCAAAGGCTCTAGAGCTTAGGTCTGGGGCTCAGGAACTACAGAAACAAAATGGGTGCTTCGCACTGGGAGGTAGGCGAGCAGGCAAAGGATAACACAGTATATGCTGTCCACTCCTGGGTGTCCCATTCACCACATCGGTGAGGCTGATTCTTCCTGATGTAAGGAAAGGGCCTGGAAAACATTAGTATTTAGTATGTTAAAGACTAGCACACAGTTCTGGAGCTTCATCTCTTCAGTCCACTGGCTCTCATTAACTGGTGAACAAGCAGGGCATGTGGCAAGATGACAGCTTCACTCTAATCCCCCAAGGATGGCGGTTTCTTTAGCCTAGATCTGACCCAGTGCTTGACTGCTCATTTTTGGGGGGCAAGATAGAGCTGAGTGGGTAGTGGTAGTAATTGGGCCCCATGACTAACTGTAGATTGATACCCCCACACCAGGAGGCCAGCGTGAATGGAATCGGAGCCTCAGCCCCTTACGCATTCATCTCATTTTCTCCCTTCAGGGTCGGGGCACTGGGAAGAGGGGATATAGGTCAACAGTTATTTCCACAGGTCCTCACAGAGAGTCTCAGGCCGGGCCTCCTCTGGCCGTGTCATTGGGATAGGTCAGAACCCAGAAGCCTAAAAATGACCCTTACTTTACTCTTAGGTAAAACCTGAAAATTACTTGAGATTGTTCCTTTGTGTTTTAAAACCACCTTTATGGTCACCATCTTTAAAGGCAGTGACACCAGCGCTGCCCTGTGGAGGCAGCCACAGCTGGACTGGATGCCTCTAGCAATGGAGCCATGAAGTAGACAGGGCCAGCCACGGCTAGTGGTCTGTTGCCTCTGGGCCAACTGCCCCTCACTAAGTCATATCTTAGGTATGATGCTCTTGCTAAAGCCCAGAGCTTCCGTCCTCTTTTGCGATTCCCATAGACCATCTTTTGGTCTTGTCTGAGAAAGGTTATCTGTGATCCTATCCCTCAAACTCTACAGTTTGCGTGGGCAGCCTGGACCAGCTACTTTGGAGACAGTGTCACTGTCCCAAATGGACTCCTGAGGCTTAATGCGAGGGCTTTGCTACAAGGTCGGTCAGAGGAACCTGGACATTAAGATGCTCCAGGAAGATGCTGTTGTGGCTACTGGCAAGAGTGTAATTGTGCATCACCAAACAATGACAAATAAGCCACACAGGCATTTCCAGCTTGGATTAGTGGGAGGGGACACTCATCAAACAGAATTCTTCACTAACTTTGTCAGCTGAGTTGCTTCTGGGGAAGGCAGTGCTTCCTTTTTCATTCCCTCCCCCGGCCCCCCGCCCCGTGTCCCCACCCCCCGTCCCATCGCAACTTGAAAACCACAGGGAAGAGAATATGCACACGGACACGCAGACTTCCTCAAAGCTGGAGAGGCCAGGCTGCACGTGAGTTCTGAGGTGCCTTCTGGGTCTCATCCTGGAGGCACGGCAGTTGGCTCAGTGTCTTAGGTTGAGGGATGGATGCTGCTACTCACAACTTCAAAATCCAAGGGAAGGCATGGGCCCATGAGAGCGAAACCCAAGATGCCATCTCCCAAGCCTTGGATTTTATTGAAAAGAGCAAGAAATGATTACACTAATCTGAAATCCTATTGCTTGAAAAGGACCCAAAACACCCTCGCTAGTCCCCAGTTTGCAGCAAGATCTCTTCAGCTTTGAGCGCTGTGACTTTGAAGTGGGAATGCAGTGAACCAGAAGTGTGTCACAATTTTTATCTTTTCGTCATTATCGCTGGTCTGGTCTCAAACCCGTGCCCTGGAAAAACCGCTCCAGAGGAAAAAGTGAACAGGGCAGAGGAATGAGGGTTACTCTGCACCTTGCTCACAGAAGCCCCTCTAAAGAAAAACTTGATTCAAGCTCCAGCCTCATAAGGGTGGACCCTGTGGTAGATCTCTTTTTCCCTCAGTCTGCCTTCCAACTTCTGTAACAAAACCTACATGCCGTTATTGAGTTGTCTTGTCGTATTGAGGTGTTATTGAGTTGTAGAGACACACTCTTGGTGGACAGAGGAAGGTAAAAAGATCAAGGACCAGCAGTGTCCCAAATTGTTTGAATCCGTGAAGTAGGATTTTTAGTTTTGTCTGTAGGCCTCTAGCTGGGCCAGCTCTTCAGAGGACCTGTGCAAAGCATGCATGCCCACGCCCCTCAGACTCCTAAGATCTGGCCTCAAGTGCCCAGAGATCTAGAAGTGCCCTGAAAACCTCAATAAGAGGGCGAGAGCTTGGGTGGCCAGAAGCCTACCAGCCTTCTAGACGGAATTAACCCTTGGCCAAGGTCTTGGGGAAACCGCGTCCATGTTCCTGAAGGGACAGTCTGGTTTGGGACCCTAGTGGGCTTCAGCAGTAATATATACAGCTTGCACAGTTTTAACATTCATAGGAAAATCTCTCTGGGTAGACTATAAACGAAGCTGTTGGTTGATGGAGAAGAGGACCTGCCACTTGGTACCAGCAGAGTCTCCACTGGCAAAGAGAATGTCAAGCTTCCGGGGAGCATTCCCCAGTGTTGCCACTGCTTACCAGACCTAACGGTCTCTCAGGCCTCTAAGCCAGCCTGGCTTTCCTGCACACTCGACACGTGCTTGCTCAGCAAGTCCCAGACCCAGGGTCCTTTATCCCAAGGTTGCCGTTGACCATGACCTTCCTCATAGGGCCCCTGAGCACACTCCCTGGGGCCTGCTGCAGAAATCCCCCGCCTTAGCCGCCCTTCTCCGAGGGCTCTGCTCCGGGGTGCTTCAATGGCCTCATTTTTTTTTTTTTCCTTCTTATCTTTTTTTGTTTTTTAGTCTGTGTTCACAATTACTTTTAATGTGTTGGAAATGGCCTTTTTATTTTGCACAAATATAGTTGCACATTTATGGAGGAAATTTAGGGGAGTCCATTTTTAACGCTAAAGGGAACTTTTTTCTTTAAAACTCACTAGTAAAGCTACTGATACAGATGGGCCTCGTGGTTAGTGGAAAACCTCCTGTATGGAAAGAGCATGTTCATTCCTCCTGTACGTTTTCTTCTTCTAACTGCTATTAAACGAGAGAGCCTATGTACCTGTTCCAAAAACCACAGTGTCGTCTCATGGATTTTTTTATTCTCCTACACCTTTTGCATATTGCGGCTCTGGTTGGTGAACTGGATGACAGTCATTACACCCCTGTCAACTGGCCTGAGGACGAGAGCAGGCAAAGCCTGTTGGGGAGGAGAAAGCCTACCTGCCACACAAGGCAAGGAGCCGTTGGACACATCCAGAACTACTGGGTTAGGTTTTCCTGTCTACACAGTTAACGCTGGCATCATCATCAAGAGGAATAACTTTCGAAATGCCTGGTTTATGTGGAGAACCGGGCCAGGCAACTTGGGCCCGATGTATTTTGAACACCGGTCCTGCCATGGAAAGGTTCCCAGTCAAGACGGAGTGATATAGAATTAATTATCCAGAACAAAACCAGGCTGGGGGACAGGGAGAAAGCGTAATTTAGAGCTCCGTAGGGGAGAGGGACAGGTATCACGGCCTGGTGTAGGAACGGGTCTGATAGAGAAGACAGCACAGAGAAAGCATGATGTGAGTTAGCTGGGCCTTGAAGAAATTAAATTCAAATTTTGTTAAGCTATGGGAGTATTTTTGGTGCAGACTATATTAGAGTGAAAAGTCGGCATGAGTCTGGTACGTGCTGGGAGGATAGTGAAGCACCTGGTAGGCACACCTGGAACTATGGTGAGTAAGGCTGGAGATGGTATTACAGCACCCAGCCAGCCTGTTTGCCCCGAGGCTGGCATGGAAGCCATGGGAAGAGGATGGAAAGAATTTCTGCAGTAACAAGTCTAACTTCTACAACTGGGCTTTGATGGCTGAGAGACCTGGGCTTTGATGCCTCCTGTGCCACTTGCCAGCTGGATGACCTTGTACAATTAACTTTCTAAATCTCATAATCCAGTGAAAGTGGAATAATAGTCCCTAATTTATAGGTTTGTTTTTGTGAAGTGTAAATGAGCTATGGATGGTCAAAATGCTTAGCCAGTACCTAGACATAGCATATGTATTTAAGGCCTTTCTCTTCCTCACCTCCAATTCCATAACATACCTCAGGGCTGAGCATTGGACAAAAGTGCCCAGAGCTTCTCTGCCTCCTGGCTTTCCCTCCCCATACCCAGTACAGCAGTCATCATAGGGAGGCCCCTTGAGCCTCGGGTACAAGCACGGGTACAAGCCTTTCAAATCAGCCAGCCAACTTCCTGGCTCAGAGTAGAGCCAGTCCTTCAGGTAGAATCTCCGTCAACACCACCTGGAAACTTCTCTGCTCTCATTTTGGAACCCCTTCTAGAATTCAGGAGTTCTTAACCAGGGGTCCACAAACCCTTAGAATGGCTTACATTTACCCATTTTTCTGGCTTTCATCAATATCTAAGAAAGATTCAAGATTAAAATACTGAATAATAACCAAATCTCTTTGGAAATGTGAATCTCCCAGTGAGAGAAAGCCAGAAGCTTTGAGCAGTTACTTTCTCTCCCTGCCTTGTATGGTTCTGGCAGGAAATTTTTTAAAACCTGGAGCTCTGCCAGCCCCCTTTTCCAAGAGCCCCCACATGAAACCCAGGTCACATAAAAGGCCAGGACAGCCACCATTCCCAGCTTTCCCCACACCAGATTAGGGTACTGAGGGGGGCATGACTCTGCACCTCTGAACGTAGACCTTTCCAGCTGGTTGGGGAGGTTGCAAACGGGGGCTGGTACAGAGGCTCGGGCTGTCAAAGCCAAACTGAACGTGACTCACCCCAGAACATTTCCCGAAGCTCTGAACGCTGCTGGTGCACCATCTCACCCAAGGCCTTATCCAGGGAAGGGCCAGCAGCCTTGGGGAGTACTCTGAGGGCAGAGCTGGGCAGACAAAACAAAACCAGGGACGGATGTGAAGCGGTCACCAGCTTGCCCCTTTTCTTGTAGCTGAGCTGCTTTGCTCACCAGGCAGATGAGGATGGGTAATAGCTAGTGGAAGATAGGAGGAGGGAGGGAAGGAAAATGCCAGACCCTTTTTCCAGAGGTCTCAGTTTTGAATTTAATGGGCAGTGTTAGCCAGGAATGAGAGAGGCTCCAGGCCCAAGGGACCAGAAGACAAAGGCTCTTGAGGAAGTAGAAGGAAGAGGAGGAGGGAAGTGGGGGCCTGGGCATTGTGTGGGAGAGCAACCCCTCTATCTGTTTCAATCACTGGTGGGGTTAAGGTTACTCTGCACTTGAGGCCCAAGCTCCTTTGTGGGGTCTGTGACATCAGCCATTGTGATGGTAATGGAAGGGCCTCTCTCACAGGGGGCACCCTTCATTGGCCAGCCCACATCAACTCCCAGAGAGGACTGAAGCTTATGTTCCCTCAGGGTGGGGGCAGGATGTGGGCCCAGGACTGGACCCAAGACAACAGCCACCTCCCAGGCTGAAACCACTGCTAAGTGCACCTTCCAAGCCCAAGCTATGACCTTCCTCTCTCCAAAGCTCCAGAAAAGGAATGGAATCTGAACATTGAGACGCTTTTCTGGCCCTAAACAATCCTTCCATTCTCTAGGCTCAATGATGGGTCTATTTCCTCCTGTAAATAGGTCTCGTAATCTTCAACTTTACCTTTGCTTCTGAGGGTAATTAATTAGATCTCCCTCTTGTTCCCACACACTCTCCTCTCTGTTACAAGGCTCAGGTTCAGCTGGGTGGATGGCTTTTCTTTCTTTCTATTCCATAGAGTGCTTATTTTTAAAGCTGATGGAGTAGGTCCCACACTCCCTAGTGAACCCCTTCTCCGGAGAAGCCTGCTGGTCCGTGGGCACAGGAAGGGGGTCTCGGACTGCCCAGCTGATGGCTTTCAGATAGCCAGTTCTGAGCAGCCATTTCACCGTTTCCCCAGGTACGTTTCCAAGATTTTAGGGAAGAGGCCAGGGAAGGAGATTTTAGGTAACACTCCCAAGAGCAGCGTGGAGGGTTAAGTGGTAATTTGGCCACTGGAGAAAAAGGGAGACACAGGTGGGCATGGGAGAAAGATCAAAGGATCAAAGAGTCCCCCTTCCCCAAGGGTGAGGAAAAACAGTAAGGCTTCCGGTGCAGGGAGCATGAGAGCAGCAAGGGAGGAGGGGTGAGGACAGGGCCCCACCAGACAGCCAGTGTAGAGGCAGCTTTGGGGAGGCGGTCCTGCAGGCCGTCAGTGGAACCCCAGAGACACCGACGATTTCTAGTATCCTTGTACTGATCAGAAGCTTCTGCGCCATAATGAGCTCTTCGAAGACAGGAACGACATTATACACCTGTCTAAATCTCCTGTAGCTTCTTGCCCAGCAAATGGCACATGGGCACTCATGACCAAATGAATCACACTTGTAGTAGGGATAGTCCCTACCAAGGGAGGGGGCTGTGAGAGCTGCCATCCCTGCTGGGGGGGGCGGGGGGGCGGGGGGGAATATTCTGTCACTGACATCATTTAGAAAGCATATGGTTGATAATATGAAGCAAACCAACTTTCAGTCTGTTTTGTTATGGTTTTAAAATTCTCTACAATCATATTCCACCCCAGTCTTGGTATGCCATGGGGTAAAGAACAGGTAGGTTGTAAACAGATTGAGTCAGGTGAGAAACCAATGTAGCAGTTTAATTCATGATGAACAGGCTACCATCCTGGTGGTGGTGGTGAACGTGTGTGTACATGTATATGTGTGTGTGCGTGTGTAGGTATCTCATAGAACAGGGGCTTCCCCCACTGGACCCTTATCCCATTTCCCACATCTAATCACTGGTAACAGTATGATGATGTTTTTTCAGATCATTTTAATATGCGTGTACTGACTTTTTCACACAAAAAATATGATTATAGTATCTCATATTACAGGCTTTTTTCCCACTTAATGTATCTTAAACGTCCTTCATGGCAACATATTAGAATTTCTTCATCTGCTATGTAGCCCATAATTATCTCTTTTCATTGCATAGATGTACCTTGAGTTTATTTAACTAAATCTGAATTAATGAATATTTGAGACATTTCCAGTGTTTTATGATTATAAACCATATTGCAAGACATTTATGTACATCTTTGCCTTCTTCCTTAGATGTTTCTATACCATAAAATTTCAGGAGTGGAATTGATTAGTGAAAGCCTATAAAATTATAAATGTTTATAGAAATCATGTATTACTCTTTTGAAAATCACCAGTTTACACTCTTTCCAATAGAATATGAGTTTGTTTCTCTATATATCCTCAGCCCTAAGTAATATCAATATTTTTATTCTTGCCAATCTTTTAAATAAAAAAATGATTTCCCTTTGTTTTATTTACATTTCTCTCATAGTGAGCTTACGCATCTGTTTGTATTGTTTGTTGGTCATTTGTATTTCCTCTTGTAGGAAATGGCTACCCATATATTATGTCTTTAAAAATAAAATTAGGGGGAGCGTTTGAGATCATGCTCCCCGGCATATGTCATCCGTTTGGCTCAGATAAGCTCTTTTGAAAGTTCTCTACAGGTCTGGACGTTCTTACATTGACGTTTCCTTGGTGTAGAACAACAGGATTCCGAAGGGCACGGTGGTAGGTACCAGCAGTGGCCCAACGAGCCCCACTGGCTCCCCGCGTTGCATCGGGTGGAGTGGGGCGAGTTTCTCTTGGAATTCTGGGCCTCCTTGCTTTAAGTGGCAGGTCATGACTTTATTTGAGCTGTTCTTGGAAAGTGCTCGAGGTAGGTAAGAGTTGAGATAATCCAGGGGGAAAAAACGGGTTGCTGCTTTTGATTTAGGTTTTTAATTGGATTGCTTACTGAGCGTCTGAACAAAATTTTTGCTGGTTAAATGAGAGACTGAACTCTCTCTGGCTCTGAAAGAGAAAGGACACTCACTTCCGCAACCCAAATGGCCAGTGGGGTTAGGACAGTCGTTCACATCCCCGAATCCGGAACGACAGAGACGGGTGCCATGAAGTGTCCAGTGCAGTAGCGCAGCCGACAGCAACAGCTGGGATTTTTACTTCTTCAATAATTAGAAATCTGCTCTCCCTCAAACTTATGCCAGCCTCCGGCCGCTCTCTGTGTTTTTGGAGCTTCGATGTGTACTCATGCGTTCACTTCCACCAATCACAATGCCTTCCCTGGCAGGCAAAATGTAAACTGCATTGAAAACGTTGGTGTAAATGCATTCCTTTTTAGATCTTTTTAAAAACAGAAGTGTAAACATTAGAATTTCCACATTTTTTATTCAGTATAATTATGGATGTTTTATGTTTTCGTTACTGTTATAAATGACATCTTTCCTTCCATGTTCTATATTTTCTTTTTGTTTTAATTACAGAAGTAATACGTAAACAGCTATCATCAGACTGGCAAAAATCTTGAAGTCTAATATTACCAGATATTGGTGAAGATATGGAAAAACGATGACAAAAAGATAAATTAATACAGCTACTTTAGAAAGCAGTTTGGTGGTGGAGATCTAAATCCCTTATCTGCAATTCAGAAATCCAGAAAGCTCTGAAAAGCAAAAGCTCTTTCTTAACTCATGCGGCGGCAAACCCTGGCCTGACGCGAAGCTATTCATTATCTTTCTTTATCTCACTTGACATGTATATTTCTTCTTCTCACCACAGAATAAGTAACATATTTGATTCCGGAATACTTCCCCAAACTCTGCTGAGAGTGTTATATATGGCATTTACTCCATACTGCCTTTCTAAAATCCAAATATTCTTATTCTGGAACACATCTAGCCCTAAGGTTTTTAAACAATGTATTGCGGGTTGACAGTCTTATGTGTATATCCTAAGTTAAAGGCATGTATATCCCAAGACTCAGCATTCTGCTTCTAAAAATATTCTCTGGTGAAATACATCCACATGTGCATAAGGAGGCATAAGATTGTTCATTCTAGCATTGTTTTTAATTATGAAAAATTAGAAATAACCTAAATGCCCATTAATAGGAGAATAAATTCTGCTATATTAATCTAATAGAATATTATACAGAAGTAAAATGAACTATATCTAAATGAATAAATGTTTTAAAAGTTATTGAATAAAAAAAAGCCATTGAAGAATGATAGCAGTACAATACAATTTAACATTTGAAAACATTCATGAGAAGAATAAACACCAAATTCAGCATAGTAGCTATCTCTGGAGAGGGAGGAGAACAAGAATGAAGTCCCCTAGGATACACAAATTTTTTTTTTTTTACTTTATCTATGATGTCTAACTTCTTTTTTAAAAATATGAAATGAATATGGGAAAATATGGAAACGTTTTTACAAATAGATTTGCCTTCCGCATAATGTTCTCAGTCTTTTTAATGACCACATAGTGTGACTAGGCCTGAATGTACCCATCTCTCGTTCTTTCTCTTGCTTTCACTTGCTAACTTTCACAAAAACTGCTGAAGCAAACATCTTCGATATCTTCATACAAGTGTACATATATTTCTATAAGATTTCTAGTAATTCTTAGAAGCAGAATCACTAGGTAAAAGTACACATTTTATATTTTGCCAGATAATGCAAAAAGGCTCTGCTGGTTGATATCCTTTGCAACGACTTAGGAGAATGCCTGTTTCTCCACAGGCTCAGTAAGACTGTCAAACCAGGGTGGGAGAAGCAATGTGTTAATTTGCAATCGCCAATTTCCATTAAGCAGAATCATCTTTTTGTATCCCATTAACCATTTATAGTTATTCTCAAGAAACTGCCTTTGATATATTTATCAATTAGAAGTATGTTGAGCTGCAAATATTGAAAATGGCTTATCAGTGCAATAAAGAGTAGGGTAGGGGTTTTTTGGTATTTTGTTTTGGTTTGGGGGCGTCGACACAAGAATTCTGGAGGTTTAAGCATCAGTAATACTGGACTAGAGCAGGTGAGCAGCACTGA
>NW_011888894.1:579022-586905 GCF_000151845.1 Pteropus vampyrus
TATTGAGAATCTTTCCATGTGCTTACTGGCTGTTTGTCTATCAGCTTTGGAGAGATATCAATTCAAATCCTTTGTCCTTTTTTAAATTGAGTTGGCATTTTATTGTTGAGTTGTAAGAGTTCTTTACATATTCTAGATATTAGACCCTTATCAAATATGTGATTTGAAAATATTGTCTGTCATTCTATGAATCTTTTCACTTTTTGACAGTACCCTTTGATACACAAAAGTTTAAACTTTTGATGAAGTCCAAATGTATCTTTTTTGTTGTCATCGCTTTCGTTTTGGGTGTAATAGCTAAGGATCTAAGAAGCTGTTACTTAATCCAAAGTCATGAGGATTTGTACCTTTATTTCCTTCTAAGAGTTCTATAAATTTAGCTCTTTGATACATTAGGTCTTTAATACATTTTGACTTGAGTTTTGTATGTAGTACAAGTTAGGGTTTCAAATTCATTCTTTTATGTTTGAAGATCCAGTTATCCCAACACCGTTTGTTGGAAAGACTATTATTTTTTTCCCTATTGAATGGTCTTTGCACCATTGTTGAAATCAATTGACTATAGGCATATGGATTCATTTCTGGACTCTCAGTTCTATTCCATCGTTCTATACGTCTACCTTTTTGGACTTAAGTATTTATTTTATACTTTGGGTAATAATCCAATATCATGTTATTTATTTAATTTTTTAGTCAAATTATGCAGATTTGGCCATTAAGAGCTCTTGCAGATTGGCTCTGGTATACCTTTGACAAACCATCCTTAGGTTTTTGTTTTTGTTTTTGTTTTTGTTTTTGTTTAAAAACAAAAGCAAAAAACATTTCCTTGATTTATGGAACTAAAAGATATTCCAGGCGAATCTTGTACTTTCCCTGTTCCAGCCCTAGAATTAGCCAGTTCTTCATGGAGCTGTGATTCTTTTAATGAGAGAATGATATTTAGAAACCAAGATCTGGGTACTTAGTGTGCTCATTGCTACTGGGGTGTCATTTTGGGGGGCTCTCAGCAGACAGAGTTAGATACTTTATTATGTATGATACCCATGTATATACACACATATATATATATATATATGCATGAGTCCATACAGATGTCTTAGACTCTAATCCAGTACCACAGGAGGGATAATTCTAGCCTAACCTTATTGCTTATCTCTCTCCAATTATGAGAACCTGGTTCCCACCATCTTCCAACCAATGACTTATTTATTCAAGCCTAGTATGCAGTTTTGGAATTGTTAATCCATACCCTCACTTTCACTTATTTTAAATTGTTTTTTATACTAACTTTTATCATACAGAATTTTGAAATTTAATGTAGTTTAATTGTCAAAATTTTTCTTTAAGCTCCTGAGCTTTGTATCTTGGTTTGAAAAGCTTTCTCACTCACCACCTATTCCCAAATTATAAAAATATTTTATTTTTGTTTTATATTTATATATTCAACCTATCTGGATTTTATTTGGATTTATAAGATGCAACTCTAACCTTTTAGTTTTTCTCAAATGGCTATCTAAATGTCCTAAACAGCTATTATTATTAGTCATTCCTTACCTCACGGATTTGCAATGCATGGGTCTATTTCTAGACTTAATATTGTACTGGCCAATTTGTCTATTTCTATGCCAATCAGGACTATTTTAATTACTGTTACTTTAAAATATCTTTTGATATCTAGTAGGGAAAGTCTCCCATCACTGATCTTTTTCAAAAATGTCTTGGCTCTTCTTGTGTTTCAATCTCTCAGATGAGCTTTAGAATTACTTTGTGAAGTTTCATTTTTAAAATCCCATTGGGATTTTGACTGAGATTACATTGAATTTATTCAATTTTAGAGAAAGTCACATCCCAACCTGGTAAGTCTCTATGTAGGTCTTCTTTTATGTCTTTCATAAAGTTTTATGTTTTCTTCCCGTAAGTCTTGCATTATTCATGATTCATATTATTCAAATTACTCACATAAATTCACATTAATAGTCACATTATTCATTATATGTTTTAAATTACATGTTTAGACTTATTAATGCTAAAATATAAGAAAGCTGTTGATTATATGTTTGACATGTATCTGAAAAAGTCACTGTATGGTTTTATCAGCTCTAATAGTTTTTCAGTGCTTTCCCTGGGATATTCTATTGTAAGCAGCCCTCATATCTGTGGGTAATGACAAATTCCTATTCCTTTCTAAATCAGAGAGCTGTTTATTAGTGTGTGGGGGGGATGAATAGACAAATTACTAAGCAAATCTAGTCAAGGAAAAACAACATAAAAAGGTACAAATACTTTCCTGATTACTAAACAAAATTAGGAATAGAAATGGAAATAACCACATACTTGAGGAAATTTAAGTAATAATTTTAAATAATAATTTAAACATAAATAATACTTTATATAATTTTGTGGAAATAAGTTGTAAACCTAAAGAATGATGGCTGATGCTTCTAGAAAAATTACATATTACCAAAATTAACCCAGGAAGGAAAAGAAAGCCTCAAAAGATCAATAATCATGAGAAATTAAGAAAGATGTCCAAGAGCTATCTCTAATATTTATGCTTTTGATTTTTCTTTGATTTCTGAATTTTTCTTTTTGTAATAATTTTTTATTTATTATGATGGTGTTTATTAACAAAATCCAATAAGTTTCAAGTGTACAATTCAACAAGAAGTCATATATATATATCGTATCGTGTGTTCAGACAACCACTATTGAATAATAGTGGTAATGATAAAAATTTGTCTCTTTTCTTGCTTTGGAAGTGTTTCTAATGTTTAGTTCCTAATTATGAAGTTAAGGGAATTTTCTTCTATTCCTAACTTATTGTGAGCTTTGATAAGAAATTAGTATTGAATTTTATCAAATGCTTTTTTTCAGATTAGAATGATCTGTCTTTTTCTTTTTCCTATTACTATAGTAAAGTCCTAATGTCAAAACATCTTTCAGTTCATTTATGGGTTCAATACCACTTGGTTATAATGTTTTATTATTTTGGTGAACTTCTGGATTTTATTTAGTAGAATTTGACTTAGGATTTTTTACAAATATTTATAAGTATGATTTGTCCATATTAAGACTTTGTGCTGCCTTCAAAGGTTTTGTTTTGGTATACAGAAAGATTTTTTTTGTTTGTTTTTTGTTTTTTATTTTTTTGAGAAATCTTACCTTTCTTCTGTTTGCTTTGGTGTATATAGGATTCTCTGTTCCCTGACATAACTTGTAAAAGTAAGTTCATCTAGGGCGGGGGAGGTAGCTGCCATGCTAGTCACTGATTCTAAGGTGTCTTTTAGAAGTTTGAAAAAGATTGAAAAAAGAAGGAAAAAGATTGGGTCCAAAGGCTGTCAAATGGTGATTATAATCCTCACAACTCACCTATCCCCAATGTACATATCAGTAAGAGGCCCAGAAATGAGTTCTCTAAGGTCTTTTTATTCTAACAATCATGCTCTTCCCATTGTGTCTTTATGAGGTGTCAGCCCAGTTTACTGGCATTTAGGGAAAGACTCCAGGCTGAGAGAGATGTTGCCTTGGTTATAGGCAGAAGGAAAGAAACATTCAGAAATGGTTAAAGTTGCTGGGACAGAAGCAAATAAGTGAGGTTCTGGAGTACATGGGAGAGGATTCATTAAGAAACACACTTATTGAGAACATGAACAGTGGGGCTGGAAGAGCGAGAATGCAGTTTCTGTCCTCGATATCATTTAATCCGTCGAGAGAAAGGAGCATGGAATGAATTGCCTAATTCCCCATTTCCCACCAATACAATTCTCTCTCCTTCGTCCTTCTTCTTCCTCCCTTTTCCAATGGTTCCAAAAGGAAGGAACCATATCTGCCTTCATCGCCAAGGTAGCTGGCGGTGTGTGAATGAGAAGGAGAGAAAGGATTGCAGTGATATTATAAGTGCTAGGGTGAAATGTTCAGAATGTTCTGGAGCACCAAAGAAAGGGTGACAAAACTCCATAAAGAATATAATATTCGAACTGAGGTTTGAAAGATAAGTAGGAATTTATCAGCCAATAAAAGGAAGATATTTAAAGCAGAAGGATATTAAAGGGAATATAAAGAGGAAGGATAGTCCAAGTAGCATGACCGTATAAAGGCTTAGATCACTTTGCACCTGTCAGACTGGCAAAATTACAAAGTGAAATAATGCAAGTGTCGTTGATGATGAGGGGAACCAGGCGCCTTTGAGCACTGCTGGTGAGTTCTGGCTAGTGCAGCCTCTCTGGAGTCACACAGAACTTACATCCTCTAGGACCCTGTGGGCTCATCCTAGTTAAGCACCCAGAGAAAATGACATTCATTATGCCGTGTTTGTAGAAATAGGGAGATGGGGGAAATCTAGGTGTCTTTTACTAGGGTAAAATGTGGTAAATACAGGACATATTTTAGAATATTTTGCAGCCGTCAGAAGTAACCAACCAGAAGGACAAAAGGCAACATATGTAGATCTCGAACACGGCGCTAAATTTTTTTAAAAATCCACGACAAACAAGATCTGTAGTACAATATCATTTGTGTAAATTAAAAACATACATACATAAGATAGCACTATTTTCAAAGATACATATATGTCACCAGAGACGACACGATGGAGTGCAAGTCGGGGGCGATGGTGGGAGGTGGAGAGGAGAATGGAGGATCAACGGGGAAAGGAAGTAAGAGAGAAACCAGCACTGACTGACTGAATATTGAGGAACTGGAGAGTCTGATAACCAGTTTCCTGCCCCTGTGGTCCACACAAAACACCCAGCGGTATAAAAGTGTGTGGTAGGCGTTCACAGCAAGAGAGCCTGGGTGAGTTGGAGAGAGCCCCCAAAGTGAGGCTGGGAGAGAGGCTGGAGTCAGAGTGCCAGCCTGGGCCCCCCTATCCTGAAGGCACCAGAGAGCCACTAACAGCTTTTAAGCAGGAAAGAACATTTTGTTTAACAAGATCCCTTCTGGTGACCTAGAGGATAAGGAAAGACTAGACACAGTACAGTGTTAAGCAGACTACTTTAAATTACAAGAGGGAGACTTGGAGATCAGAACTAATGTGGATGGGTGGGATAGCAAAACTGTGGGTGGTGTGGAGAGGGTACCATTTAGGGCCACTCTAGGACCCCCCGTAGGACCTCCTTTTTTAACAGAGGCAGTCAGTGGCTTTCTCTAGAAGAGTGTGACGACTTCCAGCAGCGTGGAGGCCAGAGAGATGTCTCTCTTCTCCTAATCCCAGTTCTTCCTCCATCCCTGGTTACCCATGGCCCCAGAAAGCAGGAGATTCAAGTGCTAACTCCAGCTCTTCCCTCTGGTTCCAGAAGTGACCTCGGACAGGTCCCATCTTCTCTCTAGGTCTCACTTCCTCTCTCTTCTTTTGCAGTTTGCACTTTCTTTGGTTCCATATTATTTCCCTAGTAACAGCCCCAACAGGGAAATCCCGCCCCCTCCTGAAACTCCCCCCACGTGTCTCCAAAGTCCTGACATCCTCCTTAATCTTCCAGCTCCACTGCCCCACCCTGGCTAGGAGGAGCAACAAATTGGGAGCGTAATGGCCCCTCTGATTGCATTATGGGTGTCTAATGCAATATGCCCTCATGAGGACCATCCATCAGAGCAGAGCCCCTCCCTAAGTCCCTGCCACCCAAGTCACATTAGTCAGGCAGCCCATTCATCACTACCACACACCTCCATGGAGACTGTCCTAGACAGATGAGGGGCCAAATCAGATTTATGGGGAGGAATCGTGGAAAAAATCAGCCCCATCCATCTCCCAGACACTGAGGAGGGAGCCCTGTGTCCCCATTCCCTCCAAGGCTCCTTAGGGAAACGGGTGCTAATGGAGAAGCCAGCCAAGTTGCTTTTGTTTTCCTGAAGGCCCATTCCTGAGCCCCCATGTTGCCTAGCACAGCCCTACAACTGGCTTCTCTAGGAGTTCATAATTTTTGGAGCAAAGCCCTTGCCAGGACTGGGACACTGTGCCCAGAGTCAGCCACAACTTCTGAGACTCCAGAGAATTCATTTAACGGTGTCCCTTGGTTGGGCCAACTGCTGTGAGTGCAGGATGGGGAGGAGTAGGCACCAAGCCCAGTTCAGGGATGAGACCAGTGCTAGGGCGACCACCTCAAGGAAGGGGGTCCCGCCCAGGCCTTCCATCTGGAGTGCAGCCTCGCAGCTCATTGTAGTTCTGCCCAACCAGACTGGGCACTTCTGTGCATGGACGAGACTTTGAGAGGACTGAGAATGGGGTAAGACGGGAAGAGGAAAACTACCTTTCAGGTCTCAGGATTTGTGAAACCGGAAGCTTATATGATTTCTTATGGTATGATGTCTTATAGTATGATGTCTGATAATGCAAAAAAAAAAAAATGCTAGGGCCACTCCCGGAGGTTCCGGGGGAGCCTGTGCATGTGAGAGAGCCTGAAGCTTCGGCTTTCTCAGCTTTACCTTGACTCTGTCTCTGCTATGAACCCACCGCTGCATCGAGTGTTTTACATGGATTCTTTTTTTTTTTTTTGAAACTCTTAAAACTGGCAATTGCCTAGTAAGGCAAGACTTTTTCTCCCCACTTTTATGGAAAAATCGAGCCTCAGAGAGGTGAAGTGACTTGGCCAAGACTATACAGCTGGTGAGTGGCAGAACCAGCTCTCTGGCTTGTGCCCATTCCACTGCCCCTTGGCCTGAGCTGAGCTGGCTGGTTGGCTGAGAGGCTGGAAGGAGCCTCTGACTCAAATGTTTCCTTTCCAGATACCCCTCAAACTGTGGACAGGGGTTCCCCTTTTTCTGTAGCTGTTCTATATCCAAGTGTGGCAGCTGCTGTGGGGGCGGGGTAGGGGCGTGAGGTAAGCAGACAGTCACAGGGATGGGGGGGTTGAAAAAAATCCTTGTAACACGGAGCCCTGAGGGATCAGTGATGGGTGCTCTGAGCTTGGGCTACCCCTGCACAACAGCTGATCTCGAGTCCTCCAAACTGACTGTGGCCTTATCTGAGCCGAGTCCTGGTGGAGGGAGCTCGGGGGCTGAGCAGAGCTAGAAGCCCACATCCGGAGCCCAGGCACAGGGCCACGCAGGGTCTTTTTATATTAGTATAGTCTTCTCTCAGGAGCCTGTTCCACCCCCGGCCCCCTCCTCACCCAGGAAGGCCTTCCTCATTCCATCCAGGCTTCTGTGAAGTGTTCCTCACACTGCAGGCCAAGCCAGTCACTACTCACTGGGTACTCAGGTGCTGAGGATGGCAGGTGGCCCTTTTGCCAGGCAAGAGGCTCCCAGGCCATGAAGCTCAGCCCCCGAACTAGCCTGTGCTTGGAAAACTAGCGTTATTGTATAGAGACCCACCCTAAGCACCGGCGCTCCTCCCCGTCCTCCTCCATCTCCCACCCTTCCCTCTCACCTCCCCCAGACCCAGGCCCCTCCAGGCCACCTCTGCTCTGCTGCTTGGTCCTCGCGCACGTGGGCTCCCCACAGTGGATCAGGAAAGCACATGGGAAGGGATTCCATTTCTCTCTATTCTTTGCCCAGTTTTCTCCCTATGCTTTCTCTATTCCCCATTCCCACATGGGGTTTATGCATGACCAATCTATCTATTAGGTTTTTGTCCTTCTGCTGACCAAACTGGATCCTCACACTGCCGGCTCCCACAGAGGTCCCTTTCCTATCTCAGCCCTGAGTTCAGAGCAGAGGGCTGCAGAGTCGGGTTGTATTCTCTAGGAACCCACAGTCTGATGGGGTACATAGTACCATGAGGGAGCTCTACCCAACCAAAGACATGCAGCCTGGAAGGGAGTCTCAGTCTGGGGGCAGACAAGCCCACACCCCTTAGGCGGTGTCACTAAAAGTGTGCATGGCCTTGTATCGATGTGGTGAAATGGTTCAGTGAAATGAAATAGTTTTATATACAATTATAAGATGCC
>NW_011888894.1:588509-618942 GCF_000151845.1 Pteropus vampyrus
TGTTTTCGCTATTGTTGCCACTATTATTAATATTACCTGAGTTAACACCAGTCTCTTAATAGGTCTGCCTGCCTCGATTCTCATTCCCTCTAATCCACTCACCACCTGAGTCTCAGACAGGGACGTACAAGGCTCAAGCTCATAAGTGACAGAGCAGATTTGGGGCCTAGATCTAATGGACTCGAGAGCCTTTATTCTTAGCTACTAAGCCACTCTGCCTATGTGCAAGTATGAAGAATAAATGGATTTGGAATAGCAGGACAGTGAGGAAGGAATGGAATCGATGGAGGGAAAACTAAGAGAGACGCTCCGGATTTTCCATATAGAAGGGATTCCAGGGTGGCAATCTGCCTGCGGGGCGTCGGAGAGTGGGGGCTTGTATTGGAGCTTTGTTTGAAGAGGATGCGTCGAGTTTTGGTGGAGATGATGATGGGCAGAGTGTGTTAGAGGGGCTAAAGTCCTCCCAAGAACCTCTCGATGCCGCCAGAGTGGTCAGGCAATGGGGACCAGGTGACATCCTGGAGGCAGGCATGTGCTAGAATAGCAGTGGCCGTCAGAACAGTCCTGAAGTCCCGAGTAGGGGGCGTCTTACTGGAAATTGTTCCTCTTATCCTTGGTCACCACTTCAGCATCTGGGGAGGAAACTAATTCCAGCTGTATCATCTGGGACCCAGGTTAGCTTGGAGCTGGGCGGTGGTGTGAATGTGAGAAGGAAGTAGGAGATGTTCAGGTGGCAACCACAGAGCCTCCCTGCTCTGCCTCAGCTCCTTCTTCTGAGAGAGCGAGCAGGAGACACGGCCTCATGCAGGAGGAACTGATATGGACTCGGGGGTGGGGAGTCCTGCCAAGTAGCTTCTCAGGTTAGCTCTCCTCTCCGAGCTCTCCGGGCAAGGCTGCTGGTCAGTCAGCCGGCCTGCCTGCTGGGTGGCCCCTGAACAAAGCCAGCTGGGAATGGGAAGGCAGGGCAGAGGGTGTACTTGTTTCAGGGCCTGTCTCCAAGCCCTGGATAAGGGAATATTTTTCTTCCCAGGCTTGTTCTTCTGCATTTGAAGCTGGTGACTTGAGTTCCTGTCCTTTCCTCGGTCCCTAAAGAATGGAAACCTTTGGAACAAACAGTCAAATGGCCCCATGTCCTCTGCCTCAGGCCCCCAACTGCCCTAATAGTCCATACCTTCTCCATTTAACGATCCTCGGAGTTCAGGTGCAGGATAGAACTTTGGGAAAAGCCCGCCTGTCCCTGTCCCAACCAGACACCTAAGAAGCTGGTCGCATAGGCCGAGATGTCGGGTGGGAGTAGAGAGGGCACTGAACCTCTGTAAGCATCTCTCAGAGAAGGCTTGCCTGGCATGGGGGGCTAGGGAGGGGCGCCCTAAAAGGAAGAAGCTGTGCTCCCGCTTGCCTGACTCAGCTCATGTGAAAATGAACAGCGTTCCTTTTAAAAATCAACAGTCTTACAATTTCTGGGATCCGTGGAATTTTTGCAGCTAAGGTCGAGGGTGAGGGAAGCAGTTTTTAACACCAGACGACATGAAGGCAAATTCACTGAGAGCCACCCAACCACATCCTCCGTCTTTCATATTGGTGTTTTACCTTCGACAAAAGCTCTGGGTTCTCTGTCATGCCTTTCTTTTTTCTGCCTAGTTCCCAGTTGTCAAGCCTTCAAGAAAATGCACTTCAGTCCTTTGTCACTGAGTGTAATTTGATAAACTGAGCAGAAACACACTGCTCTCCGCATCCTTTCAAAAACTGTTACTGCCAGAGAAAGAGGATGAGGGAAAGAGATCTGAGGTCTTTGAATGGACGTTTAAGCCCGAGCGCACGCGAGCGCACACACACACACACAACACACGCAGGCGCGCGCGCACACACACACACACACACACGCACACACACACAGTCTCACACGCACATACCAGGACATTGAGTTGCCTGGGATGGGAGGAGGTCGAATCCCAGATTCTTGCGCGTGGGGGCCTGGCCTTGGGGTCCTGGGGCGAATGCCCTTCCAGCTCCTAGCGACTCCTCTAGTTGCAGGCCTGGTTTCAACCGCCCAGTGGGCGGTGCCAGGGCAGGTTTCAGGCTATAAAGGGCTCTTGGCTCCCCCGGCCCGAGGGAACGCCATCTCTGCTGCAGTGTCCCTGCCAGCCACAGCCAGCTTGGGGCACTGCCGGTGTCCCATCACCACCCGGCAGGCTACTCTTTTCCAGGCAGTGCCGATTTGGACACAGCTGTCAGCTGCGTTCCTCGTTCCTACCCAGTTGGCTCCATCGGCAAGTCCGTTTTTGGGTTGCTTTCGTCTGGGTTGGGTGTGGGGTGGGAGAAAAAGGACTGGGTATGGGGGCTTTTGACTAGGAGGATGGGGGTATTTCCATTTCTTTCAAAAAATTCCTCCGGGGCAAGTCTCTGAAGCTAAGATTCCCTAGATAAGATATGGGGTGAGGCTAGTTCCATATTCAGGCAAAGAAGAAAGCAGCAAAGTTCTCTCCCAAGGGCCACCCCCTTCCCAGGGCTGCAGAGGGGTGGGTGAGGGGCTCTCTCTTAGCCGCTGATCTCTGAGCGACTGGGAGTGAAGAACCAGGCTGTGCCTGCATCTGGCACTGCCAGGTAGAGACACTTGGACAGGGGTTGCTCTCTGTAAAACAAAAGTAAAAAACAAAAAAAATCTAAAAAGCCAGTGACAAGAGGATACCTGAGGGTGGCGAGGGAGCAAGTTACACTCAGGGACAGTGAAGAAGAAGGAAACCTTTAAGTAACAAATAACTCGAATCCGGAATCCAGCTTTGCTTCCGCAGCATCACCAACAGCAGTATGGTATCGCTAAAGAGGTCAGATGGCCGGGCGGGACACTGGCAGGCCGGGGTTTGAAGGGATCCGTAAATGTGCTAACCAACAGCCTCGGAGCCCCTGTAGCTGCAAGGAGGACGGGGTGGAGGAGAGCTCAGCTCCTGGGGGCTCTAGCAAGGCAGCATCCATGGCGCTGTGGTGATTTCCAAACCAAGCTGGGTTAAATCCCCACCACGAACCAGCCTGGACGGGATTCCTCTCCCAGAATCACCAGGACTTAGCCAGGGAGCGTCCTCTAAGCTGTCCTTGAGGATTGGGCACAGAAGGGGCACTGCTGGCTGGAACAGTTCTCACTCTGGAGGGAGGGCACAGAGTGGGAGAAGGTAGGCAAACAGGCCTCAGGACGAATATCTAGGGCTGCACACACCAGGATCCAGGACCCGAGGGGCACTGCTAGTCTGCTGGAGCCGCGGCTTCGCTTCGGTTCTGCAGAAGGGGGAGGAACAGTCCCAGCAGGAGCTTCCCCACTGAACTTGGAATTTTTCAGGCAAGGGGTCCTGCTACCGTACTGAGAGTCCTTAGAATGAAATGCAGACCAGCCTGCGGTCCTGGGGAGGATGAGGAGGAGCTGAGAGCTGATTTCCAAAGGCTCTTTGATGCCAGGAAGGCAGGAGAGGGCTAAGGGCAGAGAAGGCTCCCTGAGGTGAAATTCTGAGTTTTGTCTCTCAGGCCAGACTATCAAGATTCAGATGGGATGTTGGGAAGATCCTGAATACCAGCCCTGCTTCCTGCCCACCGCCTCCCAGTCTCTGCTCTCTGAGTGCTGGCTAGTAGGATCGAGGGGCCACTCCCACTGTCATCCTGGGCTTTTTTTAACCTTTTCCCTTTGGCTTTAGCTGGAAGAAGTGCAGGTAGTTATAGAGAGAAGAACGTTTAAAAAATTTGGCGCCCAAACTATGCAAAATTAAGTATAAAACTGACGACTCCTTCTGTTGTCAACTTTAATGGTCAGAAGCATGAACACTAAACAAAGGACAGTCGCCATGTCAGCCAGGATCTCACGTCTCACCTGTGCTTGCCTGGGGGAGTGGGACTGAGACAATACAATGACAGTGGGGGGAGGGCACTCTGGGCCTCAGTTTTCTCAACAGTACAAATAGCATGCAAATCTAATATCTAAAAATAGTGTTACCTCACAGGGCTGTTGTGGAGCTTAAATAAAACAGTAGCTGTAGAAGAGACAGGACTCTGTTGAGGAGCTTTGTGCCCGATGTGGAGCTGGACTTTCAGTAGATCTACCCCCTGTGGATGGGTGTTTCTCGAGCTCAGGAAGAGGCTGTGCCCTGCCCATGGTCTGCATGTTCCTAGAGTGCCTGAGGCCTGTCCTCCATATCCTCCTAGTCCCCGCTGCCAAGCTTTGCAGAGTTCATTCGTGCAGAACTCCCTTCGAATCAGCATTCCCACAACAGACCTCCCAGTCTGTTTTGATTTCAAGGTGCCTGAAACACGGGAGGCAAGCTGCGAGTCAAGGTTTCAGAGCACTGCAAGCAAGAGTCAAAGCCCTGGGGTGCCCTCAGCCTCCTGGAAAAGGGTTGTAGGCAGGGAGTGTCCTGGAGTTCCTAGGATATTAGCTACAGCCAGGGGGATGCTCCTGGGAGAACGGGTAGATGATTCTCAGGCAAGAGTGAGAAAAATATTCTGTCCTGCAGTCCACTCCCAGAGCCGTCTCTGAGCTAGTGCACAGGGGGCCAGCCACATTCTTTGGACCAAAGGTGAGGTTGGCTGTTGCTTAATGGGACTGGGATGGCAGTTAAGTCAGGAGTCAGGGATAGGGTCAATCTGTGACCAGCCTCAGGGGTCTGTTTTGGGTAAGGGTTACCGGTGAGACCAAGGACTAGATCAGGGCTCAGTCTAGGGCCAGAATTAAAAGTCCACCTGAGGCAGATGAAAGAATGTCCTCTGATTGGACCGTGACTGGCAAAGATGGTTGCTAACCCTTCTCTGTCCTAACCCCCTCCTAACAAGCCGGCTCTACAGCCCAGCATTCCTCTTCTCCTCGGCATCGCTGGCAAGTCTGAGAGAATTATAATACCATGGCTTTCCTTCTCTTTTTTCCTAAGTACTCTTTGAGACTCGAGCAGAGAGATGGTTCCAATTAGGAAATCCAGCAACTATTGCTGTGGGGCTGTGCTGTCTCTGTGGACATTCCCCAGGACCCCACTTGGTGGCTGGGCAATAATAAGAACTCAGAATGACTTCCCCATGCCCCCTCCCAACTCCCACTCTGCACCTGAACAGGAGGAGAGGATGAAAGTGCACAAAAGCCGTCGGGGACATAGGGGTGGGGGAGGGGAAGACGATGCCTTTAGGGAGACTTCTGGGGCTGTGATCCCCCAGAGCACACTCCCCTTGTGGATTCTGGAAGTTGGTGGCTGGGATATGGGGGTTACTTGAATTTGTCGACAATAATTCTCTAATTGTATGTGTCTTCATGTGTGTGTGTGTGTGTGTGTGTGTGAGCACCCACGCATGCTCAGTATTTGCCTGTGCACCTGTTTGCATCTCTGTAAGGCTGGGTGTCTATTCTTTCAGAGATGGATGTCTCTGCGGGTGGGTTCACCAGGGTCATCTTGCACATTTCACCACCCCAGGGCCAGTGTCATGTTTGTGGGGGCCAGGCTGGATTCTCAGGGCTCTTCAAAAACAATGGGGCCTCAAACATCTCCCCCAACCCCATTCTCACCCAGCTTTATCCCTTGATGAAGAGATGAGTGGCACTGGCCTTGCCACTCCTGGGTACCCACTCCAGAGTTGACTGTCCCATGAAACTTTTTTGCTGTGAAGGTGCGACCCGGTCTCTATTTCTGGGTCCACAGTGGTCCTGCAGGGACTTTATGAGTGTCTGAGTCCTAAACCCCTTGGAGTGGAAGTCTGAGCCCTTTGAGAGCCTACAATTAGGCCCTCTAGAGGAGATCTCCCACTGTGAAAGGAGATTGAAGGGGGAGCAGGAATGGCTTCCCCCTGAATATGTAGTACTAAAACTGTCCACCAGGTGGGGTTCCAGGGCAGAGAGTGAGAGTCAAGATGACCCAGAGCTAGCTAGAAGCGAGACCAGCTTTTAAATCTCCGCTCGCCACATCAGCTTCGGAAGCGCTCACGCAGGAAGGGACAGCACACATGCTCGCATCTTAGACGCTCACACACAGTCTGTTCTAGTGAATTCTAAAACAGAATTCGTACTGGGGGCAGGGGTGGTGGTCAAAGGGGAGCCTAGTTTCGTTTACACGCACATCATTCTAAACCGAAGGTAGGGTAGCAAATCGTCCGCTTTCGGAGTGCGAGAGTGAACGACACAGACAGGGGGCTGGGGAAACAGAACGCACGGGATTGGGCGAGCCGGGCACTAACTAGACGATGGCGGGGTTGGCACACACAGCCCCATGTATCACAGACACGACAGAAGAGAGGCCAGTTGACAGACGGATGCACGGATGCACCGACCCACATACAGCAGACAACACACAAACTCTCAGACACACCACACAGCTCCCCAGACGTCGGGCCGACCCAGGGACACACACGCGCGCACACACAGGTGCGGCCCCGGGCCACACGCACACCTCGCACAGGCACGCGCGCCTGGCCCTCTGCGGCCGGCTGGGAGAAGGTGGCCGCGCTCACCCGGCGTGTTTATTTACTCATTTGTATCAATGAACGTTTGTACCCGACTCCTCCCGCCTCTGGAGGCCGGGGCCGCCGCATTTGTCCCCGGCGCGGGACGCTCACCGGGACCAACATCGGGGGTTCCTCCGACGCTGCAGGGGCGGAGGGAACTACAAACTTAGAGGGTCTCAAGGTGTCCGAGAGGAGGGGCTGCAGTGCTGGCGGCCCGGGACACGGACCGGGAGAGGGGAACATCGGGGTCTTGTAGGGTAAGAGACGTATGGGGCTGGCAGGGAGACCTTGGCATCTAAGGTTTGGGGTTTATGGACCCGGGCTGGAGGGACTGGGAGCGGTAAATGGGAGGATGGAGGGGTCCCTGGAGACAGGAGACTGCAGGGTTCCGCGGGATAGGAGCTGGGGACCTGAGCACAGGTTCAGGGGGTTTTGGTGCCCCTTAGTCGAGCGGCGGTCTGGCCGAGCCCTCAGCTGCTGAGGCGACAGCCCATGTGGGACTGCCCGGGCTGGAGGAGGGGGCCGGGACCCCAGAGGGAGGAAAAGAGGGAGGGAAGTAGCCTAGCAGCCAAGCGGGCATCGTGCGAGTGCGCACCGTGCGTGTGTGTGTGTGTGTGTGTGTGTGTGTGTGTGTGTGTCTCATCTCGTCCGTCTGTAGGTGCCGGGCTCAGCGAGACGCCGGTGAGAAGGAAGAGGAGGCGAGAGGTGAACTGAGTTTGATCCTGCGGCGGCTACAAGTGGGTCCCGGGCGGGCGGCGGGCGCGGGCGGCGGGCAGCCGGGGCGGGGCGGGCGGCGGCGGGTGCTCACACGCTCAGGCCGCCGGCCTCTCACCACGCCTCCAGCTTTGTGAGCGGGGGGGGCTGGCGAGGCGCCCACGGCGCAGCCTCCCGCCTCTATATAAACACACGCATCGCCTGGCTTTGGACTCAAATTCACATTGAGAGAAGCTTTTAAAACCACCAGCCCTGAAATCTTGCCTCCTGCTTTTCCCCCTTTCATTCCTTTTGCCTTCCTTTTCTTTTTTCCCCCTTTCTTCCCCCAGCAGCAACTCCAGAGCCGAGAGCCTGCGTCCCGGGACGGACTGCCTTTTCTTAATTGATACAATAGCCCAGCTCGGGTTTTCACCTCCTCCCCCAACTCCACCCCGCCTCACCCCTCCCGTCCGCCGCCGCCGCCGCCCCAGCGCCCGCCCGGGGCTCTGTCGCCGGCTGCTTCCCATCCCGGCCGCGGTCCGCCGGCTCCGCACCCGCGCTCCGGCCACCGTGCCGCCTCGCCCGCCGCGCCCGCCTCAGGGGTGCAACGGCGACTGTGAGGCTCGGGCGCGCTGCCCGGGGCCGCCCAGGAACGCTGGGCTCGGGCCTCTCCACTCGCCTTGGCCGGAGAGCCTTCCCCTCGCCCCCAAAGTTTCTGGGTTCGTTGGAATTTTTGGATTCAGGAATTTTTGGATTCAGGAATTTTTCCTTTTTTTTTTTTCCTTACCTAGGAATTCGAGGGGGGAACTTTTGACCAATCGATCGCACTTTCTATCCGCTACCTCTCTGTCCCCCTTCTTTTTTTTCGAGCAGGGGAAGGGGCTTACGAGAGAGGCTCCTGCTGGACAAAGTTTTCCAAAGTTTTCCGAGTGTGATGGTTGCGAGGAGAGCTAATCCACCAGCTTGATTCACGGCTTCATCTCACCACCCCTCGAGCAGCCCCTAAGTCCGCTATAAGGGAACAAACAAACAAACAAACAAACAAAGTTACACTCCGAGTCGCCTCGTGTCTCCTCTCTCTCTTCTAGGCAATTTTTTTTCCCTCCCTCTGTCCGCTCCCCTCGCAGCCTTCACTCCCCTTCCCTCGGCCCCTTTCTCCTTCTCTGTTTCGGCTGGAGGTGCCAGGACCCCCGGCCGCAGCCTCCCCTCCCCCGCCACTCGCGTCCCTTCTCATCCGACCCTCCCCTCCCCCGCCGCGGCCGGCACAGCCAATCCCCCGAGCGGCCGCCAACATGCTCTTTGAGGGCTTGGAGCTGGTGTCGGCGCTGGCCACCCTCGCCGCGTGCCTGGTGTCGGTGACGCTGCTGCTGGCCGTGTCGCAGCAGCTGTGGCAGCTGCGCTGGGCTGCCACCCGTGACAAGAGCTGCAAGCTGCCCATCCCCAAGGGCTCCATGGGCTTCCCGCTCATCGGAGAGACCGGCCACTGGCTGCTACAGGTAAGGGCGCACTCGCTCCGCTGCTCTCCGGGGTCCGCTGGCTGCAAGCGCGGGACCGATGGAGTCGCGGGCCGGCCAGGGGGCGCCGGGAGCCTGAAGGCACTGGTCCCTGCCCCGCCCCTTTTCTCCTCTCTGCCTGCGCTGCCCCGGCTTCCCCTGCCCACCTGCGGCGTTGTTCGGAGCCCACTGGTGTCGGGTGCGCAGGTTCAGAGGGCTGATAAAAGAGGTCACCGGACCCGAGAGGGCTCCCAAGACAGACTTCTTGCGGTTGCAGGCAACCGGGTGGGGGTCTGCGAGGCGTCCGCTTTCCGCCTCCCCTTCGCCCTCCAGGCCCCAGTCGCTGTCGGCTTCCTGGGCTTTGGCGGTTTCATTGGGATCCGAAAACTGAGTCGGGGAGAGGAGGAGGGGGCCAGTGGCAGATTGAACTGCCTATCTAAGACCGAGGCTGTGTTCCCGCCGCACCGTCGGCTGCGCCAGGTACTACTGCCCCGAGCCACGGTCGGAGAAAGTGTGGGTTTTGTGGTGGGAGAGGAAGGAGGTAACCCAAGGAAAATGAGAAGCCTGAGGGTTCTCTGCTTTCGGAGAAAAGGGTCTATTTACTTAATGGGTGGGGACAGTGTGGAAGGGGAGAGAAACTTGGGAGAAGTGTGTGTGAGATCCGTAGAGTGCGTGAGTGTTTGTTGTTCGACGCCGAACAACCCCACACTTCGGGTGATAATAGTGGTAGGAGCGTCGGGAACCGGACCCAGGTAGGTAATGGGGAGATTAACCTGGAATTAAACTCTTCAAGTGCTAGACAATCGCTTTGCAATTTGATACACACCAAGTTTTTTCTTGGCGGGGTGTGGGGGTGGGGGGAGGTGTCTCCTGAGCGTTAACCGCGGGAGGTGTGTTGTGTGCACGCGTGCACGAGTGTTGGTCCCAGGGATGCTGAGGGTTGGGAGAAGGATGGACGTCCTGAAATGGACAACCCGGACACAAGAGAGATGAGGTGGGAGGTGAATGCAGAGACCTGTGGGTTTAGAAGTGCGAAAGCTTGGCTTGAAATTAACAGACGCGTGCAATCCGCTCCAACACACAGAGACCCCGCCCCACGCCAAGTGACAGCGGAGCGGGGGTGGGGGTGGAGAGGGAAGGGGGACGCCCGGTTCCTCTTCCCTGTGGTCATCCCAAGTCTCGGAATCAGCTCATCTCTTTTTGCGGTTGTTCGTGCAACGGGCTGGGGTTCACTTTAACCAATGGGACTACCCCCCTGTAAAGAATTCCCCAGAGCCTATCCCGTGCCACCATACTTTAAGGGTTAACTGCAGCGGTGGTCTAGGCTTTTGGCCGAGAATTTAGGAAATAAAATAACTCACATGGGCACCGGCTCCTGCCTCATTAGAGCCAATCTGCGGAATCCGCGGTCTGTCACCGTCCCCCTCCATTCTTGACCTTTCTCTGCACCCCCCCATGTCCCCCTGACCTTTTCTCCGAATCCCACAAGGGCCCCTGGGGCTCAACTTCCAACTAGAGCAGAAGATGAGGAGGAGGAAGCAGACCTACGCCTCCCCATCCATCTACCCCCGGGGCTCTAGACTCCCGGGGGGGAGGGAAATGGGGGGGGGGGAGGAATGCGTGTAGAGGAGCACCGAAGGGGTTAATGGGAGCCTCTGAATCCCAGCTTTATTTTTTCGGAGTCATTTATCAGATTTTACGGGGGGACCTCCAAGGGCTCTCCGTTTCCACCATGCGCCATCTAAACAGAGCCCAGGGCTAAAAATACAACATTTTTGTATAAATTGGACTCGCGGCCCGAGCGGCCGCCCCTATGAAAGTCCTCTTTGTGAAGACCGTGGAAACGGCGGACAAATAACTCTTTATTAATGCCACAAAAAACGCACTTTAATTATAGTTAGGCAGATCAGAGGCGGGGGTGGGGGCGGCGGGAGAGAGGCGGCGGCGACCTCGGAAAATTCACAGCCCAACTTTTGTGTCGAAAGAAAAGAAAAACAGAGGAAAAGAGGGAGAGGAGAGACGGAGAGTCAGACGGAGCGAGGGAGACCGGTATAGCAGCAGACGGAGGGAGGGAACCCCGCTCCTCACCCCCCTCTTTGTCGCACCTCCACCCTCTCCTAGATTTCTCTTAAAGGGGTAGACTCTATCTAGATCGGCGGCAGAGTGGGGGTTGTTCTCTCTGACCCGCCAACCTGGGAGTGGGACGGTGTCCCGGTGATCCAGCCCCCCTCCTGAAAGCGCTGGCGCTCCGGGCTCGCTCCCTGTCGCGCGCCGGGGCCGGAGGCGCATGTGGAAAAGTGATTAGTACTCCTGGTTCTGCAGAGTCACTTTCGGCAGTGCTGGTGTGTGTACACATGTAGCTGGAGACTATGTTTCCGTGGAAGAAAGGAAAGTGAGGAGGAAGACCAACCCCGGAACAGAAGCCTAGTTGTGCCATCCGAGGTGCTTGACCCCGGGGATCTGGACCCCGAATCCGCGTTTCTGTTAGCAGGCAGGCAGGACGGCCGGACAGGTGGCGCCTCTCCCCTTCTCACCCGGTGCTGCCCTGGCAGGAGAAGGGTTAATGTAGGATAGGGTGGCAAGCGCCTACGTCAAAGGTGAGCAGGACGCCTCCGCCCCCGCCTTTCGGAGGTCCCCTAGGTTTCCGGTACGCGTGCAGGGCCGGCCCAGCTAGCTCCTCGGAGCGCCCGGCCCGGCCGGGGCCTAGCCCTCATCAGCTAACGCCGCCGCGGCTGCCCACGCGGATCCAGTTACCTGCGACCGCCGCCCCGCCCGGCCCCGCCCCTCGGGAAGCGCCTTCCTCCGCGCTCCCGTTCCAAACTCCCGGGCGGCGACGAAAGCCCTTCTCAGTTATTTCCAGGGTAAATTGCATTAGGAAAATCGCAGCTCTCCGCTCGTGACCCAACCCTGAGAAGCCCTCAGCGGGCCGCCGGGTCCCTTCGCGGCCAACACCCAAGAACGGAGGAAACCCCCGCCCCCATCTGTAGTGACTGCCTCCGGGCACGGTCCGCTCACCGCTATAAATAATCTTTGGCCTGCGGCCACCCCGCGGGGTCTCGCCAGCCCGTGGCCGGGAGCCTGGAAATATTTATTCCGAGAGGCTCGCGAGCGCGAGGCGGGGCAGTTGGGGAGTTGGGGGTGGCGGAGGCTCTATCTTCGAGTCCCGCAATCCGGGATACCCTTTTCCCTCCCGCAAGTCGTTACTAAAAAACAGCCTCCCACGGGGTGCCCTGGGCTTCCCGCCTCCTTGCATTATTTATTATCCTCTAGGCCCTGCTTCTCAGTTCTTGTGCATGCTATGAAAAATAAAACCTGCGTGCGTGTTTGTGTATGTGGGCGGCGAGGCACTGGTGCCCCGGGTGGTGTCCTCCGCTCCTCCCCCGCGGGCTTTCGAGACTGGGCCTTCGGGACGTCCCATCTGGAGATGTGCGCCCTGAGGGAAGTCTCTTGTGTGGCTCCCGCAGGGTTCGGGTTTCCAGTCGTCGCGGAGGGAGAAGTACGGGAACGTGTTCAAGACGCACTTGCTGGGGCGGCCGCTGATCCGCGTGACGGGCGCGGAGAACGTGCGCAAGATCCTCATGGGCGAGCATCACCTGGTGAGCACCGAGTGGCCGCGCAGCACCCGCATGCTGCTTGGCCCGAACACGGTGGCCAACTCCATCGGCGACATCCACCGCAACAAGCGCAAGGTAAGAGCTCTGGGCCGAGAGCCCCGCGACCATGCTCTGACCCTCTTCTTCTGTGCACCCAGCTTGGGGTATGGAGTTCTCTGAGCCAAGAGAACGTCTCCGCCCGAACCTGCGACCCCCCCGCTGGCACGCCGAGTTGGAGGGTCCCTGCATAGGCCGCCTTCGGGTCGGCCCTGTTGCTGGCCCACTTCGCTGGGTACAGTACCAGGTCCAACTGGTGGCTGTATGGGGGTGGTTTGGACAGAGCCTGAACGTGCGGGGGTTGAGGCGTCTAATTCCTGTCCTCGCCGTGCTCCCTAAAACTGGAAAAAGAGAAAAGCGATCTGTGTCTGGCGCTCCTCTTTCCATGTTTCCCTCGGGAATTCCGACGGATCATTCTAAAATCAAAACTAGCCTTCCTGCCACAGGTTGCTTTAATGGCAACGTAGCCAGACGCGGGGGCTAGGAGCACCTTGTGGGCAGCGGTTGCCGGGCCCTGTTTGGGAGGGGCGGGGTGAAATTTGGGCCACTATGCGCACCGGTCTGGACGTTGGTGGAAGGGCGAGGGGCGGGAGAGCAGCCGAGGCTCGGCAGAGGATCAAAGCGCACCTACTCCCTCCCATAAAGAGGAAGAGAAAGTGGGTGTTTATCCTGTGGATTTCCCGAGCGCCTGAAAGAGGCACGGAGGAGGCGAGCCAGCGCGCACGGAGCGAGCCTCCCCGCCCCCTGCTAGGGCTGAGCCACTGGCGCTGCAGCCGCCGCGGCTCGGAGCGCGGGCGGCACGTGCTGTTTGAACTGCAGTAACCCGAAAGCTGAGCCGCCGACGGGCGGGGCGCCGGCCTGCGGGCTTAAGGCAGCCAGAAGGGGGGTGGGGGAGACTGCGCGACCTCTCTTCCTTACATTTTTTTCCATTGGGTCAGAGGACTTACCCAGGTTTGAAACCTAAAGGAAAGAGAGAGCAGCCTCTGATCTCTGGGAAGAGTGGCAAAGCCCAGGAGAAGGGAGGGGGCAACTGTGGGCACCCCCCTCCACCGGAAGTCTGCATGTGAGGTGGTCTCCGGGAACGTAGGAATTCAACTTACAGTATTTGATGGCTTCTGAACTGCCTGTGAAGAGTAATTCTCCGTAGCAGACAAAAGGAGGAAAAATTACTCGGAGGGGACTGGTCTGCGCGTACCCCCAATGCTCCTCCCCCATAAAACATGTATTTCAGGGACTGGAAAGGGGCTCCTAAAGTTGTCTCTCCCATCTGCCTCGCTAGATCAGGAAGCAGCTAACAAGGCCCAGGGTCAAATGGGGCGGGCGGAGCTGGGTTCTGAGGAGTGGCTGGAAGGGTGCTGTAGGCTCAGGAATAGGGGGTTTTCAATTACGCTGGACACTTTCTTTTTCTTAGTCTTTGTAACTCCATTAAAAGCTCGTTCCAAAGAGTGAAGAAAGAGCCTTGGTCTCAGAAACCCAGCTCCAAAGAATGTGACTGCTTCTCATTTTATCTTTATAGAGGCTTTGACGAGAAAGCAATTATTTTCCCTTTCTCACAGAAGGGGATGCTGAGAGACTCAGGTTGAGAGAGGCAAAGCAAAGGCAGGTGGGGCCTGCAACACCATGTCCATAGAAAGGTGTTTCTGGGCCACCAAGCAGAGCCCTAACTCAGTCTAGTCTACTTGGGGCTGCCAGAAGCTGGGAGCTGGGGGTGGGGAAAGGTATGGGGAGGGGGGGAGGGTGAAGAAAACTTGGTCAGGACCAGAGTGTGAGACCTTGGGGGTGCAGAGGGCTTCTGGGCAAGGCTGTTGCCTTGTGGTTCCTCTCCAGGTGGGGAGGACATGCCTGGAAAGCCCCAAGATTTTGGCCTACATTGTCCATTTGGAGAGAAGGAAAGGGGAGGAGAAAGGAGATGGCACAGATGACCAATGTCAGGGGAACACACAGGAAAGGAAGGGAGAGGGAGGACTGGGGATAGGACAGGGGTGGGGGCAGAAACTGAGGACCTCAATGAGGCATAGATGGGGTCCACTAGCCCTCTAGCTCCCTGGGTGTGGGGAGCAGCCAGAATGCAGTTCATCCTGACACAGGCGTGTGGGGGCCCTCCCTTTGTGTGTACTAGTTGTGTGTTTGCTATGTGACATGTATACACATGGTCCTATGGTAGATGGGTGGACCAAAGAGTCCTTTCCTCAAATCTCTCTAATTGGTGTTCCATGAACTTAAGTTTACTGAACTAAATAGAAGACTTTAGATTAGCTACAAACATAAAAGTGAGAAACTTGGTCCTTGCCCTCAAGAAGTGGAATCTAGCCAGAAGGATGAGAGACTACTCAGGAGCACATTTTGGTCCCAGAGAGAATGGCCAGTCTGTTGGACCCAATGCCTCGTGGATTCAGTCTGGCCAGGGTGAGAGCTGCTAAGCACCACTCACACTGCCTTATCTAGCCCATGCTGCAGTCAGGGACCTAGCTGGAGAGCGGCTGCTGGGCCAGAACCAAGCCTGGTTAGGATGTGCTCGCAGGAAGTGGGGCCCAGGTGTGCAGGGGCCTGGCTGGCAGGGAACTAGGAGCGTCACTGTTTCCATTGGGGCTGGTGGCCCACCCCTTCTCTGGGAGGTCTGGCCAGATGTTCTGGGAAGGGGCTCCTCACAGCCCTCACTGCACTCCAGGTGTTTGCCCTGGCTGCTTTGGTTGTCTAGGGCCAAGAAGGGTAGGCAGGGAGAAAGTCCAGAAAGTTTTGCCCAGTCTAACAGAACCTTCTCCGGAAGCCGGGCTTGTGTTCCTGTAGCCACCCCCAAACTCTGTCCCTTGTTCCCCCACACCTATGGCCTGTGGTGTCTCTGATTGATGGGGGAGGGCCCCTATCCATTTTGTTTTTGTGTGCAGAGAGACTGGGGTATTGTTCCGTAAAGGTGTATAGTCAGGTAGGGATGATTGGGGAAAGGGTTGTCAGAGACACAGTGGAGTCGGGGATAGTTCTGGAAGCTTCCAGTGCCCAGCCCCACATACCAGGATCAGGCATTTCCTCTTTTCCTTCAGAGATAGGGCTGGCCTCTTTGCACTAAGGGACCAGCAGCTTCAGGGCATCTCAAATGGTGGGCTTCTCAGAATTTGGAAAGCATCACAGGGGACTCACCTGGCCTTAGAGCCCTGGACTAGGGAGACCCAGAAGTGGTCTTCTTGCCCCTCCTACCCAGACCTCTGGCTACAAGGACTTCTGCGCCAGAAGCTGAAGTGGGGCAAGAGCTTTCCCAGGCTTTGGAGGCAGGAATTAGGAAGCCCAGCCACTGGCCCTCACTGATTTAGCCTTTGGGCCCCATCCTGGGTGGGAGTAGAGCTCAGGCTCAGGGTGGCTGCATCCCGGGGCTTCTGCCAGGAGGTTCCTCAGCAGTCAAGCAGAGCCAGGAGGGCCCATGGTTTCAAGGTCCTGGGGGAGTCCAGCCAGGACCAGCTGTAAGTGGCTTTTGAACTAGTGCACAGTCTCTGACTTTAAAGTCTTGTCCACCAGGCTCAGTTCAGGATAGAAGTTCCTACCTGCATTGGATGGGACAGCCAGGCCGTCCTGCTACTGGGAGGGCCCCCTGGCAAAGGCCTTTGCTTTGCCAGCTGAAGTCCTTCATTCAAAAGTTACTGTAGCACTATCAGGTGGACATGGACCATTGAGGGGGTGGGTGGCAGGAGCGGATGTCTCTGAAGGTTAGTGGGGGAGGGAGCACACAGCCAGCCGCTAGGGCGCCTGAGAGCGGGTGCCTCCCTCTGCATGCCCTTGTGCCAGGCAGTGGGAGGGTGGGTTGGCTGGGAGTGGGGGCTACCCCCTCCCTTTACCCTCCTTTCTGTGTCTTTTTTCCAGGGGTGGGGAGTGTCGAAGCCTGTGATGCTCATGTGTTTGTTCACGTTCCCAGCCTTGGGAGACAATCGTGGCCTTGGTGGGCAGTGGGGTGGGGCTTGGCTGGGATCTGCTCTGGCCCTGAGTCCCCTGTGCCAGGGCTGTATCCATTGCAGGTTCCCCAGGCAGAAGGGCAGGGGTCGGGGAGTGTCTACCGGGGCCGTGAAATGCTTAGAGCAAATCACAGTAGCCAGAACAGCTGGCTTTGCCCTTAAAATAAACTTGGGCTAAAGAGGAGATTCCCCATCAGGGCTCTTGGATAAATTCAGAGCCCCCAGGATGGGTACAGGGTGGCTTGATGGGGTTAGGAGTAGGAAGCAGTAGGTTCAGGGACCTTAGTGAGTGTGGCCAGTCACGCCCTGAACTATGACTTTGGGAGGCCCTTCCCCCTTGAGCCTCAGCTTTCCCAGGGGTTTTTACTATGGCTGCAAGAAGAATGAGTGGGTAAACCTTTTCAGATTCTGTGGCTCAGCAGATGTCTGCCGAGAGTTGCCCTCCCCACCCCCACAGGGTGCTTTCATTGTGTGTGGAAGAGTTAGGGGATATGATTAGAGCTGGAGGCAAATGAGGAACAGGTACTGTTTCTAAAGATGCTGGGAACTCAGCGGGGCATGTACAGACTGGGGCGGGGCGGGGGGCGGGGGTGCGGTATGTGGTCAGGGCCAGCCCCTCCAAACCAGAGGGGTTGAAGAGGGACTGGTTCAGAGGCAGCCAGGGTGAAATCGAGGCCCAGTGCGAATGGCCCAGTGCGAATGCCATCTGGGAAGATGACGTCCTCTCTTGTCCTCCCTCCTACTTGAGTATAAAGTACACACCTTGGCGTCACCCGTGTGCTGTGCAGACAGCTGCCGAGGCAGCTGCCTGCCCTCTGTTATTCTTTCCATTCCTCAGGCCACGGCTCTGGTGGCTTGGAAAGGTGGCCTGCCCAGGCTCCCACCCTCCCGGGCAGCAGCTTCCATTCCTCCCGGTCTGAGTCACTGGCCCAGAGAGTGGGTTCCCTCTCCGGCTCTTCCCGCTCGTGAGGCTGCCCGTCCATTTGTCCGCCTGGCCGTCCATAGCTGCCAGCAGAGAACAGGGTGGTTATCTGGCTGGGTGGGTCAGCATGCAGGGCCATGAGGGTTCAGTGACTGACTCTCCTCCCAGGGGCCCCAGGTAAGAGGCAGGAGGGAAGGGGGGAGAAGATTTGTAGAAACAATTATAGGGAATTCGAGCCTTGGCAAGTCCCTTGGTTGTCCCCCGCCCCCACACACCTTGTAGAATTGCCTCCCAGTGAGGGGAGAGGGAGAACCAGGGATATTGGGGAAACCAACATGGGGAGGAGGGTTTCCAGGCCCATCCATCAAATAAACCCATCCTGCCCCAAGTAAACACCTGGGATTTTCCAAGCAAGGTCTCCCTGACCCTCTGCCCTTGCTGCTCCCAGCTACAACCCTGGTGGGAAGTCCATACCTGCTGCTCCCTCTGCAGGGCTTTGCCTGGGCCAGGGCTGGTTCCTGATGACCTTTGTCCGGCATTCTTGGCACACTTTTGGGAATTCAGAGGGAAGCCCCAGAGGGAGACAAAGCAGCCCTGGCTTCTGTTACTACTGTGGTCAGGGCAGGCAGCTCTAGGGGCTGGGAACCCTTCCCCTCTCCACACTGAGTGGCTCCACCGGGCACCTTCCCATATGCCCGAGTCCTGACCCCGCCTGCCGCATCGCAGCCTCCCTCTGCCCTGGCCAGCACCTCCGCCTCCTCCTGGCCTTTGTGGTGGGTGGTGGTTTCTGGGCTGCCCTGACTCTGGGCTGCCACAGACCCAGGGATGAGGCCCTACAGTATTCCCCATGTTTGGTAGGCCATGGGCCCTGTGAAACAGCGGGGCCAGAGGTAGGGGCACGGACTTGGTGCTCTCTGAACAAAGCCCCTTGAGTGTCCTAGATCTGCTTTTGCTTGGCATCTCATTTGGGTAGTTTCTTTACCTCAGGGGGGCTCTGAGGAGAATCATGGGACAGCCAGGTAAAAAGGTATCCTAGACCATCTAGTCAGGCTTCTCGATGGGTCAAGGTAAGAGCCTTGCTCCGGCCGTAGTTCTTTTCGGAAGACTCAGCCCAGGGATCCTGCAGATACAAGATGTCAGTGGGCTTCTTGGGGTCATTCCAGCTCCTGACCTTGTTCAGGACCCCTTCCCACTTAGAGGTCAGGTGTGGACTTCCTGCCCTTGGAGTCCCTCTACTCAGTCTCAGGTCCTCTGGGGGTCCTTCCTGCCCTCCTTGGCCCCAAAGCTTGAGAAGGAGCTATTCAGACAGCCATCGCTAGAGGGCGCAGGGAATGTAACCTTTGGGGCAGGGCAGGGCAGGAAGGACAAATCTTCTTCAACAAATAAGTAGATTGTCAGTGGGTATTGTCTGGCCACACCTGGGGTGCACTGGGGCCCCTGAGTGCTTCCTCTTTGGTAATAGCCCTGGGATGGCCCCTCTTGGGCCGCTGTAGCCCATGTGGGGTGTGTGGGTGACAAGCCTGGCAGGCACTTACCAGGTGACTTGTGCAGTGCCAGATTCTGTGCTTTGAGGGGATAACATCTACTTAGGGACATGTGGATACTGGCGTTTGTGTGCTCCGTACGTTGAAAGGAAAAAGAGATCACCTGGCTTAACCTCACCATTTTACAGATGAGTAAACAGGGTCTGGGGGTTGACTTGACCATGTAAGTTAGTGGATGATCTAGGGTTAAAACTCAGGTCTCTGGGCATCCAGCCTGCCTTTTCCTACCACCCCACTGCATCTTAGAGCCTAGC
Source organism: Pteropus vampyrus (assembly GCF_000151845.1). Taxonomy (NCBI): domain Eukaryota; kingdom Metazoa; phylum Chordata; class Mammalia; order Chiroptera; family Pteropodidae; genus Pteropus; species Pteropus vampyrus. Next base: position 607,463 of record NW_011888894.1, read on the forward strand.
TGGCTTTGACTTTGGCCAGTTCTGGTCAGCATGGCCTCTTTCCTTTTTCCCCCTCTACATGCTTACCTTTGGGGCCACGTCTCCCTTGTGCTGGGGCCCTGGCCAGCCCCTGCCCCATCCCCTCCATGACAGTACTCTTCAGTCTGCCCTGGGCTGGCTGGCTCTGCTTGTCCCCACCTCCAGCTTTCCCACTGAGGCCTGGTAGCCACTGTCACCTTTCTGCTTCCCTGTTGAGCTCGCTCGGCTCCACAAGCCACTTTCTGCTCACCTGTGGGCTCTCTGCTGTTCTGTAAAAGGCCCTTAGTTGGCCAATGTTGGGCTTTGGGGACAAGGCCCCCTCTCCCACCCCATAAGACTTTTTGGCCAACAGCTGAACCTGGAATCCTAAGGATACCAGGGTGAGGGGCTGCTGAGACAGAGAGCACTGCCTTTATCCGTAACCCAGTGAAGGGAGGTGGCTGCTGACCGCGCCCTCCCCACCCCCTCCCCCCACCGGAAATGCCTGAGACCCTGGACAGAACAAGGCGTGATTGACCTGTTTAGGCCTGGGCAGCCCTTGGCCACCTCCCATTGTCCTTCCTTTCAGCTGTCCCTTAGTAGCAGAAGCAGCCCCAAACAGTGCTGGCTTCTCTGCCCCTCACCGGCGGCCTCCTTCCCTCCTCCCTCCCTCTGCCCACCGGGAATTTCGGAATGAAAGTGCTATTGTGAATGCCTGGCTGGGCCACTGAAGGGCCAGCACTGTTATTTCTGCAAACCAGCCCTCCCATTAGCCATGCAGGGCTGAGGCCAGGAAAATGTTACCTTTTCCTCCTCGAGCTGACTGCAGGGGAAATTCTCACATTTACAGTTTGTGCGGTGGTTGTGTTCGGGGGGCAGAAGGGGAGGGCGGGCGCGTGTGTGTGGTTTGCATGAAGCAGGGTGGGGGGGCTGGAGCAATATTTATCTCCTTCTCCTGCGCTGCCCCTCCCCCTCTCTTCCCCATGACCTTCCCCTTGGTGCTGGTGGGGGGGGGCACCCTCCTACTGCCCTGGACTCTGGGGGGGTTGTGGGACGGAGGTTGTTGGTTACAAGTGAGACTCACAGGTCATCAGTATATAAACGAACACTCTCGCTTTCCTATACACCATGGCAGCAGTGTGAAAAACGTGTGCAGGGGCATCTGGGTGAGGAGGAGGGGCCGTTGCTGAGGAGTCAGGAGGCCTGAAAGCAGGGAGATGCAACAGGGGCTCTGGCTACTTAAAATGGACCAGGAAGATGCAAAGAATTAAAGGGGATTCTGATTGCCTTTGTGATCTTTTGGGGCGGAAAGCCTTGCCCCCATCCTGCTGCCTCCGGACCTGGCTACATGGAAGATATCTTGATGGCACAGCTGATAACAAACTCCCAGTGGGTGTTTCCCAGGGAGTGAGAGCAAGTTTGGGTCTCAGAAAGTCCTACTTTCAGTCTAGCCTCAGACTCTTTTGTTTTCCCATCAGTGAGTAAAAGGGCCACCTACTGCTTTCTGCCTCTTCCTTGTCCAGTCTGCTCAGCTGTGTTACACTCCTGGGCACTTCTGCCCTGTGGCCTGGGAATTCTGGAATGGGCCCTTGCAATGGTGGGCGGCCTTCCCCCAACCCCTTCTTGCCTGCTCTGTGTCTCCCCATGGCTGGTACGGCCACATCGCCCACAGATCTGTCGACAGCTGGATTCCCTGGCCTCCAGGGCTTTGCCATTGTTTGGACCATGAACTTTTCTGGGGGTCAGGACAGGAGACGATAGCTCAGGTCACCCTGTGAGTGTTGTGGAAGGTCTTGACTTTGAATAAAAATACTTATGAACTGTGTTTTAGTAACCTGTCCTTTTCCTGCCATCCCCACCGAGACACAGGCAGTGGGGTTCAGAATAGGGAAGCCAGCGAGGGCACGGTGTCTGGGAGATGGATGGAGGAGCTTGGTCAGGGTGAGGGCCTGGAGCTTTCTCCAGTCAAAGTCATGGGCCCTGTGCCTCAGCCAGGCCTCTGGGAGCCTCATGGGCAGCCTGAGCCCATCTGACCAGCTTGCCCGCCTCTCTCCCCTCCAGGTTTTCTCCAAGATCTTTAGCCATGAGGCTCTGGAGAGCTACCTGCCCAAGATCCAGCTGGTGATCCAGGACACACTGCGCGCCTGGAGCAGCCAACCCGAGGCCATCAATGTGTACCAGGAGGCCCAGAAGCTCACCTTCCGCATGGCCATCCGTGTGCTCCTGGGCTTCAGCATCCCCGAAGAGGACCTTGGGCACCTCTTTGAGGTCTACCAGCAGTTTGTGGAGAACGTCTTTTCCCTGCCTGTCGACTTGCCCTTTAGTGGCTACCGGCGGGTGAGCTCCCAGGCCTGGGAGGAGAAGAAGTGGGCATCCACGAGCTCACCCTGAGGGAGGGGTGGCTTACCACTAGACAGTCATCCGCCACAGAGACAGAGGGGAGAGTCAGTGGGAGGGCAGCTGGAGCCTTCACCTTGTGGTCTCTGTGGCTGAGAGGGGAAGTTCTCATAAATGTCCCCTACCCTGGACCACCTTGGGAGGAGGCCCTTGGTGCCCTTCCCCTTAGGTGACAGGATGGCCACCTTCTCCTTTCAGGGCATTCAGGCACGACAGATCCTGCAGAAGGGCTTGGAAAAGGCGATCCGGGAGAAGCTGCAGTGCACGCAGGGCAAGGACTACTCGGACGCACTGGACATCCTCATCGAGAGCAGCAAGGAGCATGGGAAGGAGATGACCATGCAGGAGCTGAAGGTGGGGGGCCTCCCCAGTGGCCAGCATGAGTGCCCCTTGCTCAACCCTGGGACAGCCCCTTTCTGGTTGCATTCCACAGGGACTGTTTCTGAGCAGCTTCGGTGGCTGTCACTTCACTGGGCTGGGGCTTAAGCCAGAAGAGCAGCCCTGACCCTACTGCTGTGCACATGGTGGGGGTGGGTGAGAAGCACCTGTGATGGGTGGGGCTGCTCCCCCTCTCCCCACGACTTGCTGTGTGTGTACCCTGTCCTGGTGTGAGCAGGTTCCCATGACACTGGGCCCCACACTCTCCATCCCATCCACCGTCCTATCTACCATTTTGGAAAAGATGCAGAAAAATTGGCCCTTAGAAACCTCTGAATGGGCTCAGTGTCTGTGGTTTTTATCGACCCCTCTCCCCTTCCCTCCAGTCTTCACTATTTCAGTGCATTTTAATGGTCACAATAACCCTGGTAGGTCACCTAGGGAAACTCAGGCCCAGAAGGGGAGGCAGCTCAGCCCTTGGGGAAGTGCTGGGTAGATTTGGACCTAACTTAGGTCCCCTCTTCCTGCCAGCCTTTTCAGGTTGGTGGCATTTGCCACTCTCCCAACCTGCCTGGCACTGGCGAAGCCCAGTTGGGCTGCCAGCACCAAGACTGTCCACACTGAGCTCTGAGAGGGGCTTCCTGCCCACTCCTTTTTAGGATGGCTATTCCACCAGAGAAGGGATCCGTTACTTCATCCTCGTTCAGATTCTGCCACACACAGCTTGCCAGGTGCCCATAGAGACTTGCTGCAGACTTCCCCATCCCCTCAATCTTTCTTTGCTTTCCCCTCTTCTAGCTCTAGCTTTTTATCTGGTGAGCCAGGAAGGAGCCCGAATGACTCTTCCATTTCACAAGACATTCTTGACTTGTAGGTGTGGTGCTGTGGCAAGTTAGGGATCGAGGTCCCTTCGCTCCCCTCTCTGGGCCTAGTGTCCATGTTTCTAAAATACAGGGCTCGGAATGAGGTGACCTGCTGGGGCCTTTCCATGGGGCATGCATGGCCCAGGTTCCTTGCTCCCTAGGATACCTCAGAGGAGGCGTTAGGTCTTCTGGGGGCCACTTCCCCTGAGCCCTCTCACTGCGGTCCCATCCCAGGTCTTCATGGGTGTGGCCCAGACTGCTTCTCAAACCCTGATGTCCTTCTCGAGGTGGAGTAGGAGCTGGAGCTGGGAGTAGGAAGGTTGGGGCTTCGACCCTGCACCCCCAACCCCACTCACCCCCAACCTCACTCAGTGCCTGGCTCCTTGGGATTTTTTTCCTTTTTTTCTTGGAGCTCACTACACTGATTAGGCTGCTGGGACTGCTGGGGCTCAATACCTCAGAATCCAGCACTGAGTGAGAAGTGGCCCTACCCCAGGGGACTTCCGGGTTAGTTCCTCTGCCCTGCGTTACAGCAGTCGTGTCTCCTGCTGAGTCACAGGACTGGCTCTCTGACCTGTGTCCATTGTGGACTAAATGCCCAGCAACATGAGGCTCAGAGAGAGCGGACAGGACCCAGTTGGATGCTGCTGCGGCTCGGGGGACCCCGGTAGAGTGAGGTCGCCCCCAGGCTGGGCCTGCCTGGCTCAGTCCGGGTTGCCGATGGTGATTCTCCTCTGCAGGACGGCACCCTGGAGCTGATCTTCGCAGCCTATGCCACCACTGCCAGTGCCAGCACGTCACTCATCATGCAGCTGCTGAAGCACCCGGCCGTGCTGGAGAAGCTTCGGGAGGAGCTGCGGACGCAGGGCATCCTGCACAGTGGCGGCTGCCCCTGCGAGGGCACGCTGCGCCTCGACACGCTCAGCGGACTGCACTACCTGGACTGCGTCATCAAGGAGGTCATGCGCCTTTTCACGCCCATTTCCGGTGGCTACCGCACCGTGCTGCAGACCTTCGAGCTTGACGTGAGGCTGAGCCCTCAGGACTGGGTCTCAGGGGGCCCGTGGGAGCACTGCCTTGTGGGGGGGGGGGGCGGTGCAGGGTGCTGGCTGATGGGAAAGACCAGACTTCTCCTCAGAGTAGGTACCTCAGTCTGATGGGGAAGCGGCAGTTATTTTCAGGGAACTTTCATTCTGATGGGAGAGACCTTGTCTCAAACCTGGGTCAGTTGAAGCCAGCCTGGGTGTAGTGTGTGAAGTTGCATGTGGACATTTTGTAAATAAGACACTGGACTAACATGCTGAGGGGTGCTGGCCAGGCCAGGAGACCACAGTGGGATGTCTGTAGGAACATCTGGGTGGGGACTGGCAGGCAGAAGTCCTGGGCCCTCTCAGACCTTTGCTGGCTCTCACCATCCTACCCTGCCCTCATCTCACCTCCAGGGTTTTCAGATCCCCAAAGGATGGAGTGTCATGTACAGCATCCGGGATACCCACGACACGGCGCCCGTGTTCAAAGACGTGAACGTATTTGACCCTGACCGCTTCGGTCAGGCTCGGAGTGAAGACAAGGATGGCCGTTTCCATTACCTCCCTTTCGGCGGCGGTGTCCGGACCTGCCTGGGCAAGCACCTGGCCAAGCTGTTCCTGAAGGTGCTGGCGGTGGAGCTGGCCAGCACGAGCCGCTTTGAGCTGGCCACTCGGACCTTCCCCCGCATCACCTTGGTCCCTGTCCTGCACCCCGTGGACGGCCTCAGTGTCAAGTTCTTTGGCCTGGACTCCAACCAGAACAAGATCCTGCCAGAGACGGAGGCCATGCTGAGTGCCACAGTCTAAAGGAGCCTGGCCCACACCCCTGCCTCAGCCCAGCCAGGCCATGGGCGGGAGGCGATGGAAGGGTAGAAACCTGTGTGTGGGAGGGGCTGGAACCCGGGGAAGGGGGAATGGCCCCCCTACTTCTCCCTCCCCTGGACCCCCTCCCTGGCAAACCCTACCCAAAAGGGCTCCATTCTCTTGGAGGATGGGACCCTGGCTCCTGCTTCCCCCAGTCTCTCTCCAGCTCCCATCAGCTTGGCTCCCGGGCTGGCATGCCCAGGGGCTCCGCACGCCCGTTACAGTGTTACGTGTCAGGCGGCTCGTGCTGCAGCGTTTGCTTGTGATGTTCCCAGCTGGCCCCTCTCCTCCCATTTCATTTGGACCCTTTTAGTTTGAGGTCAAGTGGTTGACTTGGGATGGGAGTAAGAGAAAGAGGTGGCCTCTTCAGCACCCCTCCCCCTCCTGCCTCTACTCACACTGGGGCATGTGCCCCTCTGGGTGTGCGCTGAGGGATGGCGTCCTGGCATAGAACTCCAGTCGCCCTTGGCAGAGGCAGAGGCTGCAGCCAGCCTAGAGGGGTCCCACCTCTTTGCCAGTTTGAACATTTGAAATTACCTATTGCTGCTACTTTTTCTCTCCTCTGACCTTGGGGCAAAGGAGCCCCAGGCTCTGTCCTCCCAGCATCCTCCCTGGTGGCCCTGGGCATGCACACAGCACTGACATTCTCACCTTCCCACAATGAGGCCTTGAGCCCACCCTGCTCCCCTGTACACACACACCCAAGGCCTTTGGCTCATATTTATTCACTGATATAACCAAATCTTGGCATTACTGGGGACTGGAAAACGCATCTCCTCTGTCCCCTAACCTCCGTCCCGGCTGCTCCGGGGAAGGACTTCTGCAAATGACTCAGTCCTCCTTAGTTGCGGATTGAGCAGCTCCCCCACGCTCCAGACCTTCTGTGGGTTCAATTTCAGAGCTGGACTCTCGGGGTGAAATCCACCATCTCTGCCTTTGTCTCCTGGTGGAGACAAGAAAATGGCCCACTGCCTCCCGCCCTGCTCTGGCAAAAATGTGGGGATTTAGAAGCTGCCACCATCTCCTGCACGGTCACTGTTCTCCCTGATGCCCCCCACTCGGCTAGTGAGTATGGGGAAGGATACGGGTTCTTTCTTCTGATGGGGAACAAGGGCCTCTGTTGTCCCTTCCTTAACCCTCACCCTTTGCCCTTGGAAAAGTGTCTAGGAAGTCCCTTCCCACCTCTATGCCACTGTCCGCTTAGCCCAGCTCAGGGGTGTGGGGACTAGTTGAAAGCAAGGGGAAGTGTGTGCAGAAGGTAGCCCTTCCTCGAGCTGACTCAGGCCTCTGCCCTGTCTGGAGGCAGCTGCGGGGTGGGGGTGGGGTGCTGCTGCAGCTGCAGCAAGGAGGCTGGTATGTGCGATTTGTAGGAAGCGATTTGCTTGAAAACTGGCCAGTCAGGGGAAAAAAGAGTAGCTTCTGCTACCAGCATTTTGAGTGTTGACAATTTGGGATGCCTCCCAGGGCCGGTTTGGGGCCTTTGAAGAGTCTTCAGTGATTTTGTCTGTTTTCAGATTTGTCTTTGCTTTCCGTGTTTCTCTTTGGGCTTTCGATGTTCTAAAAGAGGTGAATCCTCTTTGCAAGAAAATCAAAAACACACAGAAGGTGCAGGACGTTGATCCCCCCTAATTGCCTCTCCCAAGCAGTGACCACTATGACTGCTCAGTGGCCCCCTCTGATGGTGCTGAGTGGGCAGATGGCACCCCAACTCTCTCCCCCCTCACATTGACCTGCGGTACGCTCTACAGGAAGGAACGGGCTTACCACACCCCACGACTGTCCTGTTACCCCCTGTTCTCAAGTTTCATTTGGTTTTTACTTTTTCACTATTAAAAAACAGTGCAGAACAAAACTTATTGGCAAAAATTGACATTTTAGAAAACTTAATAAAATTTCTCAATCTCTTCACATTCTGAAAAACAGGCAAAAATGTGTAAAGACTTGTCAAAGCTTGCAAAATAGCTGCATGGTGCACCAGAATTGGTCACCCACAAAAAAGCCTGGTGTCTGGAAGTTTCACGCGCCTCCAAGCTGACCCGGCCTGCCCCAAACCAATCGGTCTTGACCGAATATCTAGGAATGCAGTAAGTGCAGCTTCAGACAGGAAGCCCACCAGGCCTGGCACTGGAGAGGGATGGGGGGCCGGAGGGCTCTGGAAGGCCTCAGTGGCCTTCTGTTGGGGTGACCAGCCTGGGAGGGGCAGAGAAAAGGCTGAAGGGGGTTCCTGACAGGGATAAAAGAAAGGTCATTTGCCCCACTGGGTCTCAAAGGCAACAAGAAGAGAACTGAAGAAAGCTCTTGACTGGCTGACAGGAGGGTCCCATGTTGAAAGTCATCCGTCTCCTCTGTATGTCCATCCGTGTCTGTGTGTGTGTGTAGGTTTTATAGACATAGTGTTAGATGGGTGATGTTTCCGCACTTACCATTCCTAACTATTGTAACTTGACATTAAAAAGACAAAACCCCACAAAACTCTTCCTGCCATGGGCTTGCAGATTGAAGCACTTTCGATGTTGGGCGCTGGCGTTTGTGTTCTGGGCTCCATCTTGACCCTGCCCGGATCACTATAATATTTTATACACAAAACTTTTTTTTCATAAATGTTATAATTTTGTGTCTGTCTTTATAAACTATTATAAGTACTATTTTGTTATAATTCAAAATAGATATTTAGTATAAAGTTTTCGCTGTTAAATATTCGTTATTTAGTAAAATATGAATTTTTCTCTATTGTAAACATGGTTCAAAATATTAATATGTTTTTATCACAGTTGTTTTAATATTGAAAAAGCACTTGTGTGTTTTGTTTTGATATGAAACTGGTGCCGTGTGAGTGTTTTTGCTGTCATGTGGTCTTAATCTGTATATAATATTCCATGTTGCATATTAAAAAATGAATGTTGTGCATTTTGTGATTTTGAAAGTACTCAATGTGGCTCTTTTATAGGCTTCCATAATAAACTGTGGGGACTCACCTTCGTTTGGCTCTCTGGTTTCTGCCTTTCAGCCTCACTGAAAGGGTACTCCCCACTCCCTGACGCCCACGTTCCCTTCAGCAACGTCCAGTCCCACCTGCCAGGCAGGAAGTTCTGCCCGGAAACATTTGTCCTATGAGGCCAACCTGCCATTCCCTGTGCATAGGCACAGAGAAGTTCGTGGCAGCGTCCTTCGAGGAGTTCCTCTGGGGAGGGAAAGATGTCACTGAACAGCTACTGGCCCCAGAGGTCTGTTGGGAGATGTGGCAGCTGGGAGCCAGCTCCCCTGGCCGAGTATAGCCATGACTGGCTGGGCTAGGTGTCTCAGTGCTGGACACGACAACCCAGAGTGCTCAGGGCTTGTCCTGAGTCCATCTCGTTTATACTGATGTCCATGGCCACGTGGTGAACTGAGGAGCAGAATTCAATTCTGACGCCCAGCCCTGTGCCCCAGGAGGCACTTCTCAAAGGCTGTTTCATGAGCTGCAGGAGCAGATAGATTCCCTGATCAAGTACATTTAAGGAAGGGGTTAAAGAATAGGCAGATCCCTTCACCACAAGACTTGTCAGGACCTTGCGCCTGAGGATGGGTGCACTAAGGGGCAACATGGTATAGAGAGGACACAGGTTGCAGGCTTCTCAAACCCATTTGATGACAAACCGTGTGCCATTTGCCAGCTGGGAAAAGCTGCTCCGCATCTGGACTGCCACGGAGGCTGGAGGTAAGGCCGGCAAAGGGCACAGTCCCAGGACCAAGGGGCTGTGCTAGGGGAGGGAAAGCAATGAGATGCAGAGCCATGGCCCCTGGAGCTGCACCAGGAACCAGGGAGGGAAAGGTGTCACCGTGCCCGGGCTGGTCGGAGCCTCCGCCATGCCCCACGGTCCTCTCCCCCCAGGTCTGGGGAGGGAAAGTCTCCCCTGAGCTGGCCTGAGAAAGGCCTTTTTGTGGCTGCAGCATTTCTTTTTCATTCAGTCAGTCAGACCCAATGTTGGCTCAGAGGCCCCGGGCGCGGATGCACTGAGACGCAGGGCCTCTCTCCACCCAGGTCACAGAGCCTGGCCACCCAGAAGAGAAACACCAACACCTTCCAAGCAACGCCACTGGGACAGGACACTCAGCAGACCCTGACCACCCTGTCCTTTGCTCCGTGCTGTCGTTACGCCTTACTCTGCCCCTCCCCAGCATGCCCAGCCCTGCTCTCCCTGAGTCCTAGCCCCAACCTCTGCCCTCTCCAGGGTGGGAGGAAAGCAAGGTTGAGTCCCCTGTTTTCAAGATAAAGTAGAGTCTCAGAATGGCAGGGACTTTCCCATGGCCTCACAGGATTGAAGGGTAGCTCCTGCGCCAGAACCAGACCACCTGCCCAGCACGTGCCCACTTGGAGGGGCTCCCTCAGTCAGAAGCCTCTAGGGTCAGTAAGAGGCAGCAGTGAACACCCCGAGCTTCCACGCAGAAATGTGCCAGCACGAGGTAGTAATTTTGCAGAGTGTGAATTCCATCTCTCTTGGTGGGATGTCCTGTGTGGCAGCAGAGGTGAGAGAAGCGTGTCCTTGGGCTGCCCTCAGTCTGACCGCCCTGCCGCAGGGCGGGAGGGCCTGGCGGGGCGGGTGGCAGGCCCGTCATCACCCGGTCCGTCAGTGCCTCTCTCCTGCAGACCCGCGGGTTGGTGACGTCTGCCTGCCTGCCTGCCTGCCCCCCACATGCCGACTGCCCTCGGGATCTCCTGGCCTGGAAGGAGAACACAGGCTGTTGTGGACAGGCAAACACGGCTGCTGTTTGTCCAGGGATTGGGGCGCCAGTTTGGAGGGAACTCGCAGACCGCACATTCTGCCACCTCCCAGCACTTTTCCAAAACAGCCTGGCCTTGGCTGGTCTGGCTGCCAGGGGTGGCGGGGGGCTGGGAGCCAAGAACAGGGCAGAGGAAAGCAGGGCCTTGGGGCCAGCAGGATGAGGTGACCAGGTGAGGGCAGAGACAGCCCTCGCCAGAGTCAGCCCGCTCAGCTTTGACGTGTCTTGGAGAGGAAAGAGAGAGGAAGAATGACTGTGTGTCTGTGTTGGGGGCGAAAGGAAAAACAAACTTGACTTGCCTCAGCCTTCGGCCTGAGCCAGCCTCCATTCCTCACAGCAGCTCTGGAGCGCGGAGCGTGGCGTAGAGGCACTGATGGCGAGACGGCGGGCTGGGACTGGAGCTCAGCTCATCATCTCCCGCCTGACTTTCCTTTCACCAGGGAAGATGGCTCTGGCCCAAGTTCTGACCTCCACTGGCCTTATCCACTCCCAGGGATCCTGGTCTCCCAGGAGACACTTATTCCAGACTTGGCCTCCTCTTGGTAACAAGAACCCCTCCTCTCTACCTCCCAAGCCCTGTATTCTGTCTCCTCTAACTGATCCCCCATCCTGCACAGCAGGTGAGTGACAAGCGAGCCCACAAAAACTTCCATGATAGTGCGACACTAGTATGCTACCCCTGGAGGGGGCTGGGCCTGCCCCGGGGGCTGCCTGAGGCATGCAGGGCTTCCCTGTCTGGCAACAGCCCACTCGAGGGTAACAGGTTGGGAGAGAATGCAGGTGGTCTGGGAGGCAGGTGTGCCGAAGCAGTGCCCACCTGCTTGCCTGTGGCCCCCTGCTTCCTGGCTTGTCTCCACCTACAGAAGCTCTTCTTGCCTTGCCTACTGTAGACTTGACGTATTGGTAAGTCCTTTCTTCTCACGGCTTCTTCCTCTGGCACTCCAGCTTAGAGTCTCTCTGAGCCACAACTTCTGTAGAACACATAATAAGTGAGTGGTTCCCCCGGGAGACATGCAGCAAGAAAGCCTCACCTGCAACTGTAATTGCAGCGGTCCCATAAGAACCCTCTGCAAGGCTCTGATTGGCCTAATTTCTATCACATGCCCACTCCTTGGGAAGGAGGATGGCTACCTCTGATTAGTTGCCCTGGGGGTAAGGTGGAAAGGTGTCATTTGATAGGCAGCCCAAGGTT
>NW_011888894.1:620002-642672 GCF_000151845.1 Pteropus vampyrus
CAATGTGTATGTGTAGTCTGATGCCTTTCTATCACACACAGAGATTTGTGTAATCATCACTGCAATCGAGATATGAAATTATTCTATTGCCCCAAATATCTCACTCATTCTTTATAGTCAGTCACCCCTTCACTCTCTTTAACCTATGGCAGCCACTAATCTGTTCTCCATCTCAATAATTTTGTCATTTCAAGAATGTTATACAAATGCCATCGTTCAGTACGTGATCTTTTGAGCTTGACTTTTTCTCACATAGCGCAATGCCCCGAAGAGCCACTCAGATTCTCTCAGTAACCATAGTTTGTTCCTGTCGCTGAGTAGTAATACGTGGTGTCATGTGCCACGGTTTGTTTAATCATAAATTCACTGAAGGACATTTGGGTTATTTCCAGTTTTGGGTTACTTGGTAGTTCCCCTTTATTCCTTATTTGTTTGCTGAAATTTTCTATTTTTTTTTTCATTTATGTTAAGAGAATTTATAATTGTTGAAGCATTTTATGATGAATACTTGACAGATACTTTCATTTGTTGTGGGCATCGGTCGACTGTCTTTTCTCATTCTAGCTGTGACTTTCCTGATTCTTAGTATGATGAATGATTTCTTTATTGTATCTTGTATGTTTTGGCTATTATGTTAGGACATTGCATAAATTTTTCATTGCAATAGTCAGTCATTTTGTTTAGGTTTAGCATGAAGTTGCTGGCTTATTTTGGTGAGCTGTAGTTCCAATGAAAATTTAATTTGCAGAGTATTTTTAGTGTTATTTTGGTTCACTTAGTGTAGTTAGTGCCAGTGAGGCTCCCACTGATGCTGCTTGAGGGGACAAAAGGAACTCTCCCAGACTGGCTTGCCTGCTGCTTCCGGATGGGTTAAGAAAGTCTCTTCTAGCTCTTCTAGGGCCCTGCCTTGAGCAAAAGAGAGAGTTTCCCAGGCTAGGTGACAGCTGTGTCAAGATCACCCTATACGGTGCCACTGGGAGCCCTGATGTGTCTCCGGATGGGGATGGGGAGTATCAGACCTGCAGGTTAGGGTGTTTCCCAGCCCGGGTGCTTGTCTTGATTATCGTAGCTACGTAAATCTTAAAATTGGGTAGAACTATTCCTTCTACTTTCTTCTTCTTTTTTTTTCTGTGTTGTTTTAGCTATTCTACTTTTGCTTTTTGACATAAACTTTAGAATAACTTGTCTGTATCTATAAAAACTCTTGCTGAGATTTTGATAGAAATTACAGTATATCCGTATGTTGATTTGGGGATAATTGACATCTTGGCAGCCCAAAGCCGAGATGAAGAGAATGGGGAAGGGATAGAAGGAAACTAATGTTATCCAGAGGAAGGAGAAGGAACTAGCAAGACAGTAAGTGGGCTGGGGATGGTGGTAAATGACATTTAAAGAGTAGAGAAGCTCTAAGCTGAAGCTGCTGCTGCTCCACGTGAGGTTGTTTAAATTATTATGATGTCAAATATTCTTCCATCAAAATTAAGTCTACCATGTGCCAAGGGTTTTGTGTGACTCGTGTGTGTGCGTGTGTGTGTGTGTGTGTGTGTGTGTGTTTTAAAAATCAAAACAGGGCTGAGTTCTACATCTGGATCCCTGAATAGGGGTGTTAAGATGCACAGAAACAGGAGTCCAAGGATTAGGGACCAGGGTTCAGGGATAGAGGACGGGCAGAATGTGTGCCTCTGGGGAGCCCAGGGCTTGTCGCTTGTACAGGCAGTGGGAATGGGAGATGCCAAGTCTTTTTTTCCTATCTCTCGAGGGCAGAGGAACTAGTGGTTTGTTTCCATTCTGCTGTAAAAACAACCAGAGTTGGAAATTCCCCCCACAGTCCTCTACCAGTTTGAAAAGTAAATGAGGGAAAAGAGGGTGAAATTAAGTCAGATGTGGCAGAGTGACTTTTGTCAGGGACAGAAAAGTCCCATGGATGGGTGTGGATTGTGCAGAAGCCCTGGTCTTCTCACCTCTTCCTAGAGAGACAATGTCAACCCTTCCTCCAGGGAGGGTTTACTTTACAAGTCACATCCATAGGTACTTTCCCAATGCCACACTTCTTCACTCTGCACCGCATGATTTAGAACCAGATTTCTACACCTTAGAGTGGATGATGAGATTAGAGAATGAAGAGGGGGCACTTGAATGAACCTAATCCTATCACTACCAGCACCTCCAACCAAACTTCCAGACCACCATGTCCTGCCCAAAAGCACTGACATTGCAAGCACAGCTCCACAACGCAAAATTCCAGTTCCATAAAAATAAATAAATAAATAAATAAATCGGACTACCTTTTAGAGCTGGTAGCAAGAATCAAAAATCATCCTTAAGTTCTAACCTGCCACTGCTGTTTCCACTTTGCTCGGGGCTTAGAAGATACATCCGCCCCTCTGTGAGTGTTGCCATCTGGTGACACCTCTCGAGGTGTTCACACAAATAGATGCCAAACTGGCTGTGTGGACTGAAGACATATTCCACACACCTTATTGTGTTGTGAGCCAGATGCTTCTTCTTTATTAATTTCATAATTCAAATCTTAAGTTCAATACCTGTGAATAATTTAATGTCCCAGTTAAGGCGAAGATTGGTTATAAGAAGCAACATAAATTTTTCTTTTTTTTTTAAAAAAAATGCTCTTTGCATTTAAAGGAAGTCTTTACTATTTATTTATATATTTTTTGTATATTGGAAAAAGTAGAAACCCCTAATTTCTGTCCTAACCCCCACCCATAACTGATTTTTTATCCTAATATTTTTTCTTTTTTTTAATTCCCATCCCCTTTGACAATCATCAGCTTGTTCTCTATATCTTTCTTTTGCTTATTCATTTATTTCATCTCTTATTTTTAGATACCACATGTGAGATCATAAGATATTTGTCTTTCTCTGTCTGACTTATTTCACTTACCATAGTACCCTCCAGGTCCATCCACGTTGTTGAAATGGCAAAATTTCATTCTTTTTTTATTGCTGGAAAAGTATTACAAATCGCTAAGTGCAGATATGCACTCTTCGGCCAGCCAAGGTGACTTCAGGGCCCGCAGATGGGAACAGTGCTGGCTCAGAGAAGAGCAGGCTCCCAACACACACTCCTGAGAGCCCCTCTGCTTGCTTCCTCCCTGCTCCCCACCTCCCACCCACACTCAGGGCAGTTCCAGAGCAGGTGGGCCTGCGGGAAGTGGGGGGTATGCAGGAGCCTGACCCTAACTGAGGGGACCCTGGGCACTCCGATTCTAGGTTGGCAGTCCTGGGAGGATCAGAGCAGGCTGGGGAGAGGCCCAAACCAATCTTTGCCCAGCACAGAAAGACCCAGAAGCAAAGATAAACAAGCAGGGGAACCCTGAAGACAGGGAGCTCAGTGGAGGTCACCAGCCTGCCTGATCCTTCCTGGTTTCCTGGAACACTTGACACCAGGACACCCCCACTCTTCCATCCCAAAGGGCTGGGCAAATCAATACCACAGGAGGGGTTGTTCCTGCCACCTTGGACTAAGGAAGTACGGCAAGGCTCCCTAGGCAAGCTGAGAAGGCCCAGTTCTCGGGCATGGGGGACCCCTTCTCACCCCAGTCTTCCTGGTTGCTGTGTAGGGTGACCAACCACCCCAGTGTGCCCAGGACATTCCTGGTTTTAACATCGAAAGTCCCGTGTGCCAGGAAACCCCTCAGTCCCAGGCAAATGGTGACAGTCAGTTACCAGATTTCTGTGAGTGGCCATGAAAGACAGTTATAATCCACTCAAGGAGCAGCCCTGATCACCCCGACTGGTGCACACAGGTTGTCGAAGGCAGCTTAGAGGACCCCTTGAGGATGGAGAGGTACCAAGCGTGATGGAAAATGCCCTTCCAATCCGCTTCCTTCTAAAGCAGCGACCAGAGCAGCCCCACCTGGGACACTTGTCTGAGGAATTCACACGCAATCTGTACCCATTTTAAGCTAACTTTCCATCACCTAGAGAGGCAGGCAGATAGATCCTGCCCTCTGGTCCCTAGGACACCTGAGGCCAGGTGTCCTTTTCCACAGCCTCTCAGCTTTTCCCTGGGAAGTAGCTGCTGCTGTTTCTGGCTCCCAGGCACTCCACCACCAGACAGGGCTCCTCCTGAACTTCTGGGCTGCTGAAGTCACCCAGCAGGAGGTCTGGCTAAAACCAAGCAGCTGCGGAGTGAGTGGCTCTCTGGTATCTTCACAAAGAAAACAAGGATTCCAAAAGACCTCACAGACCAGAGGCACGTGCTCCCCTTCCACCCCCTTTGCCTGTGGGGAATCAGAGGCCAAAGTCACCTGAAGGTCAACCTTGGATTTATCATCCAGGATGCTTCCTCCCTAGCTTCCTGTGCAGCCCCCTGTTTTCCCTGACCCGGGAGGATGCACAGGCACCTCCTCAGCATCCAGGAATTGGGGCTAAAAGCCAAGTCTAACTTACTTATTAGGGGCTGTACCCTAAGGTCTGAACTGCAGAACCCGCACGGTGAGAGAAATTGGGGTGTGCTCTGGGGCACCTCCTCTAGCCTCTTGTTGTGCTGTGTGCTTGAGGATGTGGGTGGTAGTTACACTGGTGTTTGATTTATGTGTGTTTTCTATACTATGAGTGTATATATTTCTATGTACCGTTTCCATGGGTCTGTTTTATTTCACACACACAAAACTTAAAAAAGAACATGAGATTTGTCCTGGGCAAGAGATGCAAGGGAGGTGAGGAGCACTGTGTGGGACCACATCTCTCTGTGGACACCCACACTGCCTGGAGGTACCTGGGCCAAGGTGCCGAGAGGTGCGAGCAGTCTGTGGGAGACTCTAGTCTACAGGTGGGTAGAGGATAAAGGGGAGCTGCATACCTCACAGGCTGCCTGCCACAGAAGGTGCTACCATCCAGGCCTGGCTGGAATGGAGACCACAGCCACGAGGAACTCTTTTCTGCCTTGCACAAGCCTGAGAGGCTGCTCCTAAATGGGCAATCAGTGGCATAGAGAATGCTCTTTGTTGCAGGCCCAGGGTGACCACAAACACTGGCCTGAGACTGAGCCCTGGGCCTGAGCCCACACTGCATTTGTGGAACAGATTTCTAACTCAGGGTCCACGCGTGGCTGCAGGGGTCCTTACACCCTCAGTATTGCATTTCAATGTTTGTGTGATGTGCCATTTTGGAGGCAAGAGTTCATAGCTTCCAGAGCTTTTCAAAGGGGTCTAGGAATCTACAGAGAGGTTAAAAATCGGTTCTCTCAATTTAAGTCAGTGAAGAGATCATTTTTATTCACTTCCTTCTCTGTTCAAGCCCTCTCACCTCTTTTTACACATGAGGAAACTGGGGCTCAGCGTGCTAAGTAACTTGCTCAGGTTCTCACAGCTCAAAAGTCTGAGTCCTCAAACAGAGGCTATTTCTTGGGCTTTTCTCCGGGTCAGGGGAGGAGTAGGGAGGCCGTCAGTGTGCAGCTTGGAGGAAGGCCTGGGCCTCTCCTGGCTCAGTGCACAGGCAGCAGAGGGTTGGAGTGGGATGGCTGCCTGATGGGCCTGGGGCACTGACACAGGAGCCATCAGGCATGGCTTCCTTTTTATCTCTCCTATCTGTTGGCAGAGAAAGGGCTGAACAAAGGGATGAGTAGGCCCCTCCTAGAGCTCTGAGATAGCTGGAGGAAACACAAATCCTTTAAGTGATCGTAGGGCTGGGGGTGACTCTGGCAGTGGAAGGCTGGGATCTGTGCCTGGGAGGCTGGGAAGAGGGACATGAGCAAAGAGGAGTCAGGGCATGTGTGGATGCGTGGGCTCAAACTGGAGAAATGAGCATAAGGTGTGTCCTGAGGGGCTAAACTGGTAGCATTAATATAGGGTGGGGGAAGCCAATGAGGCACACACGCTTAGGTAAACAACCTGGGGGTCAGGGCTGACCCCAAGCCGGCAGTGAGGCACACTTAGAGAAGGCTGGTTATAGGGTGGGGCCCGGGATGAGGTATAGAAAGGTGGAGAGCCAAGAAGTGATCTTTCCACAGCCCTCAGCATCAACTCTACCCTCACTGGAGTGTCCTGTCCTTTGAAGGAAGGATAGGCTTATGTCTGCCCTGGAGTTTGGGGACCTGGGCCACTCACTTGCCTTTGCCTGGGAACGGGGTGCCTTTCTCTGTCTCTCTGTCTTCACGCATACGTTCAGCCTCTCAGTTCAGCCTCTCAGACTGAGGAGGGGCGTGAGGAGAAGGAGTGAGATGAGGAGGCACACTGAGGGCCCTGCGGGGCCGGGTCTTGGAAGGTGCCTAACACGTGCTTCTGGGGGAAGCTAAGGGAGTAGTTTGCCTCGGTGCCAGCCCTTCCCGGCACTTTCACTGCCTCTTGTCTATAGGTCCCCTGACTGTCAGTCAGCAGGCTGAGTCAGAGATGCCCGGGGCTGGGAGCCGCCTGCCAAAGGCCTGATTCACTGAGAACAGCCGACTGATTCCCCAGCCTCTGTCCCTCCCTGTCACAACATGCTCAGGGAGCGAGGGCTGGGGGTGCACCTGGGCATCCCCCTCTTGGGTGGTTCCTCTCACACAGCAAGGGGTTCTGGGGTCTCTATCTGGGATAGGAGGACCATTGCTCCCAGGGACCCAAATTGCAGGCAAAGCCCACCCATATGGGCTCCTCCCCAATGTGGAGCCTGACGCAAATCACGTATGTACACATGTGGTGAATGAATGAGTGACTCCCTCCTCATTGCTGGCTGAAAATGCCACTCTGGCCCTCCCCAGCTCACACCTGCACACCCTCAGCTTCCTCAGTCCTACCAGACTGGAAATGCTGTGATAATTTTTGTGCTGCAGTTCACAAAAGCATTTTCCTAACACCCCATTAATCCCACTAAAGCATTAGCTCTGCTTTCACATTTATTTGAATGAGAAATAACTCACAAACTTTCAAACTAAGGAGACAAAATGCCGAGTAACAAGAATGGTGCTTGATAATTTTATCAAACGAAGGATTTGGGGAGTGAGCCTTTGAGTCTATGTGCTATGGACCTGGGGCTACGGACTGAGGCCAGGCTGCTGAACTTAAATGCCATCTGGCCCTTGGGATGGCAGGTGCTGCAGAATGGCCCATCTCAGACCAAGGTCTTCATGATGTTAAAGCCAGAGCTGCCGAGCCACAGATGCTGGTGGCAGACTGAGGTGGGTGGGGTTGAGGGATCAGTGAGTTGCTGTGATAGCTGTGAAGAGTGAGGCTTGAGGTGTCACACGGCATCCCGTGTTTAGGGCAAGTGTCAGTGAAGACTCTTTTGTTTATCAGGAACATGAAATAGGACCCACCTGTTCTCAGACATGCCAAATCTGGAAGGGACTCTGGTTCAGGCACTACTCGTTCTTGGGGTTCAAATGGGATCCCCTGGATGCTCTCTCAGGCTTTATGTTTTGGTCCTTGATTGTCTGTGTCTGGCTGCATTCTACATGAGTAGGAGGACCTGGGCTGTCCCAGGTTGGCCCCAGGCAGCCCCGGTGGAAAGAGAACTCTCCCGTCCTTCACACAACAATCTCAGGTCAGGCTCTGATTGGTTGTGGGCAGGGACTTGAGTACTTGGTTGGCCAGTGGGGTCATGTGCCTACCCCCATGGGGTAATGGTGGGGACCTGTGACATCAGCCCTACCATGAGTATCTGGTGCAAGAGAGGAGCTCCCCAAATGACCAGGAAGAGAGTGTGAAAGCATGCCTCTGAGCCCCCTTCTGGAGGCTTAGCAGGCTGCACATGTGGGCATCTGCAGCTCTCACCCTTTCTAGCTGTGTGACTGAGTCCTGCCCCACTTCAAGGTTAATGGTTCAGGGAGGTGATAGACTGAGGGGACTTAGATGGGAGGCTGTAGAAGAACTGGTGCTTCAAGAACAAGGGCAGACAAACTCCCACAGGACAACTTCTTTTCCCTTTGTGTTCAGTCAACAGGGATGTGTGACCAGGCTGCACACACTTGTTGGGCCTCTTGGGACAGTTGATTGTGGGGAACTTCCAGCCATGGGTCAGCTGGGATGTTCAGGTCCTTGTCACCCATCTCATCTGGAGGCAACACTCAGGAATCCAGCAGGGCATCTGGGAGAAGGGCCAAGGTCCTAGGCTGCATGATCAGAATAGCACCTCTTCATCCTCACTGGACGATGCAGTTCTCCACACCTTCCACCTTCTCAGGAACTGGTTTCCCTGAACACTGGGCTGAGGCTAGTTTTGGGGGGCCATGCAGGTGGCTAGCTTCCTCTCTGGAAAGCCAGGCCAAAGGGACTCCATTTTGAACGAGTTAACTCTTATCTCCCACCCGCCTCCCTTGGCCTAGCCACAAACCACCAGATCCTGTATGACCATCTTCCAAATACCCCGCCAGTTGCCAGATGGAGTGGGACAGGTGGCACAGAGCCACCTGTGTTTTCTGCCCCGGGCTTTGTCAGTCATTGGCTGGGGTCAGACCCAGTATAGCTGCTGGAGGCCTATTGTGAGAAGAGCCCTAAGCTTTTCTATAGACCTAACATTCAGCACTGGGGATTATCTGATGGTGGCCCTTACTTCTGCATCCAGCAAGAAGGCTTCATGCCCAAGGAGTGGACATGGTACCACCTCCAGAAAGTCGGCAGGCTTCACAAACTCCTCCACTCCGCGGCTTCATACATGTCCCCTTCCCTGCTGGACTGATTCTGTACTCAGCCATGGTCTTCCAGATCTGAACTCTGTGTCTCGCATCTCTACCAGCCCACCCTTCATTCTAGCTGGGCCTTCCAGGACTGTGCCAGAAACAGGCAGAGAGAACCTTCTCAGCTTTCTCTGAACTCACACACACCTGGCTCCAGGGGACATTCCCTGGTCCCACCCACTCCCTGGACAACTTCTCTCAGTGCCTTTGTGCTTCTGTGCTAGGGAATTTGGCCCTGGAGTCAGCCTCCTCTGGTACTGCTCCCTGACTGTGTGTGGCCCTGTTTTCTCCAGAAGAATGGAGCCTCTCTAGGACCCCCACCGCTAAAGCCACCTCATCACTCATGAGAGACTGTCTCATTCCGTAAATGCTTAACAAGTAGGGACCGTGACGTTAAAGTGGATGTGAGCTTCATTTGGTACAAACTTTCCACTTAGATGAAGCAGCTGAGGCCCAGGGAGAAACGGTGGCTCGCCTCTAACCAGCTAATTTGCTAAGGCCAGAACCATTTGCAAGACCTGGCTCGTCTTGGCTCTCAGGCCAGTGTCTGCCCACCTGCCCATGCTGCCCTGAGCACAGAATCAGTGAACAAGTCCCCTGCTTTGAAACCAGCTACTTGAAGGCTCTAGAAAAAAATTCTCGGATCTTTTCACACATGTCAGAATGGGTCCTATAGCTTTTGAGAAATGCTCAACAAAATCCTTATGTGTTGTTGCTTGGGGTTGTTTTAGTTGCAAGTGATGGAATCCTTACTCAAACTAGTTTACTCACAAGCAGGAATTTATTGCCTAATGTTCGAGGCAGTCAGTCTAGGGAGGAGCTGACCGGAGGCCCAAGGGGTGTCAATGTGGTGTCAGTCTGGATAATCAGAAGGGCTTTCTTAGACTGAGGACCTTGGGTAAAAGGTGGGGTTCTCAGCACAGGAAGGGGGCATTGCCTGTGAGACTGAAAGAGGGAAGGAGGAGGGGAGTAAATGACCAAAGACCTGAGTCATGGAGCTCTTAGAATGTTTTCTTTTGGATTTGTTACATTGTGAAGTATTTCTTATTCACTGAAGAGCGTGTGTGTGTGTGTGTGTGTGTGTGTGTGTGTGTGTGTGTGTGTGTGTACAGGTTAAAGAATAACAATAAAGCAAATACTGTGGAACCACCACTCAGGATGCCCTCCACTGGGCCTGGCATCAACCTAGTGAAACTTGCCTCAACTGCACCTCCCTTTCTTGCCATCCTCTTGAGTTTTATTATTCTGTTTTCCACCTTGGAATATAGCCCTAAGTAAAAAGCTCTTTCATGTTGGCTGTCATTTTGTAAATGGAATCATTCTTCTTTCCCCTGCTTCTTTTGCTCATTATGGATTTTGAGATGCCACGAAATTGTGTTGGTGTGCAGAGTTGTGATTCATTTTTTCACTACTGTATAATGGACCAATACATTCATTTGTCCATTCATTTTACGGTGGATGAACATTTGATCATTTCTAGTTTTTTTTTCCTACCATGAGCAGTGCTGCTGTGAACGTTGTTATGTCCCGATGAAGAAATTCCAGAGTTTTTAGATGTAGGTTGTAGGATACGTTGAGTGTGAGTGTCCAACTTAAAAAGATGATGCCAGACTGTTTCCCAAAGTTCGTTTTCCTTGTATGGTTATCACACCCGACGTTGCCCTAATGCTTCGGTCGAGACCATAGTCTACACTCTGTGGTCAGGACAGTTAATTTGACGGAAATTAATGGGTTTCACGGCAGGAAGGGGGTCATTTGGCTCCTGTAGTGTGAATTTGCTGCTGCCTGCAGCAGTCCCTGGGAGACTTGATGTAGGAGCCGGGGAACGTATACAAGCAAGAAAAAAGACCAACACTGAGGCCTCATGGAGAAATGGAGAAAAAGAGGGCTGGGGATCGTACTGGCTCTAATGGTAGGGAGCAGGGAGAGGCTACCTGCTACCTCTGCCATTCAAATATACCAAACAGAAAACTCCTTCCACACAGCAGGGAATTACTTGGCACCAGGCTTTCTAAGCCACAGAAACCTCTATGCTCATCATGGACAAATAGACCTGTGGACAGGAAAAGTACAGCTACAGCACAGCTCAGCCTTTCTCTTTCCCTTTCCCCAAAATGAAAGAGTTGAACAGAGACCCACATGCTCTCTGTTAGAACCTATCTCAAATCCCAATACTGAGTAAACAGAGGGAAAGTAATATTTATTAAAATGACCAAGTAGTTAGAAAGAAAGGGGCTGTAAAAGTTATCTATTGATGCTTAACAACTTATCCCGAAACCTAGTGGCCTAAAAGAATAACAAACACTTTTGATCTATCACAATTTCTGTGGGGCAGGAGTTTGGGAGAGCAGAAGAGTGGTTCTAGCTTAGGGACTCTCAGGAGGCTGGTCCTCCAATATGTTGGTCGGGCTGTGTCATCTGAAGGCTTGACGGGTTGGGACGATCCTTTTCCAAGGTGGCTCACTCACACGGATGGAAGTGGGCACTGGCTGTTGGCAGGAGCCCGTATCTCCTCCCCAGTGGATCTGTCCACAGGGCGGCTTGAGGGTCCTCACAACATAGGACGATGAGCTTCCTGCAGAATGAGAGCTCCCAGAGCACAAGGAAGGAACCACAACGCCTTTTAGCATCTAGCCCACAAATTAGACACCATCATGTCTTCATAGTGGTGACTCCACTGGCCTTGCAGGTCAGCCCTGGTTCACTGAGGGAGGGGGACACTCAGAGACAGGAATAGCAGGAGGTGGGGTTCCCTGTGGGACATGTTGGAGGCTGGCTACAGCAGGGACTATGTCAAGGAGACCAAGTGAATGTTCCTCAATGGAACAGAGTTACTGTAAGAAACAAGAGAAAAGAAAACAAAATTAAATTAAACAACTCCCTTTATAGTTTCTGCAATTTTTTCATTGAACCTAATAGAAAAGGATAATCTCAGTTACAAAAATTCCTTTTATATGAAAAATCACTATTAAGAAATTCAGAAAGTATAAGCCGTAAATAGCATAAAACCAAATTATATTAGAAAACTAGCCTGAAAATTTCTGTTAGATATCAGAAGAAAAAGCTAAAGAGATGAGGGAAAACATAAGAGACATAAAGAATCCAGGTGATAGAACATTTGTAGAACAGGATGATGAACGGAGAAGAAAAGATTCATTCATTCATTCCTTATTCATTCTATATATATTTATTGAGCCTATTATGAGCCAACCACTAACAGAGATTTTATATGCTCATTTAAATTTTCCAGTTAAGACAGAGAAAGATGAATATTGTATGATCTCACTTCTATGTGGAATCTAAAACAAAACAAAATTTCTAGAAAAAGAGATCAGATTTGTGATTACCAGAAGGGTTAGGGAGTGGGAGAATTGGATGAAGATGGTCAGAAGGTAAAAACTTCCTATATTATAAGTAAGTATGGGGGCTGTAATGTATACTCAAAAGTTGAGAAGAGAGTAGATATTAAAATTTCTTATCAAGGAAAAAAACATTTCTTCCTCTTTCTCTCTCTCTCTCTGTCTCTGTCTCTCTCTCTCCTTTCTCATAGATCTATCAGGTGATGAATGTTAATTGAAATTATTGTGATAATCATTTTACGACATATGTAAATCAAGTCATTATGCTGTTTAAACTTAGCAGTGCTATATATCAGTTCTATCTCAACAAAACTGAACAGAAAAAAGAATTTAAAGGTTCCAGTTAATGATTTTGTTTAATTATTTTCTGTAATCTACTATTTCTATAATCAAAGAAATAAAAGAAGAACATTTCTCTGATGTGAAAGAAGCTGTGAGCCATCAGAATAAAGGGGCAAAACAAATATAAAGAGATCTATGCTACTTATATCATTATAAAATCTCAAATTTTAAGGATAAAGGGAAAACATTTTCAATATCTAGGTAGAAAGAAACAGGTCACTTACAAAGAAAAAAATTGACTTGTCCCAGACTTTACTTATGTAACTCTAAGTTCTAGAAAATAATGAAACAATGTCTGCTGAATTTTGAGGAGCAACAAAGAATTATAAAGAATTCTGTACATACCTACAATGTAATTCATATGTGGGTCAAGAAAAAGACATTCTCAGACTTGTAAGAACTCATGCTATCTGCCTGAAAAACAGTGCCCTATAAGGTCTACCAATCAACCGAGAAGTGAGTCAAAATAAATAACCCCAAAATGGAAGAAGTGGTTCAAAAGAAACGACCATGAGTAATTAAGCCAGTAAAGAATAGTTTATGTCTAAATCATTGTTTGGAAAATGATTATGAAACCAAATTCAAATGTCAAAAATAATTCTTGAAGGAAAAGAAATGTAAATCCAGATCTATAATTATTCTGACAGAAATTTAAGATGAGGGAAAGGCAAGGAAAGAAATAAAAGTGCCCTAAATTTTTTATTTAACTTCAGTGCAGTTATAGATATAATTTAATGCTTCGCATTGGTAGAAATTTTTGCTTTAAATACTTGGTTTTATTCTACAGGCACACATCTTTCAAATTATTACAGAAAAGGGAGCTAAAAAAATTGATCAACTAAGCAAAATTCAGAAAAAGAAAGAGCAAGGGAACATAAAACAAAGCACAAAATAATATAAAACAATGCCAAACATAAAGTTTCATTCAGATACGAATCTGTGAAATTCTGTGAATAGATGAAAACTTTTAGATTGTATAAAAAAATCAAAGCATATTTTGTTTATCAGAAACACACAATGTTATGGAAAAGTGAAAATTAAATGGGGGAGGAATATTATACTCAGAAAATGCAAACAAAAAGAAAGTAGAAGTAGCAATATTAGACGTATATGAGTAAAATTTAAGGGAAATGCAAGTAACAGTATTATTTTATACTGATTAAAATGTCAGTCCACAATAAAGATACATTAAAAACTTTTATGAACCAAATAACATCTCATTAAAAAACAGAAAGCAGAAATTGTTTTAAACGAAAGAAGAAAATTACAAATTCATATGTTAATGGGGATTTAAACATTAATCCCTGTATTTGACAGATTGAGGAAACTTTAGAAAGCTATAGAGAAAATGAATAACATGGATTTAACAATAAAAGGGAAAAGCGGAGATCTCTGAGATTTCATCTGAACGGAGCAGGATCCCCTCCTAAGGCTGCCCTATTCCCTTCAGAGTCTGTTGGGGGAGAAAGAAGCACAAACGCTTCATCCTCAGCCCAGCTGAAGATTTTATTCTAGGATTAAGTCACACTTTCACCTCAGGGCCTTGGCACCAGCTTGCCCTTAGCTTGGAGCAACCTGGCCTCTGCCCCCACCTATATTGACCTGACTCATCTTCACTTCACTTTCCTGAAAGCTCAAAAGTTACTTCTCAAAGAAGCCTTCTTTGCTTCTTTATGATGGGATTTTCCCTGCAGGCTGGCCCTGCTCCAGGCCATTACTATTTCTTTATCCTGCTTTATTTATTTGCTTATTTATTTATTTGCACATAATTATCACTACTTGATGTTATATTATTACATAAGCATTTTGTTTTTTCGTCTTTGTATCCCCAGTACTAAAACTGTGCATAGGAGTATTGGCTCAATGGTATAATTCATAAATGAATAAAATATGAAATATAAAAAGTTTTAAACTTCTGCAAGTTCTTTCTGTTGCTATAAATTAGTGGTTTTTGACTGGGGATGAATTTTTGCCTCCCAGGAACATTTGGTAATGTCTGGAGAGATTATTGGTGGGAGGATTGCTATGAGTAGCTAGTGGGTAGAAACTGGGCATGCTGTAAACATCCTACAATGCACGGGAAAGCATCCCCCCCCCCCCACTCCCACAACAAAAGATTAGCTGGCCCCAAATAATAGTGCCGAGGTTGAGAAACTCTGCTGAAGAGCCATTCTTGCTATTGCCTTCCTTTTTAGGAACAGAACTTCTTAGGATCTTAATAATTATAAATATGTAATGAGGTTAAAAATCAAAGTTTTAAGTTGTTGCGAGAGGTTGAGGTTAGGGAGGGATGAATAGGCAGAGCACAGAGGCTTTTCAGGGCAGTGAAACTACCCTGCATGATACTACAGTAGTAGATACATGTCATTATACACTTGTCAAAACCCATAGAAAGTACACCACCAAGAATGAACCCTAAAGTGAACTGCGGACTTTGGGTGATTATGATGTGTCAATGTAGGTTCACCGATTACGTGACGTGTTGATAATGGGGCAGGCAGTGCATGTGTTGGGCCGGAGTATATGGGAAATCTCTGCCTTCCCTTCGATTTTTCTGTGAACCTAAATCTGCTTTAAAAAAATAAAGCCTATTGAAAAACGACAACAACAACAGACTTTTACCAAGGCACATAGATATTCTACCTGATTGATGCTGAGAGTGCAGTCCTTGGATCAGATGTGTTGACATGACCTGGGATCTTGTTAGAAATGCAAACTTTTGACCCCATGCCAGACCTGTTGAACTAGAACCTGCAGTTTAATAACATTCTGGGTGCTTAATAAACACATTTAAGTTTGAAAATCACTTGGCCAGGACACAGGTTCTCATTCTTGGCTGCTCATTGGAATCACCTGGAGGTTTTTAAAAAATCTTTTAAACATTGTAGGATGTTTAGGCTACAGCTCAGGCCAATTAAATGAGAATCTGGGGGCTGAGCCCAGGTATTAGTAGTTTTTAAGTCACCACAGGTGATTTCAATGTGCACCCAAGTTGTGAACAGCTGTTTGAGACCATATGTGGAAGTTACAAAAGAGTTAGTAAAAAACCTGGTTTTGTGACTCTTGGTTCCTTTACTCACATCAAGGGCATAAACCATTGTGAGAAGGCCAGGTTGTTGGGATTAGAGTGGGTTTCTAAGGGAGCAACTCTTTAGAGAGTGTGTGAATGTACCTCAGTTTCCCCTTACCTCACGGCCACTGAGCAGGCCCCAGGAGAGCTTGGTCCGTATGGCCTGGATATGGGGACACAGGGGAGTGAGGTTCAACACCTGCCTGAGAAGAGGCTGCAGTTTGCAGGCTGAGAGACCGGGCAGAGGGAGATTGGCCACATGGGGACCAAGGTCATTCCACTGAGGGCTGGCTTGAGGGTACCCATTTATCATGGGCAAAAGTGAGCCTCACAGAATGAGAACTCATCGACTGGCCCAGAGCTGTTAAAAATCTTGCTGGAGGGGACCTCCTGAAAAAGGGGACCCTGCCAATGACAGTGAAAACGGGAAGCGGCCACGGAGGAAAATGCATCTCCACCTTTAAAGCAAGTGCAGCCAGAAGTTCCCTGCACGGCTTTTGAAGGTTCCATGAAAATGCATCCTAAGAAAGTCATCTTTAAACCACAGAGCATAGAGCCATCTTATAATAGGACTTGTCAGGTGGGAACTTGCCGACCCCCTTATTTCTTCTCCCTCTCTCCCTCATAAGAACCCCAGCTGTGGAGGGGGCAGACACCACAGTTATTGAACTGAGAGAGGTAGAGAAATACCAGGCAAGAAAAAAGAAAAAAAGACTTATGCCCAATACCCCTCATGCTGCCCAGTTGCCCCATACAGACTCTCCTTACCCCCACATCATGTAAGTGGGAGCCCTTGCTGAGATAGGAGAAACAATCAAAATTAGGTTTGAAGATTTTATTATCACATGGGGGGCGGGGAGAGGGGGAGCCTGGACACTTTGAATTACTGACTTGCTTCAGTAAGTGGGACTTGAAGCAATTTTTACTATCTGAAAGTGAGAGAGAGAGAGAAAAAAAAGCAATGCTCCAATTTTCAACCCAAAGGTTGAGGACTAAATAACTTCTCTCACTGAATAAAGTTTAAATGGATGACGATTGGAGACAGAGGTAAGAGTCTTCTGATGCCATCCTATGAGCCAGGCTCAACGTGTGGCTTCAGATGAAAGGCCCAGGGCTCAGTTTTGAAAAGCGAGAGGGGTTGGTGCTTCGTCAAGGACAGCGAGATCCTTTCGCATAATCGTAATGGAGTTGTGGAGAAGAGAGAGGAGGGGTCTGGAATGAGGGACAGAGAAAGAGAGAGAATGGAGAGAAGGAACTCAGAGTTCAAGGCAAGGGCAGGAGGCTGGTCCCAGAGCACCTGGACCAGGGGCCCTGAGGTGGCGAGGGGGCCACGATTTGGAACAGGCTGAGACGTGCTGCTCTGAGATTAATGAGAGAATTCTGTACCACACACACGCACGTTTTGATTCCTAGAACTGTGTTACTGCACTTTGTTCTTTTCTAAGCAAGACAAAGCAGTTGAACCGATGATCATTAGGTTCTCTTTTAGTTTATGTCAGGATTAAATGACCCCTCCCTTTCCAAGTTTAATGTCACACAGGAGAAAAGAGACAGTGAGAAGCAATCTGTTCTCAGCAAGTCTGGCTGGTTCGGATGACACTCTGAGGCCCCACTTGGGCTCTTTGCCTTTTACTGTTCAATAAGCAGACAAAATTGGGACCCCCGAGCAGCCAAGCAATACTCTCTTAAAGGGGTCCCCGCACTCCAACCCAGTGCCTGCCACAAGTGTCCTGAGGGAGAGCGTCCAGGTTAGCTTTGGGTCCTGCCTCAAGACGGGCCGAACGGGGCAGGGTGGTCTTGCCATTCCTTCCTGTGCCCTTGCTAGTCACTGAACCCCACCCTTAGCTGCTTTTCCTCTCTCTGGGGTTGACCGGGCTGTAACGGATGGTTTAAGACACATTGTGTTCCTTCCCTCCAGCTTGCTCCAACTCTACAGAGAATACCATTCTTTTCAATCACTGGTGAGAATATTTTCAAAAATTATTCTTATATCAGATCACAAAGACATTATCAATAACCTCTAACATGTACTAACTGTACAGGTCACATTCTCTGACCAGAATTCAAGAAAATTAGAAATTAAAAACCAAAGGATGAGCAAAGAACAAAAACATTGAACCACTTGGGAAATTAAAAATTACTTTTCTAAGTAATTCTTGGGTCTAAAAGGGAATATAAATGTCAACAACAGGCTGTATAGAACATAATGATCATAATGACAACACAGAAAAATAAATGAGCCAAACAATTATTTCCAGATGCCAGAAAAAGAGAAAAGCAAACAATCACCACCACCAACACAACCCAAGGAAACAAGAAGGAGAAGCTAATAATGAAAACCCCTAGAAATTAATGGGTTAGAAAATGGAAAACATAAACTGATGAATAAATCCAGTCTGGCTCTTTAAAAACACCATTGACTTAGAGAAACGATTGGCAAGCCTAATCAAGAAAGAGAAAATATGAGAGTGCAGAAATGAGAAATATGGAGTAAATGAAAAATATGGAGGAATATGTTTTATAACTTTATGCTAATAAACTTGAAAATCTCAATGAAGTGGATAGTTTTCTGAGAAAATACAAATGAACAAATTTGACCGAAGAAGTGGTGGAAAACCTGAATAGATTAATAATCCTAGACGAAGCTGAAAAAGTTATCAAAAGAAAATATTAAACCCAGACCATTTCAGAGGCAAATTCTTTCAAACTTTCTAACAGATCATCTCCATGCTGTTTAAATAGGGTTAGTGTGTGGAAAAAGATGGGCAACTTCTCAAGTCATTTTACTAAGCTAGCATTGCCCAACACAAAAGCCAACTAGCCAGATGGGCAAAAGAAAAAACTGCAGCCCAATTTCACAAATACAGACGCAAAATATTAGAAAATTGTATGCAGCCATATGTGTAAAATAAGAATACACTCTGTACAAGCAAGCAATGATGCCAGCAGTGCAAATGTTGTTCAATAACAGGAAATCTCTTAATTTGATTATTTACATTAATAGATCAGGAGGAAAACCCACATTATCGTTGTCTTAAGAGCTCAGGCTTTGAAGTCAGAAAGCGTGAGTACAAATCCCGCCTTTTTTCACTTCCTAACTATGGACCCTTGGACGGTTTCCTTATCTTCAAATTTGGAAAATTTGTCTAAAGTCAGGGTCATGTGTGCATTAAATAAAATAATGAATATAAAACTCTTGGCATAGAGCTGAGCGTATAATCAGAGATTAGTAAATAATAATTTTTTAAATATCCTAAGACATTGCTATCCATTCCTGGTGATGTTTTTGTAAATAAAACAAGAATTAAAGAACACTCCTTTAATATTACAAAGACAATCTCTCTCGAACCAAAGAAACATCATAATTAACTGTGAAAGCATTAGTGACATCCCAATTAAGTTCAGGAACAAGAAAAGGAGGACTCTGTCCCTCCACTATTACTTATTAATGTTCTGGAAGTTCTAGCAATGGAATTAAACCAGAAGATAAAAATAGGAATCATAAATATTCCCAAGAAGGAAATATTATCATCATCATTTTCAGGTGATACGGTTTTTCATAATTTAAACATCTCAGAAAAATCAATTGAAGAAGTCAGAGAGGTAACAAATGAGTTTAGCAGGATAGCAGTCACAAAATATAGAAGTATAGATATAAAAACCAATACCTTTCCTATGATAATGAGAAAGCTGTTAGAACACATCGTGGAAATATATTGCATTTACAGCAGCAACAGAATTCATGAGAATTAACTTAACACGAAATAGGCAAGATTTATGTAAAGAAAACAACAAGACTTTACAGAGAAACAAAATGAGACTTGAATGCACAGAGAGACAGACACTCTTTTCTAAGAGGAATAAACAATGTAAGTTTTCAATTGTCTCAATTAATCTATAGTTGAACAAATTCCAGTCAAAATCTCAATGAGAATTGTTTCCTAAGAAAATCTTCACAAAGTTATTGTTAATTTCTCTGGAAGACTAGAGTGTGTAGAGGAAAATGTTGAAGAAGAGCAAGGCAGATGGACTTGCCTGACCAGATATTAAATGTAATTAAAGTTTCCAACAATTAAAAAGATTCACTGGTGCATGAAAACAGACAGAGGGATTCATGGGACAGACTAGGAAGGCAGGAATGATCCAAGCATGTGTGAGAATTGTTATTGATTAAAAGGTATTTATTTTCATAGAGTGGGAAAATGACCACTCAGTAAATAATGACTGTTAGATTCCTTCCTCAAAATGAACATCAAAACAAATCTTAGCTTGTAATTATGTATATTTTTATTTTTGACGCTTTGTGTTGAAAAGATTTAAAAATTTCATAATAGGTATAAGAATAGTATAAAAAAATTTCATCATATCCTTTACAAAGATTCACCAATTGTTAACATTTTACAATTGCTTTATCATATATATATATATACACATATATAAATGAAGTGTTTATCCTTAAATATTTCAGTGAGAATCTTCAAAGAACAGGGATGTTCTCTTATGCAAGTTCAATACAATGATTAAATTCAAAATATTTAATGTAAGTATAATGCTATTATCTAATGTTTAGTCCATATTCAAATTTTGTCAGCTTTCCCAATAACTATTCATAGCATTCCCTCTCCTACCTCTAGGATCCTATTTAGTATTGCTTATTGCATTTAGTTGTCATTCTTTAATTCTCTTTAATCTGGAATAATTCCTCGGCCTTTCTTTATCTTTTAGATAGCAGGTATTTTTTTTTTTTTTTAAATATACAGGCCAGTAGTTTTGAAAAGTCTCCCTCCATTTGTGTATATCTACTATTTCTTCATAATTAGAATCAAGTTAAGCATTTTTGTAGAAATACTGCATAAGACATGTTGTTTCCTTCTCAGTGCATCACTTCAAGAGGCACACGATATAGGTTTGTTCCATTATTGGTGATGTCAACTTTGCTCCAATACTTGGCTAAGTAGTGTTTAGTGGATTTCTCCACTGTGAAGTTAATGTATTTTCTTTTGTGATTAATACCAAAATCTATGGGGGGATATTTTGAAGCTGTGTGAATATCTGTTACCCATTTTTACCTAAATAGATTGTTACTAGAATTGTAAGGTGGTGATTTAACTCCATCATTCCTTCTGTATTTATTAGTTGGCATTTTATTGTAAGGAAGTCCTTCCTTTCCTCCCTTCCTCTCTTCTTTTTCCTCCTCTTTCTGTTTCTTTCCTGTCAGTATGGACTCATAGATTCTTATGTTATTCAGTGGGCCATCACCAATAACTGCCATTCTTCATTTTGATGCTCTAATTGTCCCAAATTTGGCCAGTGGGTCCTATGTCTTTTTGACCTGTTCCTATAATGTTTTGAGCACTTCTTTGCTTTCTGGCACAACAAGATGTTCCAGGCTCATTTTGTACTTTCTCTGTCCCAGACTTGGAACCAGCCATTTCTCTAAGGAACACTAGTTCCTTTGATTGGGAAATGATATTAAGAAATAAAAATTTGGGCATAATTAAATATAAAAAGTGAAATCATAAAAGAACCATAGATAAATAATTATATATCTTTAGGTGAGACAGAACTTTTAAATATAATATCAAAGGCAAAACTCATAGATTTAACTACATACAAATTTAGGAACTTCTCTAGAAAATCATTATAAACAACATATTGAGAGGTCCCAAGGCTTGGAATTCTTCTCTTTGTCCACACTCCCTCCCTTGGTGATCTCATTCGATATTATGGATTTTAGTACTATCTAGGTTCTGATGGTTAG
The DNA here is from genome assembly GCF_000151845.1 of Pteropus vampyrus. NCBI lineage: Eukaryota > Metazoa > Chordata > Mammalia > Chiroptera > Pteropodidae > Pteropus > Pteropus vampyrus. The sequence continues at coordinate 641,152 of NW_011888894.1, forward strand.
CATATTTATATCTCCAGCCTGGACCTCTCCTCTGTCCCCAAACTTATGTACCCAACTGCCCATTCAACATTTCCATTTAGATGCCCACTATTCACCCAAAACATCTCTTTCCCTTCCCAACTTTTTCTACTGTCTTCTTCATATCATTTAATGGGAGCTCCATCGTTGCAGTTGCTCAGGTCAATAATTTTGAGGTCATTCTTGAATATGTTTTTTCCCCCCTCACTTCCCACCATTAATCCATAGCAAATTCTGTCAGTTTTACATTAAAAACATATCCAGAATTTGATCATTTTTCATCACGTCCATCGTCACCACTCTAGGCCATCTCACTTGGGTCATTCCCTGGCCTCCTAACTGAACTTCCTGCTTCTGCCCTTGCACCACTATAATCTATTCTCAACAGACTGCTATTGATCGGATCACATTATTTCTTGTACTATTCTGAAATCTGAACCCCATGGCTTCCATACATTTTGGAGAAGCAGCTCAAGTCCTCATAATGGTCTCGATGGCCCAACACCATTGGTTCTTAACTCTGGCTCGGGAGACAGCTATGTAGCAAGTGGCCTCCCCTCTAGTCAGCTGCTCTAGTTGAGATGGCCGGGCTCTCCTGGAAGAGCAAAGTGTGGGAGGTTTAGGTTGTCACTGGGTAGAGAATAAAACTGACCATTGCAGCTGCACTTCTTGCCTGCCCTACCCTACATCTATGGAACGGATGCTGCTCCTTCCAAGAATGTTGCAGTGGACAGCCACCAGCACATTTGTGCCCACCACCCAGGCAACTGGGGTAAGGCAGAGAGGAGAGGGAGTTTTCTCTCTTGTTATCTAAGTCCCCACATTGGATTTGCCTATCGGCCTAAAGTATTTATTGTCTGGTCCTTTTTCAGAAAAAGTTTATGGACTCTTGCTTAAACGTCTAAGCTTTGTGAGAGCATTTTTAAAAATTAAGGTGTAATTGACATATAACATTATATTAGTTTCAGTTGTACAATGTAATAATTTAATATTTGTATATATTGTGGAATGATCACCACAATAAGTTATTTAACATCTGCCACCATACAAAGTTATAATTCTTTTAGGTCATAGTTTTTAAGTTTTATTTTGTTCATTGATGATTTTTTTGTATCTAAGAGAGTGTCTGGCACATAGTAGGTTGCGCAACAGTTTAATAGATGAATACAAAGCTAACTAGACAAATATTTATATCATATATAACAGAAATCCTTACTGTATAAAGAGCCAGTATACATCATTAAGAAAATATGAATATACTAAAAGATGATCAGGTAAAGACATGAAAGTAAAGATTCACAAAGTAGAAATGTAATGACCAGTAAATATATGAAAACTTTAATACCAATAAAATAAATTCAAATTTAAAAAGATAAGGTAGAGGACACAACAAATATCTACCATAAAGGAAGAAAACTGATAAAATGAACTTCAGTAAAATTAAAAAGTTTGCTTCTCAAAAGACACCATTAAGAAAAGAAAAAGGCAAGCTATAGAATGGAG
>NW_011888894.1:643556-651953 GCF_000151845.1 Pteropus vampyrus
CACAATAAGTTATTTAACATCTGCCACCATACAAAGTTATAATTCTTTTAGGTCATGGTTTTTAAATTTTATTTTGTTCACTGATGATTTTTTTGTATCTAAGAGAGTGTCTGGCACATAGTAGGTTGCCCAACAGTTTAATAGATGAATGCAAAGCTAACTAGACAAATATTTATATCATATATAACAGAAATCCTTACTGTATAAAGAGCCAGTATACATTATTAAGAAAATATGAACATACTAAAAGATGATCAGGTAAAGACATGAAAGTAAAGATTCACAAAGTAGAAATATAATGACCAGTAAATATATGAAAACTTTAATACCAATAAAATAAATTCAAATTTAAAAAGATAAGGTAGAGGACACAACAAATATCTACCATAAAAGAAGAAAACTGATAAAATGAACTTCAGTAAAATTAAAAAGTTTGCTTCTCAAAAGACACCATTAAGAAAAGAAAAAGGCAAGCTATAGAATGGAGGAATATATTTACTAAACATACATCTGACCAAGGACTTGTATAAAGACTATTTAAAGAACTTTTCTAATTCAAAAATAAGACAATAACCCAATTTTAAAAAATGAGTAAAATATTTAAAGAAACACTTCACCGAAGAAGGCACATAAATGGCACATGAAATGTGCAGATGCTTGACATCACAATAAGCACATAAAATGTGCAGATGCTTGACGTCACTAGTCTTTAGTGCAATGCAAAATTGAACCCACAATAAGATACCACTATATGCCCACCAAAATTTTATTAAAAAGATTGACAATACAAAGCATTGTTGAGGACAATCAGCTAGAAGGCTGATCCTTTACTTGGGAATGTAAGATAATACACTCACTTTGGAAAGTAATACGGTTCACACTTATAATCCCATTCCTGGGTAGTTACCCAAGGCGGGGGGCGGGGGAAACGTATGTCCACTCAAATACTTGTATGTGGATGTTCACTGCAGCTTTATTCATAAATGACCCAACCTAGAAACAGCCCAGATATTCATCAACTGATAGATGGGTAAATGGATTGTAAAATTTCCATGTAATTTATCAATAAAAAAGAACAAAACGGATACATAAAACAATACTAATTATGTCTAAAGCATTATGCTAAGTGAAAGAATCAAAAGCATAAAAGACTATATATAATCTGATCATGCTATTCCATTTACATGATGTACTAGAAAAGGCAAAAGTATAGTGACAGAAAGTAGATCAGTGGCTGCCTGCGGCTGTGGGGCTAGGGTACAAAGGGATCAGGGAAACGTTTTAGGGAGATGGAAATCCTTTATATCTTGATTGTGATAGTGGTTACATAGCTGTATACAATTTCCCAATCTTATTAAAATGTATACTTAAAATGAATGTTAATGTGTATAAGTTATACCCCAATAAAGCTGATTTTTAAAATGACAGAAAAAAGTAGAAAAATAATAATAAGGACATTCAAAGAAGAGGGAAATGCAAAAAGATTTCTGTCTCATCTTCAAAGTGGGAAGGGATCATCAGAATCTGAGGAGTATTGTGTCCCCAGACAGAGAACACTGTGCTTTTGGTGAGAAAGTTGTCTTAGATTAATGCCTAAATTGAAGCTGTAACCTGCCCTGACCCACTCCCCAATACCTCCCCAACATAATTCTTAAGAAAAATGCTGGTCCAGACAGAACTTTTCTCCATTCAAAGATGAGTAATAAACAGAATGGGATCATCAAGAAAACTGTTACAACAGAGAAAGGACGAAAGATACATAACAGGTAAAAAGCTGATGATAAATGCATATCAGAAAAAGAATTACTTCAGGAAACAGACAGTTCAGAAAAATAATCTGTCATGAGCTCAAAGAAATTAATGAAAACATGAACTCACAATGAAGAACTGGAAGAGCTCAGAGAAGAAATAAAAGAGATTGAAGAAGCAACATTAAGACAATGGAGAGAGATTAAAAAGTGAGCTTATAAAAGATTAAAATATGGAAAAGTAAGATAATAAATGTGTTAAAAGATAAAAACTTTATTGGCGATCACAAGAATAAAGCAGATTTTTGAAAGCAAAGTAAGATACACAGTAGATAAGTAGGAGAAAAATCTCATAAAATGAAATGAAGAACAGATAGAAAAAATAGGTAGATATTCACGATAGACTAAAAAACTCCAGCATATATGTAATTATTGTTCCAGTAGAAGTAGACAGAACAAATGGAGGAGGAAAAAAAATAAAAGAAAACTGTCCTATTAAGGAAGACCTGAATGTACAGTATGAAAGAGCACATTATGTTCCTAGTGAAGTAATTAAGTATTAAAGCCAAATTAAAAATCATATGGGCACCCAGGCAGAAAAAGCGTCACTCGAAAGACAGAAAACAATATCAACTGGCCTGAGGCTTATCCCCAGTAATATTTAGTAGCAAAAAGCAGTGGAGCATTGTTTACAGAGTTCTGAGAGAAGTATGAGCCAACAAGTTTTCACTCAGCCAAATTGTCACTCAAGTTTAAAGGCAACAGTCTTTCATGAATTGAAAATATGCAGGGACTGTTGCACTCGTAAGTATTTCTGGAAAAACTGCCTGGTGATGGAATCCGGTTAATCAAGAGATGAATCTAAATAAAGAACTCTGGAATAGAGAAACCATTTTATTAAACGCTGGTGATGAATAAATTTACACATAGAACCATTAATATAATATTAAAACTGTACAAACCCTTGCTGCAAACCACTGAAATTTTAGAATTGCTTGTTACTGCAGACTAAACTAGCATAAGCTAATATATACACCAATATTATTCATATAAATGAGAGTTCATTTGAGAGGGGCTTTCTGGGAAAGAATGTATTCTAAGATTAGAAAGATCCTGATTAGCCTTGGAGAGGCTAAGGGAGTTTAATATGGGGCATTTACTTAAATACGTCCTTGGCCGTGTCTCGTGAACTCATATCTTGTCCTTGGGAAAGAGAGAGAGCTGCAATGCCGGTAAAATCAAAATATCCATTTCACTAAAGCTCTGAACGATATTGTGGCCAGAGCAATGACTTTTGAGATCTTCTCCCCAAGTGTAACGTGAAATGGAGAGAGATATTCTAGCATACTTTGTCGTGGATGCTCTGACGGCTTTGCATCTTGAGGACTTGGTGGCAGAGGTCAATGGGAAGTACTGCATACAGGAGCCACGCTTGGGGTGGAAACCAGAGCCCAGTGGGAAATGGCAGTAGTAACCAGAGATTGTGCAGGGTCCTGTGTTAGATTGTGGATAACAGTGATAGTTTCAGTTGCAAATAACAGGATTATAAACAATGTAAACAATAAAGGGAATTTATAGGCTTTGTATATGAAAATGTCTAGCAGTGCTGTGAACTTCAGGCAGTTTAATCTAGAGGTCCAAGGATGTCACTCAGGATTTGCTTTTTTTTTTTTTTTTTTTCACCTTTCTGTTTCATTTCCATGAGAACAGCTTCATCTTACAGCTGGCTGCCTTTGTGTTTGTAAGATGGCTGCCCTCAATTCCTAGGGTGACATCAAACAGGTGAGAAAACAAAATCACTGAACACAGTTTTTGAACTTCATTCTAATTGGACCCATTTAGGCCATATATCTAAACCAATAACCGTGGAAGAGAATGACATTATGTCATTAGCTTACACCAGTGGTTTTCAATCAAAGGCAATTTTGCTCCCCAGGGGACATTTGGCAATGCCTGAAGACATTTTGTTAGAAGAGGTGTGTGTGTGACTGACATCTAGTTGTTGAAAGCCAGAGGTGCTGCTACACATCCTTTAATGCCCAAGACAGCCCCATTCTCCACTCCCAACATAAAATTATCAATAGTGCTGAGGTCGAGAAAGCCTGGCTTGGGTCATTCAGGACTCCACTGTATTGAGATGAGGTCAGGACCATTCAAACTTCTTGGCTGCTACACATGCAGGAAGGTAAGATGATACCTTCTCCACAAGTGCCTAGCAGACCACTAGGTGGCAACTGGACTTGTGTGTGGACATAGGTGAGACACTCTTGGGAACTCCCAGAAATACCTGGAGTGGAGATTGGAAGATGACAAATTCTTGCATGACATGGACCAGAGAAATTGGGTTTATTATCAATTGAGTGACCTCATTTGTTCCCAGAAGCCAGGGAGGCCTTGGCCAATTCAGGTTATAGAACTACAGGATTTTGGAATAAGACCCGGAGGTATGAGTAGCATTACCTGCTTGAGTCGGGGAGGATGGACTAGGGATGAGATCTTGTGCAGGGCTGGCACTTAGAGGTGGGCAGCTTTAGAACATGAGAGCAGCAGGTTGGGCCAGGCATGGCCATCTCCTCCCAAAGCCGATAAGATCCCTTGAGAGATGTCAGAAAGGGGAAAGGCATGAAATTTGCATTTTATAAATATCACTCCTCGTGTGGAGAATGAATGGAGTAAAGGGTGGAGAGGGGGCTGGGTAGGAAGTGAGACAGTCAGCAACTAAGGAAGAGGCCGATACAGGATCTGGAGATGGCTTGAGTGAGAAAAATGAGGGGAAGGGAGGACTCGAGAATACCTCTCACATTTCTGACCCAAATGGCTGAATGCATGGTGGAACCACCAACAGAGCCACAGGGGAGGGGCTGGTGGTGGTGCTGGATGGGGGGATATAATAGGGTGGAGTTTAAATCTGTTGGGTTCGAGGAGCTTGTGGGATTTGTATCTGGAGCTCCGGAGGGTTGTCATCTAATCAGTAGAATAGAATTAGTGGGAGGGGATCTGCATGCACGTAAAAGGAAAAGAAGAGGCGCACAGGAGAGAAAGTTGGGGGAATGCCAACATCTAAAAACATGTTAGGAAGAGAGCCTGAAGGAGGGCTGAGAGGAAATGCAGAAAGAGAGGAACTTGGGAGAAGCAGGGAGTTGCCACGTATCAGAAACTACTAAGAAATTATTTTTGATAAGGCCTGAGAATGTCTATTAAACTTAGCTCTGGAGGCTGCTGGTGACCTTGGGGAACAGTTTTCCTGCGGTGATTGAGGCGGAAGTCCGATTGCAAAGCACCAGGGAGAGGATGGGAGGGGAGGAGATGGAGGCAGTGAGTCCAGGCCCTTCTATGAGGAAGCTTGACTCGGGCAGGAGCAAAAGAAGTTGATGCAGGAGGAAGAGAAAATCGGACAGACAGCAGATTCAGAAAACTCTGAAAGCTTCTATTAAATTTAAAAACCAAATAATCAAAAAGTTAACAGACAGTCAGCTAGACATTAATAAAGGACTTCCATTGAATTAAAAAAAGTGTTAATATAGACTTAAAAAAAACCCTCAAGCTTTTAAACCGATATTTTTAGCTTTTACTTAGTAATCGGATACTTTCTTATACTTTTTTCATGATACTTTTTTCATGTTACTTAAAACTCTAATTTTAATTGTTATTGCAGAATAAAATGATATTTTACATTAAATATAATTTATGGGTTTACTAAAATATATAAATTTAATACATATTAAATCATTTTATAATTTCTTTAACTATTTCTCTATGGGTGAAGTATTTTTGTTTTATTTATTAAGATAGTTGGAACTTTCACGCTGAGGAAGTTAGTAGAGAAGAGAACTGTAAGGACCAGGAGAGAATGAGATGAGTTGTTCCAAATTTATGGGCCTCTTAAGACCTTGAACTCTCCTGCTTCTAGCCCAGGGACCTCTCTAATTTCCTACACATTTTTATGAAGAGATGAGTAAGGCTGAAAGATGAGCAAGCCCTTGTCAGCTGAAGTCATCGGCCTTTTCTAATGCCCAAGGCCTCCCTCTCACCTTTCAGGTCATTTTCTGGAATCTTATCTCTATTGTTTTACATTCGTATTTCAAAATGTGCAGTAGCAATACATTGAAAAATCATGGCCTATAGTACAGTTATTTCCTCACATGAAGCTGAGGAGTCTGGACTTGATCTTACAAAATGAGTGAGAAATTGGCTTCTATGCTAACCACCCACCCTTGTTAAACAGGCCTCCTCCTGTCGCCCCTCGCCCAAATTTCCCCTTCCCTTAGAAGAATGATCCAGAACTAATTCAGAAGGTCGATCCCATCACCGCCCTTTTGAACCTGATTACTCAGACAGTACCCAACCATTGCCTCAGGGTAATCAATGGATGTGTTGAGATACTGTTGGTAAATGGTGGGTCATGACCCGCAGGCCTGGAGCAACTGCAATTACACAATTCCAAGTCATTATGCAAGCTGGGAGGGCATCAGGAAACCTGGGCAAATGTTTTTCTTAATTTAAAAACTAGAGAGAAGGTGGATCATGGCAGAAGGTACCATACCCAAGTAGGTTCCTGGCTGGATGGGTAAAAATATGGTTTGCAAATCTGTAGAAAAGAAAGTGGTCACCACTAAGAACCACACTGGCTCTGCTCAAAAGACCTGTGAAATTCTTTCATGTGCATTTTTGATGGGTTACGAATTAGGAGGGGCAGGGGCAGGTATGTCTGTTTCACCTAAAATCTCTTAAGTGACCTTAGTGGGGCCAAATGGAGACCCAGGGGCTGAAATGACCTGGCCCTTCTCTGACTCTGCCTCTTTCCTCTTACGGCTGAGACCAGGTGGATTCCAGCTACACAGGAGGCTGATTCAGGGGTAAAACTCAATCAGAGTTTTGGGAAATGTAGGAGCTTGGTCTGGAATTGGATAAGACGGCACAGTTATCTCTTGTTTTCATCCTTGCTCTGACCTAAAGCTCCAGATCCAGAGACTAAAACTTGCCTTGAACCCAGTCTAATATAGGGTCTGCCTTGTCCCTGAGCTCTTTCAGGAACTCCAGTCCACCCAAGTTTGGGTCTGTGTTTTGTCCTTACCAGTCTGCTCTACCCGCTCCCCCATGCTGTGCAGCCTGGCCTGCCAGAACACCCACAGATGTCCCTGCTTACTCTTCTCTCTGGCTTTCTGTTGAGCCTCTCCAAGGCTGACCCTGCCAGGGCAATGTGGACAGAAAAAGGAGTCCTGTAATAAATCTAACCAAAAGTAACCGCATGGGGTGATCTGATTATAAATTCTTAACTGGCATGTCACGGTGGGTAGTCACGTTATGGCATACAACTTCTTTAGTATAAGTTTTCTCTTTGCCCTAAGCAAGCCCTGTCCATTGTTTCTGGGCATCTAGGTTAACGCACCTTTGAAATGTTTCTTTTTCAGACCACTCTGAAGCTTAACTACCCTCAAGAGAGCATATGATTTTAACTATCCTGTAATCCAATCCCTACCTTGCTTTCTCCCACCTTCATGTAATCTTCCTTAAGTTCTCTACTTAATTCCAAATGTATATAAGAAACTGCAAAACTGTCATTCTTGAGAGCATTTGAAATCTTGCTTCCTGGCACTCTTGTCAGTGTTGGCTCAAAAAAACTCATAAAAATTCTCTACAGGTTTGGACGTTTCTCACATGAACAGCAGTATTCTCAGCCAATCTGCTCTCTTTCTACTGGCCCAACTGCACTTCCTGCCCCTTATGACAGCCCGTGTATCCCTAGCTAACAGCTGCTCTGGTCATGCCTAGTCCCAGATCCCAGCTCCCCCACAGCCTCCAATCCTTGAGCTCCTGTTCTCTCAGGATAGGGCCAGAAGTACTAGTCTGTGAAGCTCCAAGTACCTGCCATCTCCACTGCCCCCTTCTGAGGAAAGCGGCCTTGGGCAGCTCCTTGCAAGTGAATGCTGGGAGTGTGATCTGAGACTCTGCCCCTCTCCGACCACAACAGGTTGGCCCTGGAATCAAGATCGGTCTATTGGCTGAACACAGGGGAGATGAGCTGCCCAAGAGTCACTCTAGTGGCAAGATATTGACTGTGGGGGTGTTCCATATTGGACAGTGACTAGCTGGCCCAGTCGGACCTTCTCTAGGGAATTTCAAAAGTGAGATAACTCATAGAAGTCAGGCTGTAAAAGGAGAAACAAAGGCAAAGCAAGGTGCAGGAGGGATGCCTGCTTCTGAGATGATGGGGAAGACACAACTCCGTAGCCATGTCGGACCTTCCAGGGTATCAGATCTCAGTCTGGTTTCCCCTCCTCTCCCTCAGGCCTGGCTGAGCCCCTGTTGGAAAAGGTCCCCCTCCAGCACACATACCCCTCCAGGTTACCCTGAACCAGGCTTTTTTCCTACCCAGCCTCTCCAGTGATAAACAGTCATACCCAAAGGGTATTGATTGAGGAAAAGGTTGAGGTCAGATGGAGGAAAGATGTCAGCAGAATGTCTTAGCCTGTTTAATGATCCTGATAGCTAAGGAGATGAAGACATAGATGACATGTCAAATGAGAGCATGACCCAGGACTGAGAGGGATAGTGAAGGGGGTGTCAGGCTGGAGAGAGGCCAAACCCAATGTGATGACACTCAAAGGACAAATGGGAAATTCTCCCTCCACCCAGAATGCAGCTCTAC
>NW_011888894.1:653008-657807 GCF_000151845.1 Pteropus vampyrus
TGGCTTTCTCAGCCCCTTTTGCAGCTAGATATGGCCATGTGACCTAAATTGGCCTGTGGAGCCCAAGAGAATCTCCTTGGTAAAAGTGGTTTCCAGGGGGAAAAAAATCTTCCTGATAAAAAGAGAAAATTGAGGAGGAAAATGTCTTTTTATCTGCCTTTAGACTTGCCCGTGAGAATGTGATATTGGGATCCATTGCAGTTGTCTGCATACTTCAGGGGAAAGTCACGAGAATCAAGGTGAGGCTGATCCTGAACCCTAACATCAGTCTTGGGGTTGCCTGCCTCCTGGCTGCCTTCTGTGGATCTTGGTGGCTGACCTTTGCTGAGTGCTATCCCAACAAATTCACAAGTATTGATTCGTAAATTTCTCATAATAGCCTCATAAGGAAACAAAAGAATCAATACATGTATTATTATCTATGCATGTAATACATGTAGGTTATTATCTATATCTTACAGAAGAGGAGATGGATTCACAGAGCATGGAAGTGACTTGGGCACGGAGAATGTCCAAGTCTTCACAACTAGTAAATGAAAGAACCAGTATTCATCATCCTACACGGTTAAGCCTCTGCTGGGCATCCTGTAACTGATGGCCGGTATAATCCTGATGATGCTGGAGGCTACCGCCACGGCCGAGGAAAGATGATTCTCCCCGAGCTGGAGCTTTGGCCCTGGAATGAGAAGAGGAGATGGATTAGAGACATTTCGGAGGTAGACTCAATCAGTCTTGGTGCCCTGTTGGGTGTGAGAGGTGAGGGAGAGGAAAGAATAAAGGACAATTGCTGAGTGTGTGGTGAAGTTGTAGGAGCAATCAGGAGGGGCAGGTGAGTTTGGCTGGGACAGTTGAGTGGGTGCCCTGTCGGAGTTGTCAGGTGGTACTGGGGGTCCGGCAGGCTCTTCGAGACTCGTGTGTGAGAGTAAGGTCGGGGAGCTCTAGGGCTGGGAACTGCTGACACGGACAAACTGCTAAATCTGGGCAAGCAGATGAGGTGCCCCAGGGCCTGATGGAGAGGAGGAGGAAAGGGATTGAAGAGTGGACCCAGGGGGAGCAAAAAACATTTAAGAGGAGCAGGAGACTGAAGAGGGGCCAGGAATCATGGCAGACAAACTGAAAAAGTTGAAAATCACATGATATCACTTATATGTGGGGTATAAACCTAAAAGCAACAAATGAACAGGGCAAACAGAGACTCAGAAACATGGACTATAGACTAGTGGTTACCAGAAAGTAGGGGATGGGGGAGGAGGGGGGAGGTAGATGGGGTAAAGAGGGTCAAATATATGGTAGCTGAAAGAAACTGGACTCTGGGTGGTAATCACACAATAGAATATATAGATATCAAATTATAATGTACACCTGAAAATTATATAATCGTATTAACCAATGTTACCCCAATAAACTTAAACAAAAAATAACGAAAAGGAAAGAAAAAGAAAAAGAATCAGGGCAGAGGGCCAGAGGGAAAGCTCTGATGGAGGGAGAGGGGTTAGGACGGACAGGCGACTCTGAGGCCCTGGGTTAATTCCTGGCGAGGGTGGGGCGGAGAAGAAGGAGCTGAGGGCATCTGGGAGGTGAGGACCACTTAGTGTGGATCGTTCTTTCAAGATGTTTGAGAAGAAGCAGAGGGATTTAGGGTGGAGGAAAGGGGCTCTAGAGGATGGAAACTGTTTCAGGAGAAGGAGCTTTGAGTATGTTTACAGGCCATAGGGTAGGAGCCAGAAGCAGAGGCGAGGTGGAAGGTAGAGGATAAGGAAGGCAGCCAAGCTGTGAGAGGCAGCTCGAAGCATAGGTACAGGTTGTCTTTATGTGCTGCTCTCCCCAGGGAGGCAGGAAGCCTGGTGTCTGGCCCAACTCCTCATTTCTCTTTGCATCAGGCAAGGTCAGCTGCTGGGTAAAGAGCAGGATAGGAATGAAGTCGTAGTCAGGGAAGGGATTGCAGAACTGAATGTTTAGAGGAGGCGCAGTTCCTGGGGATGACCCATCTTCTCACCTCCTCCCCAGTCGAGCTCTTCCTCCCTGCTCCTCCCCTTCCTGTCCTTGTCAGTGTGGGCTGCTGGAGCTTAGGGAGCCAGCCAGCCCACCATGTTTTTTGCAAGCTAGCCAGAGGTCTCTGAGAATGAACCCCAGAGCTGCTGGGACTACCAGCTGCATTCAAAAGGTGGCTCCCTCCGGGCAGCCTTCCTGGATTGGTAGAGAGCTAGTGGGTTCCAGCACAGCTTACAGCTTGCCTAGTAGCCTTGCTTCCCAGTAGCTGGCCTAGATACTTCATGTCATCACTTTATTGATCCTCGCTCTGACCTTGGCATTTCCGCGGCAGGCAGGTAGGTGTCCATTTGTGAACAGGGCTTCCTTCCCCCCAGACTGGACCCTCCTTTCTTTCCACTCTGAGTGGGAGATGGGCTTGGGGGACACCAGGTTGGGCAGCCCCCCAGTGGTTTGCTGGAGCTCCAGAGCAGAGTCTTTATGAGGGGGTGTTGAGACGGGACTGTAGCTAGGTAAGATGTCCTTCCAAGGCTGCGAGAGTCCTGAGTCCCACCCTCTGCCTTCACAGCTCTGCAGCTGTCCTGACTTGGGGGATGCAAGAAGATGATGCCTCCCCAGGGCCTTGGTTGCTCCAGCTTCTCAGGCACCTGCCTGGGAGAGGCTTTACTCGGGGGCAGCCCCAGGCAAGCAAGCGCCTCCTGGGCAGAGCATAACAGGTCACCCAGCTCTGGGGCTGCCGGCCCCTCCTGCCTCTCAGTCCATGTCCACTTTTAAGGTCCTTGGGGCTACATCCCTCTGTGGGCAGCAGGGCTTTGTGCAGGACAAATATTACCTGGGTCTGGATATCTGGGGTCTGGATAGGCCCAGGAGCCAGACTACTTGGGTTCCTGGGTTCAAATCCTCACTCTGCATGTGCCAGCGGAGCAACTGTGGATCTATTTTTGACCTCTCTGAACTTCACTGGTTTTCACTGGTAAAATGGGGCTGATAATTATACCTACTGCATGGCGTTGCAATAGGATTTAAGTAGTGATCCATGAGCTGAGCGCATTGGAAGTCACCAGAATGGTCAGCTGTAATATTTTATGTCTTGATGTCTCTGTGGGGGCAGCCCCCGTCTCCTGCCTGCTCAGGGCACCCTCCCTCCCGGGGCTGCCGGGGGAGCAGACAGACAGGAGACAGAACAGTCTGAGGGTGGAATGTGCGTGTGTTCAAGTGGAACTGATCCGTGAAGCAGACCCTGGAATTCACTCCACTCATCTGCCGAATCCCAAATGGAAACAAATACAAATGCTCTTTATAAACAAAGACAGCATCTTAAAAAGAGAACAAAACCAATAAGCTGGTCTGAACTGGAACCGAAGCTCTGGGTTTTCTGACAATTTTCCATCCAAACAGAAACTACCCCCACCTTCCCAAGACCTGACTTTCCTCCAGCCTGGATGTGGGTGGCTGCCTGCACCTCCCTCTCCCGCAGCCCAGCCACGTGCCGGGGACTCTCCAGCTGTGGGAAATTCCTTCAGCTGCCAGTGGCTTCTCTTACAGTGCCAACCCGCTTCAAGGGAGAAGAGGGAGACGATGTGGCCCTTGTCCCATTGGGGGAGGACTGTTGGCGAACATGTTCCTCAAAGACCCGGGACACGTGAGCAGTTTCACAGTGAGGACGAGGGTTCCCAAGGCCCACTTGCCCTTGACCACACCATCTTGGAGGTAGAGGGAGAACAATATTACCACTTTCTTCGGGCTCAGTGCAGCCTCCTGAGTTCTCCCTGTCTGGTCTTGGCTCCACTTTCCTCCCGCCCTCCCTGCAGCACACAGATCGCCTCTGCCCACCCCCAACTCCACTCCTCCCCACTCCAAGGCTCCCAAGGCGCGTCTCCCACCTTCACAACCTGTGTCACCTATCCCCCACCCTTCCTTGTGCACGGGCCTGTCCTAGCTCAGGCCTGCTTCCTCCTGCATCAGATAGCTGCAGGGTTCCCCTCAGGCAGTGATTCAGTGGACCCATGTACGTTTATGGGCTGCAGCTAAAGGCCAGGTGTGGTACCCAGGAAAGCCATGATCCCTCCTCTTTGCCTCCCTCCCATGCCATCTCCACACTCTGCCAGCCCCTTTCCCCAAATAGCTCTGACCTGTCCCCACACTGCTCCCACTTTCCAAAAGTGAAAATCAGGGTCCTTGGCAGGCATTTGAGGCTCTTCATAATCTTTCTAACTTTAACTTCTAATTCCTTCTTCTCCATATACTATCTGCCTTCTGAGCGCCAACCTTTAAGTTCCCCTTGCACCCCCAAGGGGCAGCGGGTGACAGGCAGCAGGCCTGTGCATTAGCGCTCCAGACTCTGGCCATTTATGCCCATGCCTCAGCTTGCGTTTCTCGAAGTGCTATCTCCCACCACTGGCCGTGGGCTCTCCTAAGAGACTTGGTGGGAAGGCAGATTGCAAGGCTTTCCTGGCCTCAGAGCCTCAGACTCTCTGGGAATGGGAGGCAGCTCTTAAGCCAGCTGCCCTGGTGGTGGTTCTGGCTCTTGCTGACTTTCGAGGAGCCCTGCGGGGCCACTGGGAGCCACTGAAGGGTGGTGGGAGATGTCTGTTTTGTCTTCACCTCTCATTACAAAGCCCAGTGCAAACCGAGCTGGAGGAAAACCATGTTCCATATGAGGCCTGACACTCCACAGGGTGGCCCTGACTGTAGGTGAGGATACCACTTTGGCAGTGACCGTAGAACCGCCCACAGGAGGAAACCTCAAAACACTGGACAAGAGGTCTCTGGGACTCGGCTCCATGCTGGGGCCCCCATCTTTGTGATGT
>NW_011888894.1:658257-667919 GCF_000151845.1 Pteropus vampyrus
ATTTGAGGCTCTTCATAATCTTTCTAACTTTAACTTCTAATTCCTTCTTCTCCATATACTATCTGCCTTCTGAGCGCCAACCTTTAAGTTCCCCTAGCACCCCCAAGGGGCAGCGGGTGACAGGCAGCAGGCCTGTGCATTAGCGCTCCAGACTCTGGCTATTTATGCCCATGCCTCAGCTTGCGTTTCTCGAAGTGCTATCTCCCACCACTGGCCGTGGGCTCTCCTGAGAGACTTGGTGGGAAGGCAGATGGCAAGGCTTTCCTGGCCTCAGAGCCTCAGACTCTCTGGGAATGGGAGGCGGCTCTTAAGCCAGCTGCCCTGGTGGTGGTTCTGGCTCTTGCTGACTTTCGAGGAGCCCTGCGGGGCCACTGGGAGCCACTGAAGGGCGGTGGGAGATGTCTGTTTTGTCTTCACCTCTCATTACAAAGCCCAGTGCAAACTGAGCTGGAGGAAAACCATGCTCCATATGAGGCCTGACACTCCACAGGGTGGCCCTGACTGTAGGTGAGGATACCACTTTGGCATTGACCGTAGAACCGCCCACAGGAGGAAACCTCAAAACACTGGACAAGAGGTCTCTGGGACTCGGCTCCATGCTGGGGCCCCCATCTTTGTGATGTCTCCATCCCAAGGCGTAAAGGACAGAGCCTCCATTCTGGAGGCGCACACTAGAGAACATGGCTATGAATCATTTTCTTCTGAGAAAATGAGAAATGTGTGGACTCAGGAGGGAGGGACCAGCCACACAGTGATTCCCGGGGTGATTATGATCATGGCTGATTTGTCCTCCGATGCAACCATCATTTCTGTGAGCAGGTTAAAACTGCATGTCCCCAATGCACATGGCACAAAGATGCTAAAAGGATGCTGGACCAATAGGTACGGACCCAGGCAGGTAGAAGATGGCCTGGCATATGCCTCTCATCCTTCCTTGCACCCGCTGGGGTCGACACTAGGGCAATGCTGGCCTTCTGACCTCCACCTAGTTTCTGACATCCAGTAGCCCAGGCCCCATGGGGCCACCACTCTCACACCCCACTCCCCTAGGCCTGGCTCACTCTAATCCTGTTGTTAACGCTGCCTCAGGGCCAGAACCACGATGGTTACCGGCAGCACTCAGAGCGGCCCCAAAAGAACAATGCATGACTCAGGGTTCCATGCTTCTGTTGTGGGTTCTAATTTTAGGCCATTGTTCCATTCCTCTCTTTGCCTTTCCCAGAATTCTAACGGGTGGGGGCAGGCCAGCTTGCCAAGATGGAGACCGAAAAGGAGTGGGGGTGCAGGGGGAGAGGCAGGACCGAGGTGCTTACTCCAGGGGCTGGGCTGGGAATGACGGCTTTGTTAGGCTTTGGGGCTCTGAAGAAAGATGACGCTTTTAATCAGGGTCCCTGCTGCCCTCCAGAGAGTGGCCTGAGGGTTCGGAAACGGGTGGCTCTGACCCGTGCAACCCCTCTGATTACTCAGCTCTGCCATTTGAGCTACAGGGAGAGAGATCTGGAAAACCCAAAGCTCTGACTCACTTGGGTTCTCAGGCAAGAGAAAAAGTCCCACAAATCTCAGAGAGAGCGGGCTCGTGAGCAGGAGTGTGAGTGCTAGTGTGCCTGTGGTTCACACGTGCAGTGGCTGGAATGAGGGGTGAAGAGTGGCTCCATAGCCCCTGGCTCATCTCCACCCCTACGGTAGAGGGACCTGCAACTGTCACATTCCCAGGAGTGAGGGCATACGCTGGGGCTGGGTCGTCACTGCTGGAAAGCCATCTAGGCCCTTCCTTCCTGGGCTCTTAGGCACCAGTGTTCATCACGAAGGGTGGGCAGGGGCCATGTGTGGGGTCTGGCAGCCTGTGTCTCGGTGCTCACACACTCCTGGAAGGTCTTTAGACCCCGAGTCTCTCCAGAAACTTGTGTGTGATTCATAGCTTCTTGCAGTCAAACGTGTGCGCGCGTGTGTGCATACACACACTGATATATTAAATTCCCTCCCTGGATTGTTAATAACCACAGTCCTGCCTGGAAATGAGCTTTGACCAGAGATGTAAACCAGCTCACCTCATGTCACCTTTCCTCCCCTCACTTCCTCTGAGGTGGTTATTCAGGTGCAGTCTGGTGGAAAAACTGGGGTGGGAATCCAAGAGGCCTGACGTCCAGCTCCACCCTTGGACTGGTTGTATGGCCCTAGGCAGTTTCTTGTTCACTCTGGGCCTTGGTTTTTCTGAAAGCGGGAGTCTTGCCTGCCCTTCCTTTTCTCCTCAGAGACCTCGGAAGGGCAGAAGGGCTTTGAAGGGAGCTGCAGGCCCCACTGGGTGTGTCTCTTGGCCCTGGTGAATGAAGACTGCATCTCTCCTCCCTTGCTGACTCAGGTCGGGGACACAGCAGGCTGGGTGCCCGGAACCTCACAGGGCTCAAAGTGCTGGTGCCTCCTTCTGCCTCTTTCTTTCGCTCCTTCCTAGAATGCTCTCTTCCCCTGAGCCCCTGCCCCTTCACCCCTCATTCCGGGACATTCGATTGGCCGCCACACCAACTGTGCCCTTCCCTTCTCTTTTTCATCATCCTTAGGGCTCATTTTCTCCCAGCTCATCACTCCTTCCTTCTTTACCCCATTTTCTTCCCCTCAAAGTAGAAATATCTCCTCTGTCTCCTGATGTCGCACAAACCATATCTCCATTCTCTCTCACCTGTGAAGTCTTTTTGTGCTCATCTTGGCCCTAAATGATCTGCCCCAGTTATCTATTGCTGTGTAACAAACTATGCCCAAACCTTAGAGGTTTAGAATAACCAATCGTTTTATTATATCTCACAATTTCACAGGTCAGGAATTTGGACAGGGCTCAGCTGGGTGATCCTGATGCTTTTCATGATGCTGTCTAGAGCCGCCCAGTGGTCCTCAACTGGTTAAAGTGCTGGTCTGGAGGGTCTAAGGCACTTCACTCATACATCTGGTATCCCCAGATGACTTACCCCAGAGTGAGTATTTCTAGAGGCCTAGAAAGAAGCTGCAAGGCTGAGCTCTGCTGGGGCTGTCCACCACAGCTCTTACAGGTGACTTCTACAATGTGATGGTCTCAAGGGCAGGCCTTCTGATTGACAGCCCCAGCTGAGCCAGCCCACAGTCAGGAGGAGGGAGTTAGATTCCATTCTCAATGGAAGGACCAGCAAAGACTTTCAAGCCATCTTTCATCTCCCACACTATCTTTCAGAGTCTTGGGCTGAGGCCCCTCACTTTGCCTTGCAGATGAGCTGTTAACTTCTTCCCAAGTCCTGGATGACTTTGGCTTTCCAGGTAGGCTGTGCACTCTGCCAGAGAGGGAGGAGAGGGAGGTCCTGGCCAGATGCTGCAGGCAGAGGCTGCACACAGCAGATGTTTAACAAAGACAGCAGGAAAGGCCCCCAGAAGCTGGAATGGCGTTGCATAGGTCAAGCATCATGCTTGGAATTCCATCTCAGAGACCTTGTTAGGGAGCAGAGATGTGGAGTCCCAGGCACACGAGGTAACAACCACTTGGTCAATGTGGGTAGGGTGCTTGCTGTCTTGATGATGGCAGTTCTCACTCATGGCTCTTGGCTGCTGCAGGTTTGAAGTTGACAGACTGAAGTCAGCCTAAAATTTGTGATTTCCATCCACTTCGGCAATAGGGAGCTGTGTGGCATGAAGTGTCAGTACACAGGCTCTGGGCTCACAAAGCCCAAGTTCAAACCCCAGATCCACCACTTGCCATTGTGCAATGTGGGCAAAATTGCTGCATCTCCCTGAACCTCAGGTTCCTTTTCTTTAAGGCAGAACAGGAAGTAGCACCTAACTCATTGCGCTGTTGCAAGGATTTAATAAGATAATGAAGGTTAACAGCTGTCGTTACTGTCAGGATTGTCCTCAATCATTAGGAGGAGAGGGAAAGAAGAGGGAAAAGAAAACTTCAGGAAGACTAATAATTACAGAGAGAAACACCATTAATTAAAACATAGGAAGAGAAAATAATTTGTGACAATTTATATGACTGCAGCACAAATGAATTTACAGAATGCCTTCACACACTTCCGCACCTTAAACGTGTTTTATTTTGACAAAGTTACATATGTACATGGTTTAAAAAGTTTAGTAGTTTTACTTCTTCCCTCCTCCGGTTCCGTTTCCCAGAGGCAGCCGCTCTTAACTCTTTCATTGACAGTTGTCTCCATATTTTCAAATATCATGCTTATACAGCCTTTTATTTTTTGTAGATTTAGATATTGTCTATTAGTTTTCTACTTTAAAAAATGAGATTTTAGTTACTACCCCCTCCTCAACATACAGATATACTTACTCTCCTTTCTGCCTTCCAATAGAATTAGATCTTTTTTTTTTTTGTATCTTTTTGGTTGGACTAATATTTAGTATTGACAGTATGACAATGTAGTCCATTCTTCACAGCTGAACCATATAGTATACCATGATTGCATTTCCTTTCTTGTGCAACTTTTTGTCTTCCCTGGGGTTAATAATTGTTCATTTTCAATTGCTTAGTTTCTTCTTGGGATTTTAGAACCACTGTGGTTGAAGGAAGTAGCAAGTTTACATCTTGCATGGGAAGTAAGTAGACAAGTTACCTAGGATACCTTTGGAAAGCCCAAGATTAGAGCAAACAAGAACAGAGTTGAGGGCTAGTTATGAAACAGTTGGGGTGACTGTGGAGCAAGGTGGCAGGAGATGGAGAGGAGGCAGGAATTTCAACCTAATGAATGATTTCGGAAGATGTGGCAGTGTAGAGAGAGACTGGTCAAGGCCTGAGGCTCCAGCCTGCACTTGGTGGGAACATCTTTGATGTCATTGTTTCAGGCAGAAGAGGGATGCACTGACCCAGCCAACCTTAGGGGGCCACAGAAACCATAAGAACAGGAATCTCTTTGCATGGATCTCCTGACCCTCACCTATTCCATCCTTTTGGGCAACTGGAAGTCATCCTTAAATCTAGCAGAATAAAATCATGGAAAAGATCTATTTTACCCAGGACTAAATAATGTGAGTAGGAGTCAACACATAAATAATTGTTGACAGACTCTATTATAAATCTTCATCCTGGATGAATATATACACCCTCTGTATGGGCAAACAAAAGTCACCAGACACAGGAACACATTCAGAAGCTCTAAACAAGGGATCCACTCAGATAAATAAAACATATACTCCTTTGAAACAAATTTACTCCATTAAACATGTTTTGTTAAAAAAGAAATATTCTATATTTATATTCCCAAGAGATAAAGGAGGGATCTGAAATCAGGATCCAGCAGTATCAAATCTATCTTTTGGATGTTTAGTTGTCAATCAATACATTTTATTTCCTGTCAGGATCCAGATACTCAAGAATTTGTTTCCTGTCATCCCTCAGCTCTGCAGTTACTTTGAGTTGGCTTCTTTCTTATCTATGTGGTGACCCAGTTGGCCATTGGCAGATCCAGGACTTTGCTTTAATAATAGTTCCTGCAAAATTCACTCTCATTGGTCTGGCATTGGCCAATGCCCATTACTGTATCAATCATATGGCCAAGGGATTGCCATCCTTTCATTGTTATATATCTATCTGTTTATCCCTGATCTGAAGATGGGATCACTGCCACCCAGACCACATGAAGGGAGAATAAGGGAGAGGTGGTTCCTAAAAAGAGTTGGGGGCTGGACCAGCAAAAACAGCTGTTTACTCACCCAAAATAGCTGTTATTCATGTGGAAGGCAACACAGAGACGCTCTTAGATACATCAAGATTCAGAAAGTTTACCATCCATTACTCCTTCTAAAAAATTGTTTGAAGAAATATAACTGAGAAATGAATCAAAATAACTCCAAAATGGAAGATGTGCTATAAAAGAAATGGTAGCAAGCAATAAAACTGTATAACTTAGAGTAATTGTATAAATTATTGCTGTATCAATAGTTAGAAATTTAATAAAATGAGAAGAATTCTCTAGAGAGCTAACCAAAGTGAAAAGAAATTTATAGTATTAACCTAGAACCAAAACCTCTGGTTATTCCAATGGAAATCCTCGGATTAGGTTAAATCAGGAAGGGAGATGGATGTGAAGAAGTAAAGCGTAAGAGCAAGATGAAACCCATCAGGATGAACAGGAAATGTGTCTGTCTTCCACCACTCTCATAAGCTTGCACCACTCTACATGCAACAGGACCAGAATTCTGAGAAGAGGAGGAGATCAAGCGGAGCTGAGGGCCTGGCTGCTGCCCACATCAAGATCAGCCAGCAGATACACAGCATTTGTAAATTGCAATAGTACCTGGGACTACACTGACCTATGATTTAAAAAAAATTACTGCCCCTTCACTCTTGCTTCCTAAATAACATATAAATCTCTCCTGGGGTCCACTCTAACCCAAACTCGTGTAAGGAAGGAAATTCTATGAAATGCAGTTCTTCCAGCTTAGCTAAGTGGTCACAGTATAAAGCCATACAATAATAAAATAAGAGAAAATGCAAGCAAATGCATTCAATAGTTAACTAAAAAATGTAGAGAAGAGTAATAAAACAAACCTAATGAAGGTAAAAGGAAAAAAATTAATAAACATAAAAGCAAAACAATGAATTAGGAAATGAAGACACAATAGACTTATTAAACAAATCAAAGTGTTTATTTGTGTAAAGGCTAATAAAATAAGAAAATGTTTAGCAGTACTAATAAAACAACAAAAAAAGAGTTTACAAAATGTTATGAATGATAGACAGCACAAATCCTAGAAAGAATGATTTCTAAAAAAAAAAAACAGCAACAAACAACTGGAAACCCAAATTAAATATACCAGTTGCAAGAATATTTAAAACTTAATATAATCAAGGATATATAATAAATTATGTACAAGACATGTACACTGAAAATTACATAACCTTGCTGAGAAACTAAATGCAACTTAAATAATAAGAGAGATATACCATGTTCATGAATTTGATAATTTATTATTGTTAAGATTTTGATTTTTCTCCAAATTATCTACAGATTCAAAACAACCCAAATCAGTATCCCAGCAGGCTTTTTTGGGGGGAAGAGTGCAGGAGGAAGAATGGATGGATAGAACCTGATAAGCTGATTCTAAAGTTTACATAAAAATGCAAAAGATTTAGAATATCCCAAACAATTTTGTAAAATAAGACAAAGTTATAAAACTTAAATTATTTGATTGCATGAGTGTAAAGCTACAGTAATCAAGACAGCATGGTATATGTGTGAGGCTAGACACAGATTTTCTACAAAAGGTGACAAGGTAATTTAATAGGGACACTTTTTTCATTTCATGTTACTGGAACAATTGCATATTCACATGTAAAAAAGTAAACCTTGTTCCTTACCTCACACCATAAAAAAACTAACACGAAATAGATCATAGGCCTAAATGAAAGAGCTAAAACTATAAAACTTCTGAAAGAAAACAGAAAATTTGTGTACAGTTAGGTTAGGCAGATTTCTTTGCACACAAAAAACACAAAGTATAAAATTTTAAAAATCAAATTGGACTATGTCAAAATAAAAAAAAAAATTCTTGCTATTTGAAAGACACTTAATAAATTAAAAAAACATGCCACAGATTGGGAGAAAATATTTGCAAACATATCTATTATATAAAAAACTTTTATACCTTAGTAAGAAGGCAAACACTGAGTAAATAAGTGGAAAAAAGATTTGAATAAATGCTTTACATGAATAGCAAAAGAAGATACATGAATAGCAAAAACAAAAACACAAACGTATACAAACAATCAAACAAAACAAAACAACCACCCATACGAAAAGATGCTCAGCATCATGAGTCACCTGGGATATATAAAATATAATTGCAATGAGATATCACTATGCTCATACTAAAATGGCTGAAATCAAAAACACTGATCATATTAAGTATTGGCAAAGATGTGGGAACAACAAGAACTCTCACACGTTGCTGATGGGAATGCAAAATGGTACTTCCACTTTTGAAACAGTCAATTTCTTAGAAATTTAAACATATATCCCAGTAATCCCACTTCTATTTTTCCAAGAGAAATGAACAATGTGTCCACACATGGACTTGTACACAGAGGTTTATATAGCAGCTTTATTTGTAATAGCCCATGAATTAGTTTCCTGAGGCTGCTGTAACAAATTACCACAAACTTGGTGGCTTAAAAAAACATAAATTTATTCTCTCACAGTTCTGGAGCCCAGATGTCCAAACAGTTTCACCGGAATGAAATCAAAGTGTAGGCACGGCCATACTCTGTCTGGAGGCTCTAAAGGAAAACCCATTTCTTGCCTCTTCTGGCTTCTTGGAATTGCTTGGTTTGTGCTTGTATTTCTCCAGCATCTTCAAATTTCTTTCTGCTCAGTCTTCACATCTCCTTCTCTGTTGTGTGTGTCAAATCTTCCTCCAACTCCCTCTTATAAGGATACATGTGATTGCATTTAAGGCCCACCCTGCTAATCCAGGATAATTCCCCCATCTCGAGATACTTAATTAAATCACATCTGCAAAGATACTACTTCCTTACACTTCCAGGTTCCAGGAATTAGTATGTTAATATCTTTTGAGGAGCCATTTTATTTCAGCCTGCTATACCCCAACCGGAAATAATCCAAATTTTCATAAACCGGTGAATAGATAAACAAATTCTGGGACATCTGTACAATAGAATCCTACTCAATAATAAAAAGGGACAAACTACCGGTAAATGCATGGATAAATCCCAAAAACATTAAGTTGAGCAAAAGAAGTCAGGTATAAAACACAAATTCTGCCTGATGCCATTCCTCGAAAATTTTAGGAAAAGCACAGTTAATAGTGATGGAAAGCAGACCAGCGGTTGCTTGGGGCAGGGGTGCGAAGAGGGTGCTGACTGCAACGAAGCGAGAGGGAGCTTTTTGGCACAACAGGAAAACTTTCTATTTTTTTCGTGGAAGTTACAAGAATGCATTAATTTGTTAAAACCTATTAAACTATACACTTAAAATGAGTGAATTTCGAATAGAATGTATACTTCGTAAAGCTTGTATTAAAAAGGAAAAGACTACAAGTCTAAGAAATTTGAAAGTTGAATTTTAAGGAAATGTAACTAAAATAGAATCAAGAAGAAAAAGAAAGCCTGAATAGAGCAATGGACATGGAGTAAACCAAGAAGTTTGTGAAAAACTTTGTCCTCTTTCCTCTCCTCCAAACTGTACCACAGAGACAGAATGTAGATCTGCTTGCAGGTGCTTTATTTCAAAATGAAGAATTTCTATTCAACTTAAATTGCTCTAGTGAATAGATAAAAGAAAAAATTTTCAATTTATTTAATGAAATTTATTTAACTCTAATACAAAAAACGTTATAGAACAGCAGAAAACAGAAAGCTACTGAATAATATGCCCATGAATAAAACATCAATAAAACGTTAGCAAATCAAGTGCATTCCTATGTGAAAAGAATAAACACACTCTGTTAAAACAAGACTCATTCCAGAAATGCAGGATATATTCAACGAACTAAGAAAGACAGGCAGAGATTAATTAACTTTGGATTTTTGCTTCATCACTTCTCCCTCTTCAAGTCCCTAGAGCAGATGAGTTATGTCTATGGGTGGGTGGGTGAGAGTGTTGGTCTCTGCACAGTGCTGTCGCTTTCTGGATTGCGAAGGGTGAATGAAACCCAGGCCCAGAGAGTTGCTTTGTGAG
>NW_011888894.1:671594-679577 GCF_000151845.1 Pteropus vampyrus
GATGTCTTTTTGCATACAACACCAAAGGCACAAGCCATGAAATAAATAATTAATAATCTAGATTTCATTAAAATTAAAAATTTTTGAAAAGCAAAAGATGATGTCAAGAGAATGAGAAGAAATGTCACAGACTGGAAGGAAACATTTGCAAAAGACACATCTGATAAAGAACTGTTACTCAGAATATAGAAAGAACTTAAAATTCAACAATAAAAAAGCAAACAACCTATTTATAAATGGGTCAAAGACCTTAAGAGACACTTCACCAAAGAAGATATGCAGATGGCAAAAAAAAAAAACCACATGAAAAGATGCTCCACATCATATGTCATTAAGGTTAAAGCAACAACGAGATATCACTACACACCTATTGCAATGGCCAAAATCCAGAACCCTGACAACATCAAATGCTGGTGAGGATGTGAAGACACAGAAATTCTCATTCATTGCTGATGGGAATACAAAATGGGGCAACTACTTTGGAAGATAGTTTGGCAGTTTCTTACCAAACTAAATATACTCTTACCAAACATTCCAGCAATCATGTTCCTTGGTATTTACCCAAATGAACTGAAAACTTAGGTCCACACAAAAACCCACACATGAATGTTTGTAATAGCCTTGTTTTATAAGTTTTATAACTGCCAAAACTTGGAAGCACAAAGATGTCCTAAAGTAGGTTAACGGAATATTATTCAGTGCTAAAAAGAAATGAGCCATCAAGCCATGGGAAAACACAGAGGAATTTTAAATGCATATTACAAAGTGAAAGAAGCTAATCTGAAAAGGCTATATATTGTATGATTCCAACTATATGATATTCTAGTAAAGCCAAAACTATGGTTTCTAGGGATTAATAGGTGGAGCACAGAGGATTTTTAGGACAGTAAAAATAACTATGTATTACACTATAATGGTGGATACATGTCACATTTGTCAAAAACCATCATATGTGCAATACCAAGAGTGAACCCTAATGTATACTATGGACTTTGGGTTATTATGATGTGTCAATGTAGGTTCATCAATTGTAGCAAATGTACCACTGTGGTGGGGACGTTAATAAGAGAGGAGATTATGCATGCGTGGGGCACAGGTATATGGGAAATCTCTGTACCTTCCCCTCAATTTTGCTGTGAACCAAACACTGCTGTTTAAAAAAGTCTTAAAAAAGAGGGAAATGAAGACAATATGACAAAATTTTTAAAAAAGAAAAACTGTAGTTCTCTAAAAGATTTTAAGAAGAAAGTAAAAAATCAGGATAGAACTGAGAGAAGATATTTGAATTATCTATGGATGATGATGGATCTGTATCAAGAATATATAAAGAACTACTGATGAATAGGAAAAACACATAATAACTCAATAGCTCAATAGAAAATTGTCCAAGGGTATGAAGAGACATTTTATAGATGAGGAAACACATATCCCCCACACATAGATGAAGAAATGGTCAATGTCATTAGTTATAAGAAAATGGCAATTCGGAATAAAATGAGATGTGATTTAATACCCATCCAATTTGCAAAAATTAAAAAATCTGATAATACCAAAAGTTGGTAAGAATATGATTCCAGAGGATCTCTTTGTTATACATTGATGATGGGAATTTAAATGGATATAACCACTGTGAAAAACAATTTGAGATGACTCCCTAAAGTTGATCATACCTTTTGAGCCAGCAATACTTCTATGTATATTTATATAGCCACATGTATGACAGGAAGCATCTATAAGAATGTTCACAGCAGTACTGTTGACATTAGCAAAAATCTGGTAATCTAAGCTTAACAAAAAGAAAAGTAAAAAAACAAAAAAGATGAATTCAAGTTTATGAATGATGATTAACTTGAGTTGGGGCAGGAAGGAGAATGGGGTAGAGAGAGACCATGTGGTTATTCAGGTTATTGTCAAGGTCCAAGTTTTTGTTTTGAGTGATGGTTTCATGGATGTTTATGTAATTATAACTAACTATCCATTTCTATTACTTATTGCTTCATGACAAGTCACCGTAAGGTTGATGACTTGACATAACATTTGTTGTTATCGTACTTCATGATTCTCTAGGTCAGGATTTAGACAGGGCACAAAAAAGGGGTTTGATTTTGTTTCACAATGGCTGGGATCAGTTGGGATGAGTCCCATAGTGGGTGTGCTGAATAGTGAAGGATGGCCAGGCTTTTCTCTCTTAATCTCCATAGAGCTAGGCTTTCCCACAGTATGGCAGTATCAGAGTAGCTGAACTAATTCCATAGTGGCTCAAGACTTTAGAGTGACTGCATTGAGAGGCCTAGGTGGCAGCTGCAAGTCTTCTTATGATCTAGCCTCAGATATCAAGGGAAAGGAGGAATAGACTCTACCTCTCAGAGAGGGAAAAGCATGCAACATGAGAAAGAGAGGAACTGATGGCAACCATCTTGGAAACAGGCTCCCACATGACCTACCTAACTAAATAAATGAAAAACAGGGCATATGTGAACCAATGAGAGTGAGTCATGAACCAATGGTTAGGATTAATCCAATTCTCTGTACCTGAGTTCCACTGAAAAATAGAAAAACAAATCTAGAAAATAATTTCCTGTGTACTATTATGCTAAACCATATGAAATTACAGTTTTTGTATGTCAAAATGGTCAAATGTTAACAGTGTTATACAATTCAATCAACTAGCAATAATTATAGATATAGATATCACTTTTAATTCCTATATGGAAGACTATCATAAATAGATCAATTCTTCTCAAATTAATATAATAATTCAATGTGATTTTCATCAAAACTCAATGATTTAAAATTTATGTGAAGACTCAATATGAAACATATTCTGGAGTTTATGCAAAGATTCAGTATGAAAGAATACTCAATAAAATATGAAAAAGAAAATTAATGAGAAGATACTTTTTCTATCAGATAATGAAATATAATTAAACACTATAATAAATACGAGTATAATACCAGTATCAGAATGGACAGTTAAGAAGTAGAAGTATATATAAAGTCCAAACCTAGATAAGTATTTTTAAGAATTTAGTATAGGGTAAAGATAAGATTTCACAACAGTAAGGAAAGCATAGGCTAGCTAATAAATGGCATTTGCATAATTAGCTTCTTTTTTAGAGAAAAGTATGGTTGGATTCCGTTCTTTATTCTTTCTGTTAAAATGAGCTTCAGATTGATTATATATTTAAAGACAATATTGGATATTATTTTTACTGTCTCAGGATGGGAAAAACTTTCTACTCTTGACAGCAAAAGCAATAAAATAAGATACTGCATAAAAAGTCCAAATTCATGCTGTAAAAATAATTATGAAAACATGAAAAGATAAAGCTGTCAAAGTGGGATTTTTTGGCAATAAAAATAGAAATAACTCTTTTCCTCTTCTGTGTCAATCTTTCTCTGCCTCTTCCTTATCAGGATACTTATATATTTTCTTTCGCAAATAAAATATGGTAATATTCTCTATATAAAGAACTCTTAAAAATCAGTAAGAAAATAAATAGTCTTATTGTAAAAATTGACAAATTACACAAGCAGAAAATTCACAAAAGTAAAAGCAAATAAATATATGAAAAACATTGATATTCATAGTGCAAATAAATGCAAAACAAGATGTCTTTTTTTTTTCCTTAACAGATTGACAAAGATCAAAAGGAATACTACTGCACAATGCTTGTCAGAGTATAGAGAAACTGGCACTTTGATACACCATTGGTTCAGTATAAATTAATACAAACCTTACATTTCTGGAATAAACCCCATTTGATTGAGTCGTGTTGCCCTGAAAATATATTGCTGGATTCAATTTACTAAGTTTTAAAAGATGTTTTCTATATTAAATATCATGAATATCATGAAACTTTTTGTACTCTTTGTAAGGTTTAGATATCATGGTTGTGATGTCAGTTTTTACTTCATGTATTTTGAAGAAACAATTTTTAGTTTCATTGATGTTTTATTGTTTTTCTGTTTCCTTTTTAAAAATTAATTTCTGTTTTTTATTATTTCCTTCCCTTTTCTTACTTTAGGTTTGATTTGTTCCTTTTTCTTTTTAGTTTCTCAAGGAGGAAGCTTAAACCATTAGTTGGCAACCCCACATCCCCAATATATGAGAACTAATTCCACACATTTCCCTCAAATCTCTGCTTTATCTGTAATTTATTCATTCTGATTGATCATTTTTTCACTTTCATTTAATTCAAAATATTCTTTTTATTTCAATTGTAAGTTCTTTGAAGCATGGATTATTTAAAAGTATTTCCAAATATTTGGAGATTTTCCAATATTTTTCTGTCATCAATTTCTGGTTTAATTCTGAGTAGTGAGGGAATTTTTCTTTGCATGATTTCAATGCTCTTAAATTTTTGAAGCTTTGTTATATGGCCCAGAATATCGTCTATTTTGGCAAATGCTCCACGTGCATTTGAAAAGAATTTGTATTTTGCTGTAGTTGGATGGTATGATTTATAAATTTCAAGTTGGTTGATAGTGTTTTTTAAATCTTCTATATTCTTACTGATTATCTGTCTACTTATTTTATCAATTACTGGAAAAAAAAAGTGTTGAAAAAACAATACTAACAAATTTATTTCTTTTTTCAGTTCTGTATTTACTTCATCTATTTTGAATCTCTATTATTAGGTACATACACTTTTAGGTTTGTTATGTCCTCTTTATAATTTATCCTTTTATTTTTTTTGTCTTTATTCCTGGTAATAGTCTCTTTTCTGAAATCTACTGTATATGATATCAAGATAGCCTCTCCAGCTGTTTTACAAATAGTGCTTGCAAGATATGTCTTTTTCATTATTTTACTTTTAACCTATCTGTGTCTTTATATTTAAAGTGAGCGTCTTGTAGAGAATATGTAGTTGGGTCTTGCTTTAACAAAAATTTAATCTCACAGTCTCTCTGCCTTTTAACTTGTGTGCTTAGATCATTTATATTTAATGTGCATTTTAATAGTTTCCAGCTCATATCTCTCACCTTGTTTTCTTTTCCTTCCATGTGCTCTTTGTTCCTTTCCTCTATTTCTTTCCTTCTTTAGGATTAATTAAAAATTTTTTCATTTTATCTCCATTATGTTTTTGTTAGCTGTACTTCTTTGTTTTATTTTATTAGTTGTTGCTTTATGGTCTACTATAAATACCTTTAGCTTATAGTCTAATTTAAAATGATATATAACATCATATGTACTTCTAAGAACCTTAGAATAATATACATCCACTTCCCCTTATCCTTTGTGCTATTTTTATGCATTTACCTTCTACATGTGCATAAACTGCACTCTATATTGTTATTATTTTTACTTTAAGTGGTCTAACATCTTCTAAAGAGATTCAAATTTGAGTTTTACCATTTCTATTTCTCTTTATTTTTTCTTGAATTCATTTTTCTGTTTGGTATGTTTCCTTCTGCCTTACGATCTTCCTTTAACTTCTATTTTAGTGCAGGTCTATTGGCAATGAATTTTTTCAGCTTTTGTCTGAAAAAATTCATTTTCTTTTCAATTTTGAAAAAATATTTTGCTGGGTAAAAATTCTAGGTTGATAGATTTTTGAGGGGTTCAGTATTTTAATGATATCTCCCTCTTATTACTTGTCTTGTATAGCTTTTGACAGAAAGCTATACAAGAAAGCTATACAAAGCTTTTCAATAAATGGTGCTGGAAAAACTGGAAAGCCACTTGCAAAAGAATGAAACCAGACTGTTGTCTATCACCACATACCAAAATTAACTCGAAATGGATTAAAGACCTGAATATAAGACCTGAAACAATAAAATGCATAGAAGAAAACGTAGGAACTAAACTCAAGGACCTTGGACTTAAAGAAGATTTTATGAATTTGACCTCAAGGGCAAGGGAAGTAAAAGCTAAAATAACTGAATGGGACTACATCAAACTAAAAAGCTTCTGCTCAGCAAAAGAAATCGTCAACAAGGTAAAGAGACAACCATCTGAATGGGAAAATATATTTGCAAGCAATGCCTCTGATAATGGCCTAATATCCAAAATATACAAAGAACTCATACGATTCAATAACAACAAAAAAAGCAAATGATCCAATCAAAAAATGGGCAGAAGACCTGAACAGACACTTCTCCCTAGAGAACATACAAATGGCCAAAAAACATAAGAAAAGATGCTCAACATCACTAGCTATTAAGGAAATGGAAATCAAAACCGCAATGAGTTACTATCTCACACCTGTTAGAATAACTATAATCAACAGGACAAGTAATAACAAATATTGGAGAGGATGCGGAGAAAAAGGAACCCTCATACACTGCTGGTGGGACTGCAAATTGGTATAGCCACTATGGAAAACAGTATGGAGGTTCCTCAAAAAACTAAGAATTGATCAACCATATGATCCAGCAATCCCTCTACTGGGTATTTACCCCAAAGACTTGAAAACCCATATCCGAAAAGATATTTGCACACCGATATTCAAAGCAGCATTATTCACAGTGGCCAGGACATGAAAGCAACCAAAGCATCCTACAATAGATAATTAGCTAAAAAGCTGTGGTACATATATACAATGGTCTATTACTCAGCCATAAGAAGAGATGAAATACTGCCATTTGCGACAACATGGATGGACCTCAAGATAATCGTGCTAAGCGAAATAAGCCAGACAGAAAAAGTTGAAAAATCACATGATATTACTTACATGTGGGATATAAACCTAAAAGCAACAAATAAACAGGACAAATAAACAGAGACTCACAGACATGGACTATAGACCAATGGTTACCAGAGGGTAGAGGGTGGAGGTAGCGGGGAGGTAGACAGGGTAAAGGGGGTCAAATATGTGGTGACAGATAGAAATCTAACTATGGGAGGTAAACACACAGTGTAAATATATATATATGCTTTACTGTTAAAGTGTACAGTTGAAACATTAGATTTTGTTAACCAATGTCATCAAAAAAAATTTAATTAATTAATTAAAAAGAAAAAGAAGAGAAACCAGTAAGCTGCTAAAATCATAGGGTTGATTTGGTTTGTTTCCTATGTCTCAGTTATTAAAGTCCTGTGTTACTAATTGTTCAATGTCTGAAATCATTTTTGTATGTATTTGTCTGGTTTTCTATTCTGTAAAGTGAGAGAGTAAATCTTGTCATTGTTACTCCATGTTGGCTAGAAACTGAACTCTACTGTTCTGACCATTTTAAAGTTTCTATTTTGATTTCTTTTTGGAACCATTATTAGGAATATGTTTTGAAAATAATCATATTTTTGTCACTGAGTTCTGTTTTATTAGATTGTGATCAGAGATTGTAGTTTGAAATGATATTAATTCTTTGAAATGTGTTAAGGCTTGCTTTATGCCCTGGTGCGTAGTCAACTTTTGTAAATTATTCATGTGTGCTTAAGAAGTGTGTGTATTTTCTGATTATGAAGTGATGAATTCTAGAAATATCCATTAAATCAAACTTCTTCACTGTACTGTTAAAATCCTATATACCCTCATTGATTTTTATTATCCTTCAGCCACAAGTAAATGAGTTGTATTGAAATTCCTCATTATAATGATGGCTTGGTCTATTCTCCCTAGATCTATCACCTATTTTAATAAGTATAAACAGGTTTATAATTATTATATCTTCCCAGTACATTAAAATTTTTCTCATTATGTAATGACTTTTTATCTTTGATAATGCTTCTCATCTTAACTTTTTTGTCTTCTATTGATATAGCTGCTTAGCTATTTTATCTTTGTATTTTCCTATAATTTTTTTCATTCTTTTACCTTCAATCTCTCTGTCTTCATGTTTTATGTCATTTTAAAAAACATAGAAAATCTTTTAAAAAGTCTAATCTGACCATATCCATCTTTTAACTGATAATTTCAGTCTATTTAACTCTATAGTGATTACTGATATTTTTAAACATTGTGCTTTCTGTGTTCCCTTTCTTTCTTTCTTTCTTTCTTTCTTTCTTTCTTTCTTTCTTTCTTTCTTTCTTTCTTTCTT
>NW_011888894.1:680717-747180 GCF_000151845.1 Pteropus vampyrus
ATCACATTTCCTGATTTTAAAACTTACTACAAAGCTGCAGTATTCAAAACAGTGTGATACTGCCATAGACACAGACATATACACCAATAGAATAAAATAGAGAGCCCAGAAATAAACCCTTTCATATATGGTCAAATGGTTTCCACAAGGGTGCGAAGGCCATTCAATGGGGATAAAACAGTGACTTCAACAAATGGTGGTGGGAAAACTGAATATTCACATGCAAAAGAATGAAGTTGGACTCTTACCTTACACAATATATACAAATTAATTCAAAATGGATCAAAGACCTTAATATAACAGCTAAAACCATAACATTCTTAGAAAAAAACATAGGGTAAAACCTACGTAACATTAAATAGGACATTGATTTCTTGAATATGACACCAAAAGCACAGACAACAACAAAAAATAGGTAAATTGGATTTTATAAAAATTAAACCTTTTATGCATCAAAGGACACTACCAACAACTAAAAAGACAACCCACAGAATGAGAGCAAATATTTGCAAATCATATATCTGATAAGGGATTAATATTCAGAGTACATAAAGAACTTCTATATTTAAAAAAAAACACAACTTGACCAAAAAACAAGTAAAGGACTTTAATAGCTATTTCTCCACAGAAAATGTAAAAATGGCCAAGAAGCCCATGAAAAGATGCTCAACACAATTAATCATTAGGGAAACACAAATCAAAACTTCAATGACATACTACTTTACACTCATTAGGATGGCTACCATTAAAAAAAAAAAAACAGAAAATAACAAACGTTGATGATGGTGTGGAGAAATTAGAACATTTGTACATCACTGGTGAGAATGTAAAATGGTGCAGTTGCTATGGAAAACATTATGGTGGTTTCTCAAAATGTTCTATACAGAATTTGTACATGATCTAGCAATTTCACTTCTGCATATATACCTAGAAGAATTTAAAACAAGATCTTGAAGAGATATTTGTATACCCCTGATCATAGCATCATCATACACAATAAACAAAAGTGTCCGACAACAGAGGAATGGCTAAACAAAATGTGATATATATCTATATCTATATCTATATCTATATCTATATCTATATCTATATTTATATATAGATATATATATCTATATATATCTCTATATATTTATATATAGATATATATATATATATAGATATATGTATGTATATGAATATTATTCTGCTTTTATAAAGGAAAAATCTACTGACACAAGCTATAACATGGATAGACTTTGGAGACGTTATGCTAAGTGAAATAAACCAATCATTAAAGGACCGTATATTGTATAATTCTACTTATATGATGTAACAAGTGGAGTAAAATTCACAGACATCGAAAGTAAAATGGTGGTGGCCAGGGACTGGAGTAAGAGAAAAATGGGGTGTTGTTTAATGGGTATAGAGTTTCAGTTTTAGAAAATGCAAAAAGTTCTGGAGTTGGATGGTGATGATGGTTGCACAACAATGTGAATTACTTAAATAAAGCCACTGAACTGTACAGTTAAGAATGATTAAATAGTGAATTTTCTGTTATGGATATTTTACCATAATAAAAAATACAACACAATCTGACCAGGAGAAACTTCTCACTAAAACCTAAACAAAACAAAACCTATGCCTATCCCCACTGCAGACCAATTAAATCAGATTCTAGAATATCAGTATATTTTTGAAAGCTCTACAGTTGATTCTAATGTAAAGCCAGTGTTGAGAATATCTGACCTGAATTATAGATCTCAATGATGAAAGAATAGTTTCTTGACTTTGTTATTTTTATTTCCCCTATGTTTTTTGAACACAGCTATAAAATAGAAATTGTGTTTAAGGTAACGTTTTTGAGGATCTGGCTAATTTTAGTAGAAGGGACCATTAAAGTATAAATTTAGAATTTTATACCAAGCCAAACCATCAATCAATCTTGAAGGTAGAATAAAAGAAGTTACAGACACCTACTTTCTCAAAAATTGTATCTTTCACTCTTTCTCAAAAAACTACAGGGGTTTGTGTTCTGACAAAATTAGGGAATAAGCTAAGAAAAGAAAAACAGGGAGGCCAGGAAATAGGATAGCCAACACAAGAGAGAAATAAAGTGAATTCAGAAGATGATGATAAAAGAAGTATTAGAAGAACAGTGCTATGGAGTGCTAGGGAGCCAAATCAGACGGGAACAGCGGGGTCAACAGCTAGCAACCTGAGGACATTTTCAAGGAAAAAAAAAAAAGACTTGAGGTGTTAATCTTATTTAGAGACATTTTATGGGTCAGTCAGAAAGTTCTAAAAGAATTAGCATTAAGTATTAAGAAACTGGGGTAAATAAAAAATGAGGCAGTTATTAACTCCAGGAAGAACTGAAAATTTTATAGGAAAGGAAACGAAAGCATAGCATGCTACATAGCTCAGATTAGGAAATGCTGTAATTTAACTTTATTAGAAGACTAGGGAGAGGAGAAATGTTTGTGAGTGACTGTATAAGAACACTCCCTTTTCATTTGCATCTTCCATAGTAGGAAGTAAATAGATGATGTTTAAACCTGGTTGAGAAAGCAGAATGTAAACAAATTATTTAGATTTATGCAGTTAAATGCCAGAAAAATCACTAAAGGAATTCTGAGTGTCTCAGGGGAGGAGGAGGAGTGAGACCCGTCATTGCTAGTTTTCATCATGAACTTTTTTTACTTTTAAAATTATGTTCAGAGTATTCCTCTGATGGAAGAGATGTTTTTAAAGTATGCAAGTATATAAAGATATATGGTAAGGATGTTCATCTCAGCACTGTTTATAATAGTGCGGAAATTACCATCTACTTGGGGAAATAATTTGAATGCGTATCTCACATGCGATCATACTGTCAAGAAAAAGAACAGTTTAAGAAGGCAAAAGAAGGAATGTTTGTAATTGGTGGCCAGATGGATTATTAAGTCACATTGCTACAGGAGTTCAGAAGAAGGAGAGGGCCCTCTGGCTGGGATTAGTTGGGGAAGAAGACGAAGCATGTACTCAACTTGTAAGATGGGACTTAGGGAGCTCTGAAGCTGGGTAAGGGGGCTCAGAAGGGCCTCAAGTAGAGCAGAATCCCACAATCAGGGGAGAGTGGGCAGAGTCGCCTGGCAGGCAGGGAGAGGGCATGGTGGGTGGATGAGTGTCGTGGAGGGGGTTAGGGTTCTGCTGGAGAACAGGGCTTTGAATAGTTGAAGCAGTCATTTCCAACATGCAGCCTAATGTCACTCCCTCCAAGCTCTACAGCTGTGTGCTTTATGGTGTTTATCCAGAAACATCTGCATGCTTTTTTCCTTTAAGGTCAAAACATGTAGTTTTGAGGCGGCTAGTAGCCAAGATTAGGCTCAGTGAAGCTGGAGGAGTTGGGATTAGGGTAAATTAGGACAGGTTTAGTGGAGAGGTTGTGACCAGGGTTAAAGTTCAGTCTGAGGCCAGGTTAGGATTCAGTCTGAGATCAGGGTTAAGGTTTGTCTGCCGATGACGGTTTCTGATTGGATCCCATTTTTTCCTGTGTCAATAAATGTTGCTTAAGTACACAGATGAATTGCAAATATTGGCCAGCTATTATTCTCAAAGCCCTTCAGCGTCTGCCTCTCTTAGGCCCTTCTCTCTTCGCTTTCCCTCTCTATCTTACCACACCATACATATGGGCATCTTTCCCATATCTCCTCGGGCCCAGCCTTCCTTAAGTCTCAACCCGCCACCTCTACCCATTTTCATCAGCTGGGGTCTGAGCTCTCAGGCAGAGGTTGCCTAACCTGTGCTGTAGGAAGGAACCACATAGTGGGAGGAAATGGGAGGAGGGCTCTGGTCCCCTGCAAGAGGCAGTTGGGTTCTCCGTCTCCCTGCCCACCTCACCCCAACCAGTGGCCAGTACCTCTTCTCCTTTCATTCACGCTAGGTTGGTTGCCTTACTCAGTGCCCAGGACTTCTGGCCCACACAATGCCTGTGTGCTTTCGAGGCAGGTTACTGAAACTTAAATCCCAGCTTTCTTTTTCATTCCTGACCCCTCAACCTCCAACCTCCATGGTCTCAGTTGAGCCGCTCCCTTTCTCTGTCCCCTGCAGACACCTGAGTCAAGCCTTGGAGAAGGACTCCCCATACACCCTGGCTTAGCCCAGCTGGGTGTGGCAACCATCCCTCGGCTAGGTCGGGGTGGGGTGTGTGATGGTGGGGGCCATGAGACAGAGCAATGTCTCCTCATCCCATTGCCACCCTCCTGGGTGCATGCCTCCCCAGCATCTGGTCCTTGGCTGCCTTTCAGCTTGGCTGTCTTCCTCCTGGTCTTCATGCTCCAACATGCAGGAGTTTCAGGAGAGGCTTTGAGGATGCAGAGCCCAGCCCGGCACTGAGGCGGCTAAGGAGGGAGGGGCCGCTCTCCTGTTGTCCTTTTACCTTTCTCAGCTTTTGTTAGCCTCCTTCTCCCTCTCTGCCTTTTTTGTTTGCTCTTTCTGGGTCCTGGCCCCACCCAGCTCCTGGCCTCTTCCTGCCTCCTGCTCCCTGTTCCTCTTTCCTTGACCATGTTCCTGTCTGTCCTTGTTGCTGTCTTGCTCCTGCGCCATGTCTCTGCCTCCATACCGGCCCGGTCTCCATCCCCTATCTTTTGCTTTTCTCTTTTTCTGTCTGTATCTCTTGCTTTCAGACTTCTCACTCCATCATCACAGATTGGAGGGGGAGTGTCGTTCTCAGTTACTTGGCAAAAGAGACATATGACAAAAATACCTGTTGATAATGATAATTTGAAGGAGAGACTCTTTCCTCAACCTCTCCCCCACCCAATTATTCTTGTATAGGGACCTTCATCACCGAGTCACTTCTTGGAGCTAAGGCAATTCAAAGCAACCGAGAGTTCTCTGAGCGACTACCAGGCAGATGCTGGCCTTGTGCTGGGGGGCTGGAATGTGTGAGACAGGTCTCCATTCTCAATGTGTCTACAATAGAGTGAAGATGGTGGTGGGGGGCGAGAACACAAATGTCGAAAGGAGGAATAACAGTAGAAAATGGAAGTAACTGTTCAAGGCAATAATTGGAGGCTCTAATGGAACGTGCAACCAAATCTCCCCCACTGTTTTGAGACTAAGGTGTCATCGTGCGCTGAGGAAGCTGTACAAATCCTTATGGGATTTGTGAGAGGGGAACCAGCTGCTGAGAGCTGGGTGGGATTTGTGAGTGCATGTGGGGAGTAGCACGTCCATTCCAGGCTGGACAAATGGAAGCAATGGTGCAAAGATGGGAATGTGTATGGAACTAGGGTCCTTGGAGGTTAGCCTGCTACGATGTCTGCGTTGGTGTTTGTAAACAAATGGGTAAAGGTTGAGAAGCTGCTTGAGCCCAGATAGTGGACTTGGACTTGACCCGTTGTTAGTAGAGTGACCTTTGAACATGGGAATGATAGGCCTCAAGCAACGAATCATGAAGCAAATCCAGGCTGCAGTGAGTATTCTGCTTCCTCCCTTGACACTCAAGTACCAGAGGGCTTGGACCAGGGACATTGTCCATGTACACAAAGGCAGTTGTGCAGATCCTGGCCCCCAGTGAGTACCCAACTCAAGGCCACAGCTTCTATCTACGGTGGGAGGCCTGCAGAGATGAGGACCATTGGGCAGATGCCCAGACAGGTCAAGAAAAGGACTTGTGATGGCTGTGTCGCCTTGTGGTTAAGCCACTGATTGGCTTCTCGTGTACTTGGGATAAAGCTGAGACTCTGCCCTGAGGTCTGCAGGCCCTATATGGCCTGGAGCTCGCGTCCTGCTGTGTCTCCCTACAGCAGGGTCTTCTCAGCGTACTTTGATGGTCACCGCCCCCCCACACACACTCTCTCAGTCTACTCCTTCCCACTCTGGGGGGCTGCGCTCAGAGGCTTCCCTAAGGACACCTGTATTGCCCATTGCAGATGACATTTGGTCCTACTTGCGTGTCATGTTCAAGGAGCACTGGCTCCTCAGCAGGCACCCTCAGGTGGGGCACTTGGCTGCTAACTGGTGCCTGTAAAGCACTTGAAAGCATAAAGGATGACACCCGTGAGGAATGCAGCTGCTAATCCCAGTGTTTCTTGAGTCAGAGGAGGAGCTGGGGAGGGGACGGCCCCAAGAAGCTCCTGGATTGGTCTCTTTCAATCCTCAGATGCGCCCCTTTAGGGTGTGTACCCACTAGGAGGACCCCAGGAGACCTCCATTTCCAGGAAGCACCCTCTGAGCAGTGCCCTGGTCTTGGTGGCTTCTGTCCCTCAGGACAAGGCGGAGTGAGAACCCAGTAGAGGGTCAGGAGGTCTGGGCTCCAGTTTCCAAAATGGCTGTGAGGTCTGGAAAGGTCACTTCTTATATCTAAACACCCATGGCAACAAGAAACTGAAGGCACATTTCTTAAAAAGGGTGTCTGTCTTCTCACATAGCAGGGAGTCCCGGTGTAGGGTGATCCAGGGCCTACTGACCTTCAAGGACCTGGGGACCTCTCATTCTTCCTCTGCTTAATGCAGTGTCTTCCTCAGGGTGGCAAATGGTAAAATGGCATCTGGTGAACAAACAGGGAGGTTCTCTCTCCTTTGAATAGAGAGACAACTTTCCCTCATGCCCTCCAGGTCCCACTGACTGAGACTGGTGACACATTCAGGCCAGAGGAGTGAGACCTTGTTACTGGCTTTCATCACTGGCTCTCAAAAGAAAACCATGGATATGTGGTGATTGTCCTGGTGATGGGGGTTCTCTGGCATTTGGAAGTGAGGGCTGGATGCTCTGCAGGGCTTGAGATGGTTCGCACCCTGCATGACCTTTGGATGTTATCCCAGCCATTCATGGAGGTGAAAAACCTGCTTTTTATTATCCAAGCCTACGACCCAACTCCATTTTATAGAAGTGTTCTTGCCCAAGAGGTATCTGGTAAATTGAGGGAACATTCTATGTGGTTTAGAGCTGCCCAGCACTTCTGAAGGTGCCAAAGCCTCAGCAGTGCGGCTCCACGAGGTATGAGGGAACACGGTACCTCAGGTCACCCTGCATCTGCTGCTGTCACAGGGCCTTCTCTGGGTGTATAGAAACAATTATCTTATTAGAAACTGCTTTTCTTGTATGCTTTTTATGTTTGTTTTGGCATTCTGTTGGTTTTTTTTCTTTGAAACTCTGTCATCTATAGATTTTACTGTAGGATAGTAAAGAAGGTGGCTCAAAATACTTGCTATCAAAAGAGGGGATTGGGTTTGACAGGGTTGTGAGCCACTAGCTTAGGCTAATGGACTTCATTCCTGGGGCTGAGAGGGAGCCTTCTCCTTGATCACCTGGGATAATGAACTTCAGAACAAAATTGGGAGTTCCCAGCAACAGAGAAGGAGGTGGGGTGGAATGTCAGCTGGGAAAGCAACAATGCACCCTCTACACTTATCCTGTGGGGGCCTCAAGATCCCATGTCCTCACAGCCCTGTATTTTAGCCCCCGAGTCATTAATGCCATTGACGTCAAATAGAAATGCAGTTAGCTTGCCTGCATCGAAGTATGGTATTTCTCAGCCCACTTTCCCGGGAGGCTGGCACACGCTGCCGTATGGCCCCTCTAGGAGTAGCTGCCTGCTGATAGGCCCTGAGTTCAATAGAAAAAGAACAAATGGAGATGGTGACATTCCAGGTAGCAAGAAAAATGGAAACAATGCAAATTCTGCCTGGAGTCCACCCTGCTCCGATGACCTTCCCTGCTTCCTCTGGAATTCCACTTCTAGAGATTTAGACGGTGGCTTTAGCTCCTTCCAGGATGAAGTGGGGTGGTGGGGAGTGGGAAGAGCTTCGGCAATGCCGCGGCTTGTTCAAGTGGTACGGGGGTGGGGGTGGGGTTAGTCTTGATCTTGCTCTTCAATCACAGAGTGGTTCAGAGCAAGGCTGACCCCCTGGGTTAAGTGCCAGAGCCACATATTTAACCACTCCGTACCTCAGTTTCCCTATCTGTAAATGGGATAATAACACGTCATTGGATTAAAAAAATCAATATCGAGAAAGCTTTAGAACTCTGACTGGCACAATATGATTTAGCCACTAGCTGACTCTTTGTTGCTGATGCATAAGGTTCTGGGGTTGGGACCTGGGTGCTGTTGGGTACCCCCATCCTTTGGCTAGGCCCAATAGCTATAGTCCTAGGGATCATGACTCACAGGTGCTCTGGGGGAGCCGCCTCGGAACTTCTGCTTCCCCTCCCAGGCCTGGGGTGGCTGGGCCCACAGAATGACCTCAGCCAGGAGGAATGAGGGGAGCGGAGTCTACAGGCTGAGTGTAGGCCCCCGCCTACCCCTGGGGCCCTCCCAGCCCCACCTTGTACCTGCTTCCTAGCAGCTGACCCACAGGCAGTAGGACTCTAGGGGTCACCCCCGTGACTCACTGTGTCCTCTTGATCCAAAACCAGTGAATGGGACTCCCCCTCATTCCTCCTTTCTGCAATCCCAGCCTCAGATGCATCATTGACCCTGACCTCTAGCTGAGACCTCAAGCTGGCCAGTGTGACTGATATGTGACACTGACCTTTGACTGACCTCTGGCCCTGGCAACAGACTGACTCCTGGGCTCAGATAGGGTTCCAGTAGTGGTCTATGGCTGAGCTCTGGAGATGGGCTACAGACTGGCCCATCTACCAGACATGGAAGGTGTTCAGGGGGTTTCTGGGATGAAGGTCCCATCCCCTCTTTGCACTGCTTGCCCCTCCCTTCTGCTCCCTGGGGTCTGGGTTGACATGCTCCATCTGCCTTGCAGCCCAGCTCCCGGAGGAGAGGAGTGCCTTCCTGGCCTCCCTTGCTGGGAGTGGTTACATAGAGAGGGGGCCTCAGCCTGGGAAGAAAAGGTGCTGCCTTTGCCCCTTCAATCAGCTTCTCAGTGATGCCCACTGAGGAACATCCTTCCATCTGCCCCTTCTGACTGCAGTTCCTAGATGGAAGGGACCAACCCTTCCCCATCAGCCCAGGGGCTCCCTAAGAGCAGTGACAGATCTCCCCAACTGGATCAGATTTCTTAAGGACAGAACCACGTCTCTTCCATCAGACTGGAATATCCTTGAGAGTGGGAGTTGTGTCTCGATCACTCAAGATGGGGTCTCCAATAAGGGGATAAGAGCAGCGTGGGTGCGAGAGTCATACAAATTTAGATTTGAATATTGGCTCCATTGTTTATTAGCTGTTTGTCCTTTTAACCTCTCTCTGAGTTCAGTTTCCTCACTTGCAAAATGAGGCCAGTGACATTACTTACCTCATAGAGTTGTGAGGATTAAATGGGATGAGCCTCAGGAAGCACTGGGCGTAGTTCCTGGCACTTGTAAGTGCTCAGCAGATATCAGAGGTCATAGATCTAGACCATCATCATGTTATGGGTTCTGCAAGGGCAGGGAATCTCAGTGAGGCTGAGATCTTGCCCCCCAACCCCCAAATCAGGTTTTTTTCCCACAGGAAAGGGATCAGACAGGCAACGTCTAAGCTGGCCTCCACTGCCACCTTCACTCCTTGTGACTTCTCAGGAGCT
Source organism: Pteropus vampyrus (assembly GCF_000151845.1). Taxonomy (NCBI): domain Eukaryota; kingdom Metazoa; phylum Chordata; class Mammalia; order Chiroptera; family Pteropodidae; genus Pteropus; species Pteropus vampyrus. The sequence continues at coordinate 690,203 of NW_011888894.1, forward strand.
CTGGGCCTGCAGGGCTTGGTCCAGCCTCTCCACAGAGCTCCTGTCTGCCTTTCGCCCTAAGAAAGCCTCATCTCCCTACATTCTTCTTGGGTTGCTTAACCCAGCCCGCCCCCTCCAGGAAGCTCCTGGTTTGACATCTGCCAGGTTCTGGCTTTCTAAGTTGCAAAAGCCAGGACTTGGCCACTTGGGGCTTTCTCCTTAGTGAGGCCTGATTCATTAAGACAACCGGACAGGTCTCAAGGTCAGCCATCACTTCATGGTCCAGGGGCACTCTTCCTATGGGTAGGTTGGGGGCCTGTCCATAGACTATTGCTCAGGAGAGAGAGAAGAACAAGGCAGGCAGTCCTATGCATGCCACAGGACTGACCTCCAGGGGAGAGATCTACAGAATGAAGCTACGATGTCCCGTGGGGTCACTTGGCCAAAGACAGGTATGAACTCAGGCTGCCCAGGAGAATGAGACACCCATTTTTTCAATCAGCTACAAACATTCTTCAAGGATCTTTTAAACCCCAGGTTTCTGAGGGAGGATGAAGAGATGGTTCTCTGACTCCTGGAGACTCCTTTTACCTTGGCTACTGGGGAGCTCAGATATGAATTTAATCCTTAGTCAAAACGATGATCCATGTCATCCTCTATGCTTGGCATATTTGTGTCTTTCTCTTCTTAAAATTTTGTTAGTATTATTTTTTTGTTAGTAGCAGCATTATATGCATGTATTTTATTGAAAGCTACCTCATGTCTTCTCTGGAAATAAGCAGAGTGTGAATTAAAAAAATCAAATAGTGGGGTTCAGAAGAGCTCACAGACCATCAAGTGGGACTTACAGAAACATCCCGCATCTTACCCTCTTGGTAACAGGGGATATAAAAAGTGAATTTCCTGGGGCCTGAAGACCCAGAAATGAATTATAGCTGCAGCCTCTGGTTGGGGTGAGAATGAGTAGCAGGACTTTGGCCTAAATTGTGGTTCTCTATGAAAAGAAACTAGCCTGGATTTAGGGCCACAAGCCCTGACTTTTGGCTCCAGCTCCACCTCTCTCTGACAGTGGGACCGTGGGCAGGTTTTCTTACCCCAGTAGGCCTTCTCTTTATTTGAGAGATAATGGGTATGATGAGGGGCCTGACCTTGGCTTTCATGGGGTTCTCCTAAGCCTCCCCTGAGACAATGGGTAGATTTTAATGATTTCTCTGATCAGGGCTGGATTACAGATTGCTGTTGCTGCTCGGAGATGAAACTGTGAGGGTTTGCTCAGACTACAGGCCTGGAAAGCTCCCTACACCCAGCTCCTAGAAGAGGAATCCATGTGTTATAAGAACGACCGCTCCCTGGCCCCAGAGAGACACATTCCTGACTTGAAGTCCAGTGCCTCTGGCCACCACCTCCGCCACTGGCCCGAGTCCCTCCACGTCACACTCTCAGCATCCCAGAGTAACCTAGCACATATATTAAAACTGGCCTGACTCTCTTAGAACAGGAGCCTACTTCTCAGTGTGAGGGTGCACTCCTTAGGCTCTAGGCAAGAGAAGCCTGCTGAGTGAGCCAAGAAGAGCTTCTGGGAGTATCTCTTGACCTGGAAATGGGCTCAGTGGGCCCTGACACACCTTTCTCCCAGTGATGCTGTGCAGATGGCATCATGAGTACAGTCAACATTTGCTGAGCACATATCATGTGCCACCTGCTAAGCTAAACACTTTATTTAATCCACACAATAGCCCCATGAATCAGGTACCATTATTACCTTACTTTTACAAATAGGGAAACAGGCAAAAAAGTTGTGTGAAATAGTTAGAAAATGGTAAATTATCAAAGTTCTCTTAACCATTACAATCTACAGTTTCATTCATTCATTCATTCATTCATTCATTCATTCATTCCATAGGTGTTTATCGAGTGTTAAGGATCCGTTAGTGAATGAAACAGACTAAAATCTCTGCCCACCTGGAACTGACATTCCGGAGGAAGAAGAAAGACAATAAACAGTACACACAGTAGACAAGTACGTTATATAGTATGCCAGAAGGTAATAAGTGGTAAGAAGAAAAAATAAAGGAGCACAAAGTGGACTGGGGATGCTGGAGAGAGGGGAGGCCTGCAATTTAAGTGGGATGGCCAAGGAAGCTTTCATTTTAGCAAAGACTTGAAGGAGACAAGGGAGGGAGCCATATAGTTACCTGGCAGAAAGACGGCGCATAGGCCCTGAAAGGTGAGCTACCTGGCACGTGTAAAGACAGCAAGGGGATGAGTGTGACTGGAGGGAGCCTGAAGGCATGAGGACCATGGAGAGGGAATAGGGGACAGAGTGCGTAGGGCCCTGGAGGCCATTGTAAGGCTTTTTCTCCTCCCTCCCAAACTGAGTTGGTTTGATTGTCTGAATAGGAGGGTGACAGCATCATTAGGACTTTGGCTTCTACTTTGAGACCAATGGGCAACTTTTGCAGAGTTCTCAACACTGGAGGCAACTCATCTGACTCTATGTTTGCAAAGGATGCTCTGACAGCAGTGGGGAGGGCTGACAGTAGGAGGCCAAGGGCAGAGCTCACACAATAGTCCAGGGGAGACCATGGGGCCTGGATAGTGAGGAATGAGAATTGCAGTGAGAAGCAGTGGGGTTCTAGATCTATTTTGAAGGTGGGGCCAAAAGATTTGCCACTGGATTAGATATGAGGTGGGAGAGAATAAAAAGAGTAAAAATTTGTAGCCTGAAGAAATGGAAGGGTAGGTTACCATTGATCAAGATCCGGAGTGGAGAAAGTTCTTTTTGGTGTTTGGGAGATGATCAGAGTTCAGTCTTGGGTGTGCTAAGTTTGAGCTGCTGATCGTGCATCTCAGGCAGAGCTGTTGAGCCAGCAGCTGGAAATATGGGTCTGGAGTGCAGGGAAAGGTACAGTCAGAGGACTTGGCTCTGAGTGTCCCTCTGTCAGAGCGAGATGGGCCCCTAGGGGTGGCTGAGAAAAAGTTGCAAGGAAAAGACCTTGCAGTAAGCGAGTGGCAGGACTGGGACTTGCCTCTTCTGCTGTTCCCTAGGAGAGGATCTCCTGTGTCCTCTGCCTCCCATTGACAGCCAGAACAGGAAGGGGCTGGGGCTGGCAGAGTCCACCATACCCTCTAACAGAGAGGGAACTGAGGCCCATGTGACTTGCCCGGGCCAGCGAGGACACGTGGCAGAGCTAGAACCCCAGCCTCCTGACATGATGTTCAGAGAGATCTGTGCATGACAAGATAGCACTAGTGGAAGCGCCCTGACAGGTCTGGAATGTGGGAGTGAGTGTGGTGGTTACTGGACCCCATGGGCTGGCCAGGGGCGTATTTCAGCAGGTTTGCCGTCTTATCTAGTGAGCTCTGGGGACCAGCTCACGCTTTTCCTGCTGGGAGAGGCCAGGCCCCTGGGTGGGGGCCCCAAACTCAGTCCCTGCCTTCCTGATTCATTTTAGCTCTCCTGGCGGCCTGAGTCACTTTCTTTCCAGGTGAGAGTCCTGTTTTGCAAATTCCTGGATCCTAGGGAGAGGAATGGGAACTTGAGCCCAGGGTTGGACTTGTGCATAGGTGAGGCAGACAGCCACCCACACCTGCCCCAGATCCCTGCCCTGGCTTGGAATTTACTCATTTATCTATCTATCCATCCTGCCAGCAATTCCTGAGTAACCATCTCCATTCAAGTGCCCAGTATTGTGCCATCTACAAACTACTTTTAAATAGTCCTATTTTGTAGATGAGAGCACCAAGGCTCAGAGAACAGAAAAGACTGGTTCAAAAGTAGACAGGAGTGCCCAGCCAGGAAACAGAGAGCCAAGTGCAGACCCAGCTTGTCTGACTCCAAGAGCACGTCCATATCCAGTCTCTGTTGTCCCTAAGCCTGGCTGCCATTTTCCAACTCTTGGCTGCAATTCTCCACTCTAAGGAAGGAAGCTGTGACCTTGGGGAAATCCGTCAATTAACCTTGTAGTTTGGGTGATGGGAGAAGGAGGAGACATGGGATACAGTGAACAGCCTCATGGGTGACTCTGCAGTAGGGCCTGGACAGGAACTGTGGGAGAAGTCTCAGTGGGTGGGTGCTTAGCAGCAGCTCCATGGAAAGCGATCAGAGTATCAGAGAATGAGCAAGCAGGGGAGAAGGCATTCTGAGCAGAGAAATAGCCAGAGGAAAAAAATGAAATTTTATTCGGAGCCAGGATCAGAGGGTGTGGATATAGGGTGGAGGAGGGTCAGATCGCAGAAACTTCTAAATGCCTGTGGAATGTTCTGGGTAGTGCTGGTGAGGGGCTGAGGTACCTCTTCTCCCAGGAAGTCTTCCAATGCTAACTCTGCTGGTTCCTCAGCCCCAGCCGGCTCTCCTTCCTTCCCTGGTATATATAGCCTTCAGAAGGAAGGTACGAGACTTCCTGGGTCATGCCCTCTTTCCCAGGGAACAGGGGATGGGGCTGCTCACAGGATATCCACACTGCTGATAGACTGTGGGATATCAGGAAGCCCAGAGACTTTCCCAGGAAGGATCAAGCCTCAGATGGAGGGCCGACCCCACAGACTGGTGGACTGTATTTTACTCAAGCTGTGTTCAGAAGTTTTCTCTCCAAATAGTTCTGACCAATTGTTATGGTGCCTGGTATCGGAGCAGAAGAGATTCACCCTTTTGGACTAAGGCACATCCCCTTATTATAGGCAGATTTCCATGGGAGGGGTATCACTTTCCCATCACTGTGAATGCCATGTCTAATGCTTTCCTCCCCGGGTAAGTGGTGAGAGTAGGATGGGGGAACAGAGAAGTAAAGGGAGGCCTGAGAACCTCAAGAGAAGGCCAAGTAGCAGAAGCACTTTGGGCCAAACCACTTGGCACCTGTACTGTATCTGAAGGATTCACAGTGATCCATTCCCACATTTCACCAAGTGTCTCAACAGTCAGGTCAACACTTGCTCTCTTTCAGTGAGACTCCTGGTAGGTCTTGCGCTTCCTCGTATAGCGGGTATAGGAGCTGATCTAGGGGGTCTATGAAGGAGGGGTCTTGGAGCTCAATTCCCTTTAGCAGGAAGAATCTAATTCAGGGAAAGTAAACCTGGGCACCTGTCAGGTAGTCAGTCTGCACAAAAGATCAAGCTGGAAAATAGTGCCATTTAACTCATTTCCACCTGTGATCTCATCTGTAACTGATCAAGTGCCAATTAGCTCCATTGCCACTGAAATAGACAGTGCCCTTGAGTAGAAACAAGAAAACATTATGCCAGCCTATCTTGATCTTGTATTTCTGCAATAAGCATGTATGTGTTGCATGACATAGTTACACATCATGCCCCTCATCTGGGACACAGTCAGAGCTGCAGTCAACCCAAATCCCATAACCAAATAATGCATGGTGCTACAGCACTGTTTATTGGGGCGGAGGGGTTGCTTTTATTACATAAGGCTTAAAGTCTTTGACGTAACCCTCAAAAACAGGTCCAGTTTAGAAAAGGGAATACTGAGAACTTGAAGAAGGTGGCCAGTTGATGAATACGAACCAAAATAAAAATAATCTTTAAATATATTGTGAATAAGACTCAGTAATAAAATGTATGTAAATTAGAGGGCATGACTAATAGTGGCCAGTTATAATGATGGGAAGATTGTGAAATAAAGACAATTCCAAGTAAATTAAAATCTACTACATTTACTGTAAGCAATCGATTCCTTATTTTGAACATGAATGAAAAAATTATGTAACTTATATTAATTGAAAATCTGTTTCTCCATTTCCACTAAATAAAAGATGAACACACACAAAATTTAATAGTTTATTGGGACACTAAATAATTAGCTTTCTTGTGTTGACCGGGTGTCTTGTTCTTCTTGATGAGAATGGCTGGAGGCATAGAAGCTGCTTGTGGGAAATTGGAAAGCCATCAGCTGGGAATGACGCAGCTCCAGATTTGTGATATAATAATATATGTGCTTCTTACTAGTGCTTTAAATAACAATAGCAGTAGGTCTAATAATTATTGCACTTCCTGGGTAGAGATGAGCATTTATGATATTTCTGGCCCCTCTGTACCCAGCCAAGCCACCTTTAACTTCCCAGCTCATGCCTTGTGCCCATTCACTAGAGTTTGGCACTAGCTGTTCCCTCTGCCTGGGGTACTTCTTGCTCAGCTTAATATCTTGTGATGCCCCCAGCTGCTGCTCAGATATGGCTTTCTCCAGGAACATTTCCCACTCTAGGCAGCACCCCGTTCTATACTTGCCGCTCTGTTTGGTGCTAGTTTACTGTAATATACGTTTTACCTGGGCAGAGGTCCTTCATGAGACAAAGCGGGGTGCTGTGAGCATCCTGCAGCCTGGGAGGACTGAGTGGCAATGGGAGAACTCTGACCTGAGGCTTGTGCTGACTTCAGGAGTGAGTGCAGTGCTGGGACCCCAGCCCATAGACCTGGACTGTACGGCAAGATGCAGGCTGTCCTCCTGTGTGGGATGCGTGATGCTTGTGTAACCTCTCCCGGCACCATGAACCTTTGTCTGAAGTCTCTAATGCAGTTGCAATTTTACTTTTCTTTGCTCTTCCGATCTAGACTATAAGTTCTGAGGAAGCACAGGTGGTGTCCGTGCCCAGTGTCTCGCGTGTGCCTGGCACGCAGCCGGAGTTCAACAGTTGCTTTGGATGGAGTGCGAGATCTCTCTCAGGGAGAGCCTACGTGCCCTCTCTTTGTCTCCCCAGCCTCTTGACAATCTGTACACTCTCAGGTGGGCTCTAGTGGATAATTCCCCACTTACTGGCTAAGCTTCGCAAGAGGGTTGCCAGTTGACTCACATTTGGTACGTCTGGGCCTGGCTCTGCGGGAGCTCCCCAGGGACTGAGTAGGTGCTTGACAAATGTGTGCTGAGTTGAATGTCAGCCAAGTCTGAAGGCGGAGGGACAGACAGGATGACCTTGTTGGAAGAGGGTGGGCCCTTAGAGGAGGGAACAAACAGGCCAGGTGCCTGAGGTCAGAGTTCAATTTGGGGTCAGACGTTGGGGCCCAGGTTCAGGGGTAGGTGCCGGGGAGTCCTGGGGGTTCCACACCCCATGATCTAGGCTGGGTTCTCCAGATAGGATCCCGGCACACCCCTGGCAGCCTGCCCCACCTGCTTCTTGGGCGGGGGCAGCAGGTGGGGCCCACTTATCGCCAACCAGGCCAGAGGGCGGAGCTGGCCCGGCTTGGAGAGATGGCAATCATGAAGACACTCCTCGGTGGAAAATCACTTCATCACACGGTCCCTTCCTGGGAATGGGAACGTAAAGAGCCTGGGAGACATGGGGCCAGAGGGCTGCCACCAGGTGTCTGTGTCTGAGGACAGTCCCTAGGCTCTCCTCAACCTGGCGGCAGGTGGGCATCCTCTCTGGGAGACCTGCCGGTGGGCAGTGCTCAGACTGGGTCAGGGTGAGCTGAAGATCTGTCCTGAGCCCTGTAAGTCGTGGACTTCCAAGGCCTTGAGAAACAATTGCAGTCTCATTCTAGGCCCTTGAGGGTGTCAAAACCACCTCTAATCAGACCTGGTGGGCTTGTACTAGCTTCGGTCATTGTCCCCTGAAGTCTGCTGAGCTCTCAACGTGGGCGTGACAGTGTCCTTGGCCTGGGCCAGCTTGGGGCTGAGCGCTCTGGATACTTTTTATGGGGGCCGTGGCTATTGGTCCCTTGTGGTCAGGGTGTGCAGGCTGAGAACTGTCCATACCATTTGCTAATTAATTTGCTTAAATACAAGGACTTGTATATAAGAAGTATGTGCATGTACTCAGAGCATCCCCTGGCATATACTTTCCCACCCATGTTCACAAATGTAGACTTTCCCTTGCATGACCACAGACATAACCAGGCTCCCATGTGCCAGTGCACAGAGACCTCCGTGCAAAGGTAGATGCATGTGCTTCAGACATGGATCAGTCTCCAACTGTCGGCTCAGCAACCCAGTCCTGCCCAGCTGTGCAGATTTTCTTCCAGTCTCTTTTTGATGCACTTAAAAACACACTTGCAGTTGAGCTGTTTGTACAATTTTGTATCTCATGTCATGAAATATTTTTTGTAAACATCATTTGAAATCATTGCATAATCTACTGTCATATAGGTGAACCATAATTTATTAAAGCAGTCCTCTATTATTGAGTATGTAAGTTGTTTTCAATTTTTCACAGGACTGTGCATAAATCTTCATCCACCTAGCAGATTATTTCCTTGGGCTGAATTCCCAGAAATCACAATACTGTCAAAAGGTAAGACTTCTCCCCCTCTTCAATTAATATTGAGATACAATTGACATATAAAAGGGTAAGACTTTTTAAAAGGCCTTTGATACATATCGCTAAATTTCCTGAGATGATTAATTTAAATACCCACAGTTACCTTGCCAAGCCTAGATACTCTTATGTAAAGCTATTAATTTCATGCACAAAGTTTTTTGTTGTTTTTTTTTTGGTCATTTTTTAGTTTGCATTTGTGGACTATTAGTGATTGCAAATATTTTCACATGTTTGTTAGCCATTTATATTGCCACTTTTGTTTTTCTGTTTGAGTCTTTTTACTACTTATCTACTGGGTCTCAGCTTATTAAAGATATTGGTTTGTAAGAACTCTTTGTATATTAAAGATATTAACTCCTTTTACTGACTGTATTTGTTTTATATATTTTTCCATATTTCCTACTTGATTTTATATTTTGATTACGTTGCGTTTTTTTTTTTTTTTTTAACATAGAGAAGATTTACATTCTAAGCAGTCAAATTTAAAATGTTTTCCTGCGGAAATACTCCATTCACTTTTTTTCCTCATTTACTTTTAAGAATGTTCTTGCCTATTCTAGACGTTAAATATTACTTCTGTTTTCTCTTGCTCTCCCCCCCGTGTGTGTGTGTGTGTGTGTGTGTGTGTGTGTGTGTGTGGAGTCTTTATTTTACATTCAGATCTGTAATCATCTGGAAAATAAGGAAGAAAAGACATCTCCGCCTTCAAGGAGCTTACAAGGAATAGAGCAGAGAGAGTACAATGCCTATGTTATCATAGTTTTCACTGTGTGCCAGAGATAAAATACGCAGATAGGAGCTCAGTGAAAGGAGAAGGAAACTATGTGAAGGAGATGGGATTTTCTGCTGCTCAGGGTTGCGGGGGGCTGAGAGAGGCTTTGTTTACTTATCGAACATGTATGTAGGCTCATTATGTGCTAAGCATTGTTTTAGTGCTTTATAAATATTGACTGATTCGGTCCTCATAACAACTTCTTGAATTATTATCCCCATTTACAGGTGAAGAAGCTGAGGCCCAAGAGTATAAATAACTTACCGAAGATGGTAGATGGAAGACCAGGATTTGCATTCCAGAAGTCTGGTTGGGTTGGTGGGAAGCAGGGATGCTTATGGCTAAGGGACTTGAATGTTCAAAGGAAGGATTTAGACTGGTAGTAGGCAAATTTTTCATCTAAAGAGCTAAATAGTAAATATTTTAGACTTTGCAGTCCAGGAGGAAAAATTGAAGATTTCATAGGTACTTAAATAACTACAGAGAAAACAAATTTCCACAAAGTTTTATTGATGAAATTTAAAATATAATAATAATAAGAGAGTACATATACACATATATAAAATACAAGTCTACTAATGTTAAAAATAGAATTTTTTGGAGGGATATAACATTTTGTTTAATTGGAGTTTAAAGTTAGTAGCCCTATCATCTGAGTGTGAATATTCATCTGTAAAAACCACTCTTAGCCGTGGGGCCTCAGGAGCATGGGTAGTGGGCTGAATTTGGCCTGTGGCCACCCACACGTAGTCTGTCCACCTCCAGTTTCGACGTCCAGTTGCAGTGCAGAGCTGCAACAGGAACGATGCCTCCAAGGAGGCGTGCACTGACTGGGGAAGCGGTAGAAAGCTACCAGCGAAGTCCAGGGAGGGATGCAGCCACTTCGGGGCCAGGGCAGGGTGACGGAAGGATGGATTTGCTAGATGTCTGAAGTGGGCTCTCAGGGCTGATGATCAGCTGTGCAGAGAGAGTGCCCCACCGACAGTGTGGGTGATGGACATGAGCTAGCACATGGAAGCACAGTTCTGCCCTAAGTGCCTGCCTTCTCTCAGACAGCTCAGGAAGAGCCCACTCAGAAGATTTGCCTGGGGCCGAATCACTAAAGGTAAAAAAAGACATTGCTCCTGCCATAGTTTCATGGGGCTTTGCTTCTACCAAACGCCAGGAAGACCCTGTAGTCAGAAATTGTCTCCACATTTGCTGGCCACGGGGCCAGTGATCCCACCAGCAGATCGTCCTCTCTTGGGCTTAAGCACTGCCCCTTCAAGTGCCTTTCACAGGGTGGCAGGACATCCAGATCTTCCCTTTTAGGGTGAATAAAGGGACAGCCTGCATGGTGGATGGGGAGAATATTGCTGGGGAAGGAACGTAGACAGGGATGGAGGCAGTCTGAGAAAATGTCACCACCGTGGTCAGAGTTTCAACTGAGGCTGATCACGCTGTTGGGAAAGTCTCCTTGATTTCTTTCCCTGATAGCTCCTAGTGGAGTAGAAACCTGCCCCTTCCTCTGTCCCATGTGGGGGCGGGAGGTGGCCACTGCTGCAGCTGGGCTCTGTAATTAAGTCTGTAGCAATGGGCGGGGGATCGGACAGATCTTGTCCCAAAGCTGTTCTTGCTGTCAATGGGCTTAAATGCAGGCAGACAGCTTACGAAATGCTCCTGAGAAATCGTCCTGGGTGAGCCCGAGGTGTGCCAGATGCAAATGGGTCTGAGGGACAAATGCAGTACATCTCTGCTATGGGTGTGGTCACCCGTCCTGTCTACAGGTCCAGAGTTAGAAGGCCATGGGCCAGACCAGGTAAGGGGTGACCCCTGTCCACATAAGTCAGCACTGGGCTGAAGGAGTATCATGCCTACTCACAGGCCAGTCCCTTAAACCTCACCTCGCAGTGACCCCGTTCTAGCCTTGGCCCTGGCCTCAGACAGAGCTTTTATTTCCCCCAACCCTAGGCTGGCCTTTGATTTTTACCCACCATCTTATAAATTAAGCATTTTTCATTCCAAAGGAGATTGAGCACAGCAGTGTGGGCAGCTCCATGTGGGTGCAGAGGGCCCCAGACCACAGCCTGAGCCTCAGTGCCTGGAGGGTGAGCCACCGAAGGGCTGTGGATGGTCACTGGTCCTTCCTTTTCCCCCAGCTCCCACCAGCTGGATGACTCTGGATAACTGTCATAACAAAAGCGGAAGTTTAGATACTCAGAGAGATTTACTCATCTGTCCAATAAGTATAATAATACCCAAGTACCTACCCTTGCCATCTCTTGAAGTAGGTGCCAGGGTTCAATGGGGAGGAGTGGAAGTGATGTGGGAACTGTACAGCACTAGGATACGAACCTGCTGTACGAAAATGAGAAGGCTCGCTTGCGTGGATCACACTTCCAAACGCTGCTGCATATGGTAACTTCGTTATACTTTCTTCTTCCCTAGAACTTTCTGCTCTCTCCTTTCTTTTCCTTCCTTCCTTCCTTCCTTCCTTCCTTCCTTCCTTCCTTCCTTCCTTCCTTCCTTCCTTCCTTTCTTTTTCTTTTCTTTCTTTCTTTTTTTTTTTAACTATTCATTGAGAAAAATTTCAAACATGCTCAAAAGTAGGGAGAATAGTTTATTGAACTATTTATGTGGCACCCAAGAGAACATGAAGAAAATAAAACCTTTAATTTCATCTTCATGTCAATTTCTTGGAGGACCTAGACTAACAAACCCCATATCCCATACACCCATCTTCCAGTCAACAGTTATCAATATTTCCCTATAATTGCTTCATCTATCTTTTCCTCATCCTTACCCCCCATTCCTGCCCCCTACTCCCCCTCCCAACTGAAGTGATTTAAAGCAAATCCTAGACACTGCCATTTCACTCTTAAAACAATTGATTCTCATTATTCACGGGTTCTGTACTTGGGAATTCGCCTACTGCGAAAATTTATTTGTAATGCCAAAGTCAACACTTGTGGTGCTTTTGTGGACATTCACAGACATGCATGGAGCAGTGAAAAATTTGAGTCACCCTATGCACAGATTCTTAGCTGAGGTCAAACAAGCCAGTGTTCTGCCTTTTTGTTTTTTCCAGTTTTATTGAGATGTAATTGACACATACCATTGTGTAAGTTTAAGGTGTACAAGGTGTTAATTTGATGCACTTATATGTTGCCAAACAATTACCACTGCCATGTTAGCTAACACCTCTGTCGTGTCACACAGTTACCATTTCCTTTTTGTGGGGAGCATTTGAGATCTCCCTTAACAACTTTGTTCTGCCTTTTTCTTTTAGCTCTCAGACCACCACAAGCATCCTTTTCACAATCTACCTAGTGCCACTTTTTTTGGTGCTTTTTGTTGGTAATTTTTCTGTTTAAAATGGCCCCAAGTAATTTTCTGGACCAATCCCACTATTAAGCTGTATAAAAATGTAATAAAATGACATTTGTGATGGTAAAAAATAAAAATTAAAAAATTAAAACATAATAAAAAATAAAATAAAATAAAATAAAAATAAATAAAATGGCCCGAAGTATAGTGCTGAAGTGCCGTCTAGTGTTCCTGTGCTCGAGAAGACTGTGATGTGCCTTATAGAGAAAATACATGTGTTAGATAAACTTAATTCAGGTTTACATGACTTATTCACTTTGATGAATTATAGTGCTATGGGCCAAAGTCAGTATTAATGAATTAACAATATATTTATTTAATAAGGTGTCTTTCAACAGTAGCCCACATAAAACAAGTTTATGTATTGATCAGTTGATGAAAATGTGACCAGAAGCTCATAGGAACCTTACCCTGTATTTCCCCTGGGAACAATATTTCAATATTCGACAATTCAGTGTTTTGATGACTTTATATAACATAACTTCTAAAATAACAAAAATCAACTGTGCATTAGTATAATGAACATTTTCTAACAGGACTGCAATGTCATCATCACGCCTAAAAAATTTAATACTGATGCTCATTATTTAATACCGATGCTCAAAATTTAATACTCAGCACATTATCAACTACCTCAACTGTCTCAAAAATAACTTTTTATGGTTATTCAAACTGAGCAAGATCTAAACAAAAGCCACATTTCACATTTTGTTGTAATTCTTAAATTTCTGAATCTAGGGCATTTCTTTCTCCCCTTTTAATTTTTTTTTTCATGACATTAACTTATTGCAGAAACCAGGTCAGTTGCCTGTGAAATGTCCCACATCTTGGTTTTGTCTGTTTGCCTCTTTCTGATATCACTTACTTAGTTTCCTTGTCACCTATATTCTGTACAATGGAATTTGTCTTTAGAGAATTCTATTACTAGTGGGGTCAGAGTATAAAGGGTGAATGGGAGGTGAGATTTGGGGATGGAGTTAGGATTATACTGAAGAGGGTGGCGTTAGGGTTGAGTTGGAGTTTGAATTCAAGGAAGAGCTGCATTTGGCAGGATGATCTAGTGGTTAAGAGCAAAGACTCAGGGTCCAGGATTTCTAGGTTCATATTGTGGTTCTCCCACTTATTAGCTATTGACTTTGGTCAAATTTTGTAACCTCTTCGTGTCTTAAGGGTTTCTAAAATGAGGATAACAAGAATCCTCACCTCATAGGATTGTCCTGGGGTTTTAATGAGTTAATATATATGTAAAGCACTTGGACTGGTGCCTGTCACATGGTGATTGCCACGTAAGTGTTCGCTATTCTATTGTTATTAAGGTTAGATTGGGTTTGAGGCTGGGTTAGTTGCAGGGTCAGGATGACTCCTGTTCATGATTTGATCCATTACTGGGGGTTCCACCTCATGGTCAGAGGGCTTGGGAGTGGGAGTGCCAAGATCGCCCCTCCCTTCGGATGGCCTTCCTTTGCTTCCTCTCTGGAAATCAGGTCGGGACTAGATGGGGGCAGGTGGGTCTTGGTCTCACTTTCCTTTGGAAGCCTTCGCATTCCTTAACCAGTACTGACTCTGACACTTCTCTTTTCTTGCCCGTGGAAATTCTTTGATGCAACCACAGTCCTAAGTGGGGTTTTAGAAGGGCGTGTGTGTTGGAGGAATAGGCCTTGGCCTCCAACTCACTTTTGAGAAGGAAAATTTGCAGAGCGAGGACACCTATGTGAACATCTGGATCTGCTGCATGACGCTAAAATGGGGAAGGTCTGATAAAATTTCAACCCAAGAATAAGGCAAATCACACGGTGGCCATTAGGGGTGCTGGTGGATGTGGATGTGGTAATTATCCAACCATCCATATACCATCCATCCACCCATGTGCTTATTTGTCTATTCAATCATCCATTACCACAACAAATACTGGGCACCCACTCTGAGTCAGGCACACTGTCCCTGTGCTCAAGCAGCTCATTGTCTAGTGAAGAAGGTACATATTTAATGACTACACACAGTGCTACCAGAGAAATGCATACTATGCGAAGAGAGTTCTGGAGAGCGGCCAGGAGTTAGAAAGGAAGCCTCTTCCTTCTTTCCTTGGATCTGACTCTTCTGTCCTGGTGGCAACCCTTTTCTAGGCCTGGGTCCAGTGGCAGGCTGATTCTTCGTTTTCCTGGTTCTAAATCACTGGGTTCAACTTGAGGAGAGATCTTTTCCTTCTGGGAAGGAATTCTGGAGTTACCAAATCACTCCACCACGCCTGGCTGGGCACCCTGAGGTCATAGTCAAGTTCTCTGGAGATAGGCTCTCTTCCTCATGAAGATTCCCTTGGAAAGATGTGGCCACTAAGTGTCCAGGTCACCTCCATCCACTGGAGTGGCAAGACCATGGATAGAGTACGTCTGTCCCTAGTTTGGAGTTACCTCCACTGCCTTCTACTTGGAACAGTAGACAGTGGGCCAGAAGGCCCTCTCGTACCCATCTCCTCTGTCATCCCTCGCCCCCAGCCTACCTTTTAGCCCTTGGTCTAGGTCGCTTAGTCATGGCTCTTAAGCTTGGGTGTCCCAAAGGGGAACATGCTGCCTCTAACTAATTGTAGGCTCGAAGAGTCAGAGTGTAGGAAATGTGATTCCCCAAATAAGACAAGGTTCCACAAAACTGTTGTATGGTGGAGACTCTTTGTCTCTGTCCTGGGGGGCCAGATGGCAGGGGTTGTGGTTGCTCCCACATCCTAGGGCAGGGCCTGGGGCCTCACCCTGTGTCTCTCCAGCTCCAGAGCAGGAATAAGCTTGGGGAGCCTCACAGACTAGCCTGTTTATGGAGAGAACCTGGCCAGGGCCTGAGGTGGTTTCAGCATACTCTCCCTCCCTCCATCTGTCTGACTAATGTTCCCATCGCAAGCCCAGGTGAGAGATGTCAGCTTCTCCTGCTGCTGCCCCAATGAGCGGCTGTGTTTGCGGTGTAACTGCTTGATGGTATCTCGGAGGGTGGTTTGGGTGAGCTGTCTCATGGGAGTGTCTGCCTGTTGTTTGCCTCAGCTCCCACCTGGCCCCCACCCCAGCCCCTGCCTGAGCTCATTGCATTATTCATAGAACGATAGGACCAGCACTCCTGCCCCCAGCACTGTGAGAGACACCTGCCTGGCTGATACTGGCATGTGTGTGTGTGAGTGTGTGAGTGTGTGTGTGAATGTGTGTGAGTGCATGTGCGTTTCAAGGAAGGGGGGCCTCTCTGTACCTCCGCTTGAAGTAGCCCCCAGGATTGCTCCTCTGACATGTTCCTAAGGAGAAGCTATGAAAACATCATTGCTGCCGTGGTGTCTCCAGAGATGGGGTGCCTTGTTTCCATCTTCTGGCTCACAAAGAATCCCAGCAGTGAGCCCTGAGGTCTGTGCTGCCCATTCCCGAACAGCCCCTCAATACTTTCTTCTGCACCAGTGGGTTTCCATCTCCTTATGTGAGATTTCCTCTCTGCTCCCTTCAGCTGAAGAGGGCTTCTTTCTGGCCCCAAGTCCCTCCTATGTTAAGAAAAGATGAGAGACAATGCCATCGGCAGAACCTGGGCCCAGCCTGGCACAACCTCTACCACTAGCTGTGTGACCCACCACCAACCCACTCCTCTCTACTAACCTGCAAGATGGGATAATAGTGTGAAGAGTCCTGTGGCATTAAATGAGATCATGTACGTAAAAGTGCTGGGACACAGGAGTCCAATGTCTAACATTCTTCCGGTTCCTGGCTCTGTTCCCTCAATGCTGTATTCCTCAAGAACCGTCTCGTGGGCAACAATCAGGTACAGAGTGTATCCGAGGAGAAAAGACACAAGAAGCAAAGGAGGGAGAAGCCTTTCCCTTCAGGATCCTCTGAGCTAATGGGAGAAATACATTCTTGCTCTGTGTGTGTGTGTGTGTGTGTGTCTGTGTGTGTCTGTGTGTGTGTCTGTGTGTCTGTGTCTGTGTCTGTGTGTGGAGGTGGGGGAATTACACAAGCAGGAGAGAGGAGCCCAGATGTGTATTTCCAAGCAAGACCTTGACTACTGTAATATCTTTTTAGCAGGCAGGAGCAATCACCAAATTCATTAAGTTCCTGTTTACACATCTATTGTCAAAGCTAATAATTTGATTTAACTAAGCTGATTACCTTCATTAAAAACCATTAGTTCCCATAAGCAAATGTTCCTGTGTTTGCATTTTCATAATTATGTTGGCATTTCACAACTTGCATTTCAAGAGAGGCCTGTGTTCAAACAGCCTGGTCCACCCAGATCACAGGGCTCTCTCTGCACTGACCTCCTCAGCCTGGAGGCTTTGCTAAATGTTGGAGGACACTGGGGACCAAGATAGGCCTAGTCATCTTTTGCCTGCAGCCCACGATTTGCTGCCTCTGGTGTCAACAGGCTATCTGTGGGCAGGGCCAAAGCTAGCCTTACAGTGATCTCAGGCACTTCTGGGTGCCTGGTTACCTAACAGAGTGTCTTCGCGTGGGATAGCCCTCGATACAACCTCTCGAGGGCATCGTTGATTGACACATCCAGCATTAACTGGGAAAAGACGGGCTCCCAGGGTCTCCCCTCAGGGAAGAGAAAGAACCAGTGTTTGCCCAGTACCCACAGCTGCCAGGTGCTGGCACTGTCGTTCCCTCTTTAATCCCTCCAGGAACGTATCGGCATCTTCATTTTACAGATGATGAAACTAAGACTCAGAGAAGTTAAGTGACTTACCCAGTTCACATGGCCAGGAAGAGGATCGATACGGTGTCTGCACCCTGAGCCTTTGTCCCTTCCAGCATATCGTGCCTTCCTTCCCAGGAGACAGGTGTACGGGACTCTGAGCCAGGCACTGCCTGCTCCGGGCTCACTGGAGTCCGCCTGTAGGCTTTTCTTGTCTCCATCAGGAATGGGACTGGACTGTATTGTTCCCTGATGAAGGTGGGTCTCAAGGACACTAGCATCCCTCCACTGCCCTGTGATTTTCCCCTGTGATTTTCTAGGTCCTGGCCTGGCCCCAGGAGGCACATGAGTTCCAAAGAGTCTTCTGATATGCGCCTTTTGGGACCTAGGCAGAAGAGTGTCGACCCTTCCTTCTCCCCTGTGGCCTATATTCCTGGACACTCCTGAAGCCTGGGCTGAGACCCCCATGGGCAACTGTGAATAGGGCAGCAGGAGCCAACCATTTGCCCTCCTGCCTCTCTGGCCGGTGCCCAGGTAGGTTTTCCTGGATGTCATCCCCCTGGAGCAAGAGCCAGGGCCAGGCCAGGCCAGGCTGGGCCCTGGGAAATGTGGAGATGGCACGCCCTGGGAGGGCTCCAAGCAAGGCAGAGGAGCTTGGGCTTTGTAATAGCAACAACTGTAAGTGACATTGATTGAGCCCTGGCTGTTTGCCCAGGCCATGTTCTAAGCACTTTGGCCCTGACAGGCAGGAAGATGTGCCTCTTGGACCCTCAGTCTCCTCATCCACAAAATGGGTAGAAGAATCCATGTTGGGAAAGTGTGCCTAGTGTACCTAGTGGGACTAGGGGTACGAGCTGACACAAAGGCTTTGCGCTCGGATTTCCTGGCACTGTGAAAACACCCTCCCTTCCTTCTGGACTGTGTTGGGAGCAAGAGCTGTGTCTGCCAAGATTTCTCATGCTGGCCATGGGGGAAGCCTGAGCCTGGAGGAAGGAAGCGCCCATTCATGAAGGTGATATGAGGGTATCCGCAGAGCCCCAGGGGCCAGCCCAGAGAGAGCGTCTTCCCTCAGCCTGACGTGGCCTCCCCTGCTGGTCCCTTCTTCCCTTCCTCTTGCACCCCTGCTACTTTCTCCTCTTATGCCCTGGCTTTCCGTTGGGGCTGTCTCCCCCTCTCTGTCTCTCCTCACCCACTCTCTAACTTGCTTTTCCCAGGCCTCATTCAGGGGTTCCCTGCCAAGGTGCTGTTCCCAGGGACAGCCTTGGAAGCTGCAGGGCACAGGTAACCAGGCCCAGGAAACATGGCCTGCATAGCACCTTCCCTTCCTGGGATCCTACGGCCCTCCGCATTCGCTGCTCTTTCCCTTGCCTCTCTGCCTTTACCTTCCCTCTCTTCTCCTCCTCTTTCTTGCCTTCCTATCCCTATAGACTGTCTTCTTGGCTGTGAATGATCCCCACCCCTGTTCTGTGTATTCTCCCATCTCGTAGTCCTATCTCTCACTGCCTCTCTCCCTTTCCTTTTCTGGCCCTGTCCTGCACCCCCACTGCACCTCCACTTCTGGACCAGAGACAGAAGCAGCCTCTGCACATGCAGGAAACAGAAGCTTCTGGACTCTGCATGGGAGGAAGCGGAGGGCCCGGATCAAGTAGTCAGCAGCTGCTGCTCTTGGCCATTCAGAGGACCCAGGTGAGCCCAGCATCCCAGAAACACATTGCTCAGAAACCCAAGAAAGCCTGTGGTATTGTCTTTCACATGCATTCCTCAGGTAAATCTCCTGCTTCTTTTTGAGGACAGGACTGACCTTAAAAAGGAAGCCTATGCTTTTGTGTCAGTTCAGTTCTGCTCCATGAGCATCACGATGCACAAAAGGCCTTGTCAGGCTCTGGGAGAGTCGAGAGCCTCAGCCAGCCCTACTAGTCCTTCAGGGCTCATGCGTAGAGACCCAGGTACCTGAGAGCTGCTCAGAGTGCTTCTGGGTATGAGGAAGACTACTCGGTTTCCACCCGGGTACTGAGATGTGGAAAGATTTGAGAGTATTGTTTGCCGCCAAGACGTGAAGAACTGAAAGGCACGGTGCCAAGGTGCAGGGAGGAGGAGGCCTGGGGCCCACTGGATTTGAGTTCCAGCTCCCTCATTTTCTCACTGTGTAACCCTGAACAAGTGATTCTCTGGGGCTTGGTTTTCTCGTCTTTAAAATGGGAATAATGTTCAGTAATGTTCATACAGTGTTTACGTGAGGCGTAACACCTCAATCCCAAAGAGCGTGACACAATGTGGTTTAAAAGAGGGCATTTTGAAAACGTGTCTCATTTCAAAAACATTTTTAAGTGAAGCATAAACAGCCTCCTGAGCAATTATCCAGGAGTTTGGTCGTCCTTTGGCTTCCTCGAGTGGAAATGCTGTATTCTGCTTCATCCCTGTGACTGGCCTGCTGTGTGCCCGTGTGTAAGATAAAGAGGCTGTAATTGGTGTTTCTCAGTTCTTGCAGGTTTGATGTTATTTCCTCAAACATCCAGTGTCACTGCTTCTTGTTGTCGGCCCATGGCAGTGGGGACAGTTAAGTGGGGCTGGGCGGTGGAGAGAAAGCCTCCTTCTCCCAAGAGCCTGGATCTAGGACAAAGAGACCCAGGTAGGAGAACTTTGATCTTGAGTCAACCTCTAGAAGGAAATAGGGTCTGTGCATGCCCTGGAGCCCCAAACCCAAATATTTGGAGGCTTCTGCACTGGGTGTGGTAAAGGTGAGTCACTCAGTGGGGAAAAAAATTAGAAAACATCCCCTTGCTCTTCTCACTTCTCCATCCGGGTGCTCATGAGCCGGGAGCGTGTTTAGGATCAAAGCCACGTACACTTCCTGAGATGAGATGTTGGCATGTTTAGTCATCTGGGCGAGCTGGGGGGAGGCTGTTGTGGGACATAACAATGAGAGCACACACATGCTCCTTCCCTGCCAGTTTGCAGTGGCTTTAATGAGCCCCTTGCAAAGCTATGGCCCTTTAAACAGATCACGTCCATCCACATCGGAAAGAAGGAAAGAGCATTATTAATATGTTGCCCTGGGCACCCGGTAATGATTGTGAGGGGCTGTGAGCCAGAGTACACGAGGGCACTGCAACCCGAAAGCGAACATTTCCCAAAGGGAGGCGATAGGTCTTGATAATGGTTATAATAACAGCTCAGCAGGCCTGGGTTGGTTCCTTTCATCCTGTGAGGTCATAAATGGCTTTCTCCACTGGAGAAAGGACAGGGCCTCCACCCACCGCAAACACCCTCTCACCCCCACTCACCCAGCTGGGGATTTGCCCAGCTGTTATTTCTGAGCTGGGGAGACGTTGGGATTGTTAAAACAAGGTGAGCTAATATGCCCGTGTGTGCCATTCTCCCAGGATGGGAGTGGAAATTCCACTTGTCAAGTAGGTTCTCGTGTCCTCTGCCAGGAAGCCTGTTCCATTATATTGGCCCAGTTTCCCCTCGTTGTCTCTCTCTCTCTCTCTCTCTCTCTCTCTCTCTCTCTCTCTCTCTCTCTCTCACACACACACACACACACACGTAGTGTGCAGTGCAGTTAACGCTTTGTTTGCTGCGTGAGTGACCCCAAATGCATGGCTGATTTGCTTACCTCATCTCTTCAAGTCTGTTTATACTTGAAAAGTTGACAGTTGTGTCCTGAGGATAGAAGAGTTAACACAACCCTGACTTATCTCTTTGTTGGGCTCAGGGCATCTCTTTAGAGCTCTAACAGGGAGACCTGACGGAGCCAGCAGCCTAAGGGTGGGGCTGGCAGTCAGAGCACCAACAACGGGCCTTGTGGGCGTCATCCAGATGATGCATTTTTTAAGGCTCTTTGTCCTCTGCCTATCTGCTTTCTTTGATGTTGGTCTGAGATGGCAAAATCACAGGAGCTGTGTGCCAACCTGAGACCCTGGTACTGTGGTCCCCGCCCCCACTTACCCTATTCATTCTCCTACAAAGGAGGTGGCCACATTCAAAGTCACCTGGTTTGGAAGACAATGGTGTTCCTCTCCATTTTGCTCCTGCCTCTGTTCTGGTTCAAAGCTGCCAGCCCTACACTCAGCACCCTCCCAGCCTGAGGGGCTAGCTGGACCCCCTTCCTAGCCTTCCATGAAGGCCCTCGGGAGTCTTCAGCCCCAAGGTTGCTGGCCTTGCTGAGGAGTGATGGCCTTCCCAATGAGCCTTGTGGAAACCACACAGCCCTGGTTCAAAAATCTTGGTTCAAAATTCAAGCCTTTGTTACATGCTGGGTCCACATTTAGAATTTGCAAAAAAGACCCCTTGATCTTATTTCACCCAAACTTCATCACACATGTAGACTCGATTTTTTCATGTTCTCTTCTGTCATCAGACTGCACAGACCTGGGCGCAGAAAATGCTGCTGAGATCCAAGGACATTTGAAGATGGGTGGGTTTGGAGAGAGCTTAAGAACATAGGTTCAAATTCCAATCCTGTTGCGTGCACTCCGGGGAGAGTTATTTGCTCTTGCAGCTTAGTTTCTTCAAATGAAGAATGGGGCTAATAATGTACCCATAGGGTTGTGCAAAGATGAAATGGGTTAATGCATGAAGAACATTTAAAACAGTGCGTGGTACATGGAATGCCAGCTGCTGTCGTAATCATGATTATTTTATTATTGTGGAAGTGGAGGAGGGGCTAAACTCTGACCTGTCCAAGCCCTGTTCCGCAGAAACTGGGAGCCATGAATCGCAGAGGTGGAGTGGAGTGGAAACCAGCAGGTAGCAGACAAGGATCTTGTTAAAAATCTTCTAAGACATGAGCTTCAGACTTTCTCTGTCAGGATGTCCCCCCTTAGGTCAGACCTCTAACCTGTTTGTTGCAGCCAGATCATGTTCCTGTGTCTCCCTTGTGCTTAATGCAGAGAAAGAGGATGACCTTGTTTCCCAGGCTCTGAGGTATCCCTGTGACCCAGAAGATAAGACAATGCCAGGGCATTCCCTGGGCATGCACAGCCCGATACCTGTGGTCCCAGTTCCTTGGGCGCAGCCACTCAAAAACCCAAATGGAATGCCCATAAAGGCTCACCGTATCCACCCCACCCCAGAGCAGCCTCTGACTGCAAGGGCCACGCCAATGTTCCCCTGCCACGGCTTTCATCCTATCAACTATGGCTCAAGGAGTGTATCTTCTCCCAACCACCAATTCATCACCCACGCCAGTACCACTGCAAAGGGTGTCCTCCTAGCTCTGTGCTAACTCCTATGTATCCTTCATGGCTTTACCTGTCACCTCCACCAGGAAGTCTTCAGACTACACTGTGTTCTCCCTCTCAGAACTCCTCTGGCCCTTGGAATTATTATGAAGTAGGCCAAAGTTTTGTTAGGGTCTATCTCATCCTCCCACCCTATTCCCCTGTGATGACTGAAATCTGTGGCCAGGTGAGGTGACAGAGCACGACGAAGTCTCTTTAGAGGCCAAGGTACAAACCTGCTTTTCTGCCCTTGGAGAACTGGGGCTTCACCTGCACCAGGCTGTGATGGAGCCCTGGTCACACCTGCTTCTGGAGTCATTGGACCAGGCTTTGAACTTGCAATGGGATGCTTACAGGATTCAAAGTTAAAGGCTGGGACAGGACAGGACAGGCAGACCTTTCTCAGTGTTGGATTTGGAGGTCGCGTTCGGAGAGGAAACCGTTTGAGAAACACCATATCTTAGTAAAGACTGCTCTGAGGCTGATAAATGCCCACCCTGTCTCTCCAATTCTCTTCGGATCTCTCTCTGCCCTACTTCTGTCTCCTAATCTCTGTGGGCCACTGTTTCTCTGCCTTTTATTTAAGGCAGGCTCACAAAGGTGCCTAGATTGACAATTCTTCCAAATCGACCAGGAGCATGTGCAGACCCAGCCTTGGCACAAAGAGCGTCTGCCACCTCTTGCCACCAGAGTCCCATCTAAGTCTGCATCGGCACACCGACTCCCAGGTATCTGTTTTCCAGGCTGACACTGGCAAATTCCTTTCAGTGTCAGCCATAACCTGATCTTGAAATGTCAACCTGCCGCCATTCCCCCAGAGCCTGGATTACGTTGTAATGAAGCATCCCTGGCTCAGAGCTTTTTGTTTGTTTATTTCTTTGGGAGTATCTACATCATAAAATAAAAAGAGAGAAAATAACTGTGTCCCAGAAGAGGGAAATCAGGAGGTGCAAGACAGGAAATGACTGTGACCCAGGGTCAGCCTCATCCAGGGGTGTCCTCTGTCCCCTGCCTCTCCAGACAAGGCTCTGACTTGGCAGGCAGCCACATGGAGTGAAGGAACCATGTTAGGCGACCAGGCAGGGTGGTGGGACAGTGGGCAGAAAGGGGCGACTCAACGGCTTCTCCCTCTCCCAGGGTCCTCTGGGGCTCTGGCCTATGAAACCTGAGGGTCAAAGGTCAGGGGAAGTGTGTCTGGGACAGGACTGCCACAGCTGATGGAGGACTCGTTCCCAGATCCAGGCTTCCCAGTCTTTGTTTCCTTGCTGGACACACCTTGCTCTCTCGCTGGGGATTGTCCTTCTGCCCCAGGAGTTTTTGAACACAATGGTTGGCAGACTTTGGCATTTATTTCCATCACTGTTTTTAGGCTGAATGGCATTTGTCACATTCCTTCCTGGCTCGCTTTGATGTGGGGCGATTTCCCACTCCCTAATGACAGGTGAGGAGCTGGCCAGCTAACACCCATCACCTCTGGGCGGCCTCGCTATCCTGGCCAGATCTGGTTCCCACAGCGGCTGCTTGTTCTCAGTATCTATTTCGAGGACCTTAATTAAGATCCTCTTTAATGATGGAGAGGAACTTCTCCAGCGATTACCTCCTTACTTTTACAGCTCTCTCAGGCTCTTACTCTCTCCCTCCTCCTCAGCTCCCACAGTCTCCACTCCTCACCCTGATAGAGAAGATTGAGGGTGCAGCTTTTCCACAGGGCTTTGGGGGTGTGGGGGGAGCACTCCTCCCCAGACATTCCATCGGTGCTCGAGTGCACCTTAATAAGAACGTGTAAGACTGTTTTAAAGCCTGTGCCCTAAACAAACGGTAAAGCTGCAGTGTAGCACAGTGTCTGGCACACAAAAAAGACTCAACAAATGATTGTTTGACGAGTGAAATGAATAAAAAGATTAGTGTATAGGTGAATCTAGTACTGAACCCAAAATATTGATGTTCAAGGCAGGGCACTCCTAATTTTCTAAGTGGAAGGGGTCTTAGCGTCCAAGGCTCTCTTCCAGAGTGAAGTGTTTGTATTCATCAGTTCAGTGTCATAGACCTCTGGTCATGAGGTGGAGTATGTTGGGGCCAAGGGCCACACAGTGGGGAGAGCGTTAGTCCCTGCTTCCATCAAAGTTTGACACTGACAACACTTTTCTGGGCTCAGTTTTCTTGTCTGCACATTGGGGATCCCAAACCCAATGGCACAGGTAGATTGTGAAGCGACGATGAGATGCTTCGTGTAAAAATGTCCAGCAAGAGCTGTTCCAGGTCAATTCAAGTTAAAGGTAGGCCTCAGCTTTTGCACCTGGAGGGAAAAGGGGCTGGACATTCCAGGACTCTGGTGCCTCCGGCTGGGCTGCAGCCTCGTGAAGTCCCAAATGGGCTTTGATCTGCTCACTGTCTTCACCCAGGCTGGGGATCCTGCTCATTTTCCTCCTCAGTGCCTGGCTACCTCTTGCCTTCTTCAAGGCAGAGTCTTGCCCTCACCTCTTACCACAATCCACACTTACCCCTGTCTGTTCTGTCCATGATGTCTCACCTCATTTAGCCACATCATCTCTCTGCAAGGATGAGTATCTCTCCTACTTTCTTGAAGGAAATACTGGGATCCTAGAATGAACATTGAGGCCAGATAGACACAGGACTCATTCAGGTCAACTCCTTAATGGCGAAGGCTGATAGCAGGCTCTCAAATGTTAAAGAACAGGCCCAAGGCCACCCAGATGGTGAGCTGTCACCTGGGGCGGAAAGGAGGAGCTGCTCCTGCCCCACTCCATGCTCTTTCCAGAAAACCCAGTGGCCAGGACTCATAGGGAGTAGCTTAGACGTACAGGAGGTGGAGGGTGAGATGTGTGCATGTGTGTGGGGGTAAGTGAGAATCATTCCCTGATGCCAAGAAGTGAATCAGGAGATATGGAGGTAACAGCATTCCAAAGAACCCCGCTACCCTGGCCTCTTGCCTCCCTCACACACACCTATCCACTGTGTGCTCCACTTGTCCTTTGGCAAAGCTGTCCCAATAAGGTGGCTGGTTTGGGAGATGAGATGGATGTGGCGACTGTCCAATCAGAGAGCCTGGAGTTTTGAGTTCTGCTCCCCACCTGGACATTCACTGTGGCCTGGCTGTGGGAAAATCCTGGAATGATTCTGAGCCTGATTATTTGTGAGAGTGAGACAACAATCAGCTTCCAAACTCCCATCTGCTTGTGGCTGTGGAACAGATCTGAGGAGATCTCCTGCCCTGCTAACATGAGGGGTGATTATGACTAACCCCCAAAAGGCAGCAAGAGGGTGAGAGGGTGCAAAGAGCACAGTCAGGTCAAAGCCTTAGAGGACCAAGGAAGCTGGAGGGTGTAGTGAGAGGGGGCAGGGCTGAGTCTCCACAGGGGATGATTCTGCGGAGCTGGCCTGGAGAAAAACCAGGCACAGGGAGTTGAGGAGGCGGGCTGAAGATTGAGCAGTGGCTCGGCACAGGCAGGAAGCTGGTGGCCCTGAGTGAGTCTCAGGACTTCTTAGGCTCTAGATGCTCTAGACTTTGGTCATTGAATGTGAATTTGACAGGATGTTTTTCATCTGTGTCAGAAAAAATTTAGAGAAGATACTCAGGACCACCAGCACATTTCTTTGACCCAGTCACGGAGCTGAAAGCCTAGTTTTCAGGAGCTGGGGCTTTGAGGGGTGTGGAGGGGCTGGCCGACCTGGAGCCTGTCTTGTCTTGCAATTCAAGTCTTCCCAGAGCCCTTCACCCAGGCCCTGCTTCTTATTTGCTTAGCACCTTCCTTCCCAGGAATGCAGAGGAGGGGCACTTTGTTATCTCAGAAGCTTTCAACACCCAGGAGAGGCAGGGAGGGGACTGGGATCCTTATCAGAGGTGTGGCATGGGGCTGGGGGTTGGGGGGGGCACCCTATCTCTGCTCTGCCTTCCATCAGCCTGTCAGCCTATAGTCTAGATTTTCTGGGGCAGCTTGATTTTAGCTTTTGGGCCCAGGTGATAGTTGGCCCTGCTACCTAATTATTGCCAGAAAGAAAGACTTCAGATCAAATACTCTTGTCAGCACAGTCCTTAATTTTGGTAGCTGTCCCTTGGCCTTTAACGGCAGTGAATCATCTCATACAGATCTCCTCACAGCTACCTTGGGTTTCGTTTCACAAATGGTTTATCTTGGAAAATACAGCAGGAAGGAGAGCTACTCAAAGCGAGGCATCCCAGGAGACTTCACTGAGACTTTTTTCAAAAGTGGGTTGATGTTTGGCTGGCTCTGCTTTAAAATGTTCCCATGCTCAAGACATTCTCAGTGTATTTCATTGGGTCTGTCACTATTTTCCAAGAAGAATCTTGGTGTTTGTTAGGCCTCTTTGATTTTCAAAAAAGATGTCCAACCTTTCCTCAGCATGATATCTGGCAGGTCATTGGGTCTCATGGAAACTTTTAGCACCAAGAAGAACTCCCATCAAGGCACCAGTCACTAGATCCTATAGCCCCAACCATCTGTCTGAACCTGGCCTAGAGACACTCTCTTTCAAAAGCACTACTTGAGGGATCAGCATGTGACACCCTCCACCATTTGCTCTAACATCGACCCCTGGATAAAGTCAGACCATCAGGTACTCATGTAGCTGCACTGAACCTCATGCCCGTAGACCCCATCTAACTGCATGTCGCATGAGGCAGATTCTTCTAAGCCTTGCTGTTCGGTGTACTGAACAGAACTCATAGCTGTGCCTGCTGCGAAGATGCCTCTGAGCACTTCACTCATTGTCTTGTCCTCTATGAGAGAGAGGGGTTAGGAGACATTTCTGTCTGCTCTCTGGGACATCGGGAATGCTGGTGTTTCTCTTAGGCAAGTGGTTTGCTTTCATCTGGAGGATCCTGGGAACTGTGCAGCTGATCATGTTTCATCTTGGCATTGACTGTTAGAAGTTTTAGAGCCAAATTTGTGGCCCACCCTCTCGCAAATGGATCAAAGTTTATAGTATGTTTATTTTGTATTAGTCTCATCCTTGGCTCCGTTTTATGGCTTTACCCTTGCTTTTACATTTTTTTTCTTTCTCACCTGCTTCTAATTTATGTCATCTTGCTGAATTTTCTGCATCTTTGTAAGCTGCCTTAAAGCCCTTAGTGAAACAAAGAGGTGTATACACAAACAGGCAAACAAACAAATGCGTATTTTTTCTCATCACTAGACAACGTATCATAATTTTTTGGCATGGGAAATCAGGTCTGCATAGCTCCTCTTGTCCCCAAGGCTCATCTGCCAGATGAGCCAAACAGATAAACTGTGAACGAAGCCAAGCATCTACTCTCCAGTGAGTAGGGAGACAATAAAAGCAAATACATGACTACACAAAAAGTCAGGTAACGTTAAGGGCCGTGATGAAGATAAAGCAGGGTAGCGGGGAATAAGGCACTGAGAGCCTGGCCAAGGGTGATCTTACTGACAGGGGATATCTGAGCAGAGCCCAAGGAAGAGAGGGAAGTAGTTGGGGCATCCACGTGGAGGAGCAGCATTCCAGGCAGAGGGACTGTTTGGCACAAAATTTGGAGGCAAGCTGAGAATGTTGGAGGAACTTGAGTAGACCGGCACAGCTGGAGCAGAGTGAGGAGAAGGTGGTATGAGATGGGGAGAGTGGTAGGCACTTGATCCCGAAGGGCCTCCTAGGCCACAGTAATGACTTGATGCTCTTCTGAGATGAGAAGCCTTTGATAGGTCTGGGCAGAGGTGTGACACGATCTGACTTAAGTTTCATCATAATCACCATGACCATTAGGGGCAAGGATGAAACAAGGAGATGAGTTAGGAGGACACTAAGGTTATTCAGACGAGAGGTGATGAGGGTTTGAACTATAACAGTGTCAATAGAAGAGATAAAAGGGGGAAGATTCTGAATCTTTCTCCATACTGTATCACTAAAATAGAAGTCTGTTTTGTCTACTTTTGTTCTCCACAAGTCCCTGTCCTTTTCATAGCTCAGATGGTACAGTCTGGCTGCTGCCCTCATCCCCTCACAGGTCATCGATAACTCCTCTGCGAGTTATTGGCACGGTGCTCCTGGGACCCTTGCTTTTTTCAACCTCCATGCCCCACCTCTCCTGCATCTCTTCCCACCTGGCGCAGGGCTCCGCCACAGCTTTACAAGGTTTCTTTTGCACCGCACTCTTTTCAGGTTGGTCCTTCTGAGCGTTTGTCTTTGTCCTTCATAGCCTCAAAAAGTGCCACATAATTTGCAGGGCCCAGTGCAAAATAAAAACGTAGGCAACTTGTTTAAAAATTATTGAGAAATTCAAGATTGTGACAAGAGAACATTAAGCCAAGCATGGGGCTTTTCTGAATATAGGACCCTGTGTGGTCATGAATCCATGAAGCCAGCCTTGCTCCTTGTACATGGTCCCAAAACAATCTTGTCCATGTCAGCATTAACTACCACATACACTGACTCCCAGATGCATCTTCTTTCTTGAGCCCCAGACCAATTTTTGGCCCAACCTATTAACATAACCCTTTATCATTTTGCAAGCAACTTAAAAGAAATAAGTTCAAGGCTGAACTTATTATCTTCCCCCCAAACCTGCTTCTCTTCCTGTATTCTCTATCTTGATGAATAGCAGCTTAATCCTCTGAGTTGCCCAAACCAGAAACCTCTGACTCATCCTGACTCTACCCTCTGCCTTACCCCCTATATCCTTGACCTTCAGGGTCAAGTGATTATAGTTCCCTATTATCTCTGGCTTCATCTCCTCCTCTCAGTGTCCTGGGCCATGGCCCTTGTTCAGGCACCCAGCAGCTCCCGCTTCCTCTGGTGCAGATGTCTCCTTTTCTTAGCACCCATCCACCCTCCTCTACCCTGTCACCACAGTGATGTTTCTAAAAGACAAAATCCAATTACTTCACTCCTATTTCTACAACTGTCAGAGTCTGCAGAATGAAGTTCAATCTTTTTGGCATCGAATGCTGACTCTTCATGATCTGGCCCTTGCCTACCAGTGTCTCCTGACCCTGGTCCAGGCCACACCCCTCCAACCTGCAAATAATGTCATGTCCAGCAATCGTCATCTCCCTTGACAGGCCATGCACTTTCATACTGCTTACCTCTGCACACCCTATTCTCCCAGCCTAGTGCCCACTCTGTAGCTCCCTGTGACAACCAGACTCCTTCTGGACCTTCATGATGAAGCTCCAGGATGGCAAGTTGAGTTTTCTACCTCCCAAAGATTTGATGAAATAACTAAAGAGAACAGTAGTTAGAAAAATTCCGTAGCAGTACTGACAAACAGAGGAGGCTGCCATGAGAAGAAAAGGCATTTGCAGGAATTTCTGGAAGAAATGAAGCAGATATGGTCAGGATGAAGGGTCAGCTGATCGATACACAGGTGTGCATGCACAATAGGTGAAGAAGATGCCCAGAAATTGAAGGCAGGGGCCTTGCCCACAAAACTTCAAAGGACCCAATGCTTGCAGCAACAGGGACAGTGAGCAGGGGTGTGTGGTGGGACAGTCTCAGTTGGAAAATTGATAGAATGTGAACTAGAAGCTGGGTCACTTCCCTACGGTGACAGTGGTGGGTTTAGTTTGTGTGCGCTCCTTACCAACTCTCAGCATGGACTGAAGAATGAAGCGAGGTGTGTCAGGGCCCTAGCTCACTCTGAGTGGTAAAATCACCCTTAAGGGATTTTACACCCACGGTGGTAACTTCTTTCCTTCTTCCTGTTGACATCGTCTTTTTGACATCAACGACTTCGCTAGAGACACACATGTACCAAAGGTCTCTGAGTAGGGAACAGGGAGTCATCAGCAGGGAGCAACGTGATGGCCCTCTAGGGCTCTTCCGGTGAAAGTGCCTCACCCCAGCCGTTGTCCAAGGCAGACTCCAGCCCCTGGGCTACCACTAGGACCAGGCTGCACACCACTTGAGAAGGAAGCTGGGATCCCTTACAGCCACAAGTCTTTTACTGAGAACTCTGAGCTGTTGCTCTGTTCTCAGCCCACCTACCCTGAAAGAAAGACGCCATGTGTGTGGTCCATCTCAGTCCTCATCCCAGGCAGGCCTCATCTCTGGAGCCTGTCAGACATCACTTACCTACCTTTTCTAGAGAAAATGATGGTGACCTAGAAATCTATACCTGCCCAATGGATGTTCATATGTGAGAGAGAAAGCCATTTCTAGACCACAGAAGTCAAAATACCTGCAGGCCTTTTCTGAAAAGAGTTGTGGAGAAACAAAACAGAAAATGAATTCAGAGGAAAATAAATCCAGATAAAGGGAAGATACAAGATATAAGAAACAGTTTAATCCAACTAAATGTGTTAGTAATGGGATTGGAAATTTTAATGCAAGTATTATGGAGGAATTATAAAAAGAAAAAAACATAAATGTAAAAATCTGGGAAGTAGACATGGGAAGAAGACTATCAAAAAAGCAAATTAAAATTCTCATTTTGTTTTCTGAGATAGTGTTTATTGACATGCATATTTTATTCAGTTTTTTTTTGTTAAAATTTACAGATAACCAAAAGTAGATTAGAAACAGGATATTGGACTTTGAAACTACTGAAGAATAAAAGGAACCAAAAATTTATCCAGTAAAACTTAGGAAAGGAAAACTAATAAATATTAATAAATACAAATCAGAAGATTAAATGTCAGGGATAAAATCAAACATAAAAGTGATAACAATAAGTGTGACTAAGTTAAATTCTCTATTTTAAAAAGAAGCATCTCAGATTGGCTATAAAAACCCAAATATTGTGCTGTCTCTCAGAGAAACCTGGAAACCAAACTGATACAAATGTAAAAAATAATGGTATAAACAAAGATATATTGGGAAATGTGTGTGCATGAGAGAGAGAGAAAGAGAGAGAGATAACATTAGGGAAAGAAATAAAAGTAAGGATGGAAATAATATTAGAGTAAGCAGAACTCAGTGAAAAAAATTAGGTTGAAAAAATGGAATAATTTACATTTAAAAAAGTTATAATCAATGAAAATACATGATATTAATAAAACTTTATACACTGAAAACTAGGTATAGAAAAGAATAAACTGCTAGAAGTGTAAAAATTTAATGAAACTCAGTTACGTGGGAGGTTCTAGCACACCTCTGTCAGAATTGGACAGACACTCAAAAGGATTTAGATATACAACTGTTAAGTTTGATCTAAAGTATGCAGTAGAACTTTATACCTAATACATACAAACACATCTTTCAGATACCTGTGACTCATTTATAAAAATTGACCATGTGTAAATACATAAATGAATTTTCAATAAACTTCCAAAACTGACCACAGTACAATAAAACTAGGCACAATAAACAAAAACAAAAAGTTTTCTAAAAATGAAATTGCTTAGAAACAGTTTTGAAAAAAAAAAAAAAATTCTGCCTAAAAAACAATGACAAAGAAAACAGAATATATCAAAACTTATGAGGTGAACCCAAAACTGCACTCAGAGTATAATTCATTGTTTTAATTATTTTATTAAAAATAAAAGATTGAAAGGGCTGGCTGATCATTTTGTTTCAGGAGCTAGAAAAGAAACAACAAAATATCAAAAGAAAGTAGAAGAAAGAAATTTATGCATAAGAAGGAAGAAACAAGATTCTATTGTAAATGTTTATTGCATGGTGAATATGTGCCAGGTACTGCAAAAAGCCGTTAGGGATACTGAGATCACAGCAGATGTGATTACTGGAAATTTTTTGAAAGCATTTAAAAAAATAGACATACCTCTTTCAAGATTGGCAAGAAAAAAAGAAAGGAGTGCAAATACACACAATATTATAAATAAGAAAGTGAATATAATTACATGTATGGAGGAAAATTTTAAAATATTAATAACATGTATAGATTTGTGTCTGTAAATTTGAAATTCTAGATGAAATGGATACTTTTTGGGACAAATATAAATAGCAAAATTGGTTCAAGAAGAAGCAGAAGACCGAAAGACATCAATAACCATAAGAGGAAGTGTAAATGTAATAAAATTTTTAACACTCAAAAGACCTTAGGCCAGATGATTTTACAAGTGAGGTCTACCAGATCTCTAAAGGGCAAATACTTATCTATACTTAAAGATAGAGCCTTGCAGACTAATTTTATGAGATTCATTTAGCCCTGATATTAAAATCTGACAAAGATACCACTACAATCTGAACAAATTTACAAAAGTGTAAAATTCCTAAATAAATCATTGAAATTTTAATATAGAAATATAACTTTTAAAAAGTAAAAATACTATGATTAAGCATTTTAGAAATTCAAGGCTGCATTTAGAAATTCAATACTGAATTTAGAAATTCGGTATTAGATAATTCATTAATTTATATTAATAGAGAAAAGAAAAATTATAATCGTTTCAGTAGATGCCAGAATATAATTTGACAAAATCTAAATCCTGGCTTTGATAAAAACTCCTAGTAAGCCAGGAAAAATAAATTTATTAACTTGATAAAAATTATTTATCATAAAATGACCATAACCATTGTTCATATTGAAGAGATAGTAAAATCAAGAACAAGACAAAGATACTCATCATCACTACTGTTCATTATTTATCATTGTTTTGAAGGTTCTAGCCAAAACAATGACATAAGAAAACCAAATAAAGAACTACGTATAGTAAATAGAAAGAGACAGCATGTCATTACTGTGGATGATGTAATTGAAATACCTAAGAGAATCACTATCAAATATGTAGACAATAAGCAAGTTCTATGAGGCGGCCAGATTAAACCTATGTAAAAATTATTAATATCCACAACATATAAAGAACTGTTATAAAATATTGATAACTTATAGAAAAATGGTCAAAGATTATGAAGAACAATTCATAGAAATCAATAATTATAAGAAAAACTTCTCGACCTTACCAATAATCAAAGAAATTCAAATTAAAATACAAACTTATCAGTTTCATAGAAAAATTAGAGTGTAACTATCCAGTATTGGTGGGGGTGTAAATATAAACTGATGCAAATTTTTCAGGGGAGTAAGTTTGCAATTTCTGTCCCTATTAATCAGCAATCCCATTCCTGGGAACTTAACTTATAACAATATTTATATAAGTGCCCCTAAATTATATATGAGTGTTTATTACTGTAGAATCTATAATGAAAAATTAGAAACAACCTGAAGGTTCATCAGTTGGGGATTGATTAAATTAATTATGGTAAATTTAAGCACCGAATTGTGCAAATATGTGCAAGGAGAGTGAGGAATGGAAGGAAAAACCCGGCAGCACCATAGTCGGTTCTGTTTGAACATCACCCTCCTAGTTCTGTAGCCCAGAGGCCATGCTACACTTGGATACTAAGCAAGAGCCTGGAGATCTAGATTTAACTCTTTCATTTTAGAGATGAGGAATCTGATCCTGACAAATGTTTGTCCATCTTCTATTTGGAGCTCTTGAGTGGAAACCCTTATAAAGTAAATTTAACTCTCTGAAACCTACTTGTCATCAGACAGCAGCTGAGGAAACAGGGAATGATAGATGGAGTCCAAGGAGACAAGAGTCTGATGTAATGGGAAAAAACCTTTAGGACTGATTAAAGGTACCCTGGCAGGATGACTACTGGGAAGCACCACAGAAAGAATGTAGACGTTATTCGTGGGAGTTAATTAATTGACAATCAAGGTCGCTTCCAGCCCTGAGATCGCGTGATTCTATAGTTTCACTCACTGGACTCTAATTTTGTCCTTTGGAGAAACACAGATTCAGCTTGATCTCTCTCCCCTTAATACCCTTCACGTTTTTGTAGGGAATTCTCTAGTTCGTGTCTAGTGTTTTCTTCTTCACGCTCCATATCTCTAGTTCTTTTTTTTTAAACCACTCTCATATATTATGAATTCTTGACTTTTTCTTCTATTCAACTTCCTGTGGTCACTTTTTTATCTTAAACTATGGAGCCGGGAATTTAACCAAGAATTCCAGTTGTGGCCTGACTAATATAGAATATGGTTAGATTTTTTAGTTTCCTTACTTGGGACATACAGTTCATGTTTGTCAAGTCTTAAGCTTCTTCTTTGACTGCCATTTTACATCGCTGGATCATATTAGACTCACAGAAAAGATGTTCTAAATATTGTGAGGTTATGTATTGCACAACTCTAGGGGGCTCTATTTACAACATATTGCAGACTTATATATTTCTTATAATAATTTTCCAGTAGATGGCAGTAAAGTGTCTTGAGGAAGGGGGCGCTTTTTCTAATTCAGACAAAGACCTTCTATGGGCTATAGTCAACCGAAGAAATGGATATTTTTAATCTGAGTTTACTGTCTTTATGGTGAATTCTTCAACATTGTCTCTTCTCTTCTTCCTTACTGACAAATCCCAGTTATGTTCAAATCCCAGTTATGTTCAAATATCCACCCCCTCCCCCATATGACTTTGGGGAAGGTAATCTCTTAACCTCTTGGGGTAGATTTTAATTACTCTCAGTCAGGGTTTCTTAGTACTATTGACATTTGGGCCAGACGATTCTTTGTTTTGGAGGCTGTCCTATACTTTGTAGGATGTTTAGTAGCCTCCCTGACCTCTCTTTGCTCACTGAATGCCAGCAGCATATCCCCTTTTCCCAGTTGTGACAACCAAAAATTTCACCAGACATTGCCAAATATTCCCCTCGGGGAAAATTACTCCCCACTCCTTATGATTGAGCACCATTAGCTAGAGTATCTCGGAGAAGTAAAACTTTCACATTTGCAGCTACTTTTCCTCTGTTTTTGTTTTTGTTGTTGTTATAGGAGATGATAAATTGCCTTATCCATCTTGAATCAGGTATTTCGTTACTTGCAGCCAAAAGCATTCCTATCTAATATATTACTGCTAACTCACATCTTCTCTTTCTGTGCTTATATTATTGCTTTTTTGATACTTGAATGAAAAACTTTTTACTGCCTCCATTCACTTTGTTATTGCTAGAGGTAGCCCAAGTTCCGGTTTATCAAGACACTTTGGAATCCCAATTTTGTCATCCAAATTATTACTTATCCCTCCCAGTTGGCATTGTTTGCAGATCTGATAAGCCATGTCATAAATACTCTTGTCTCAGTTGCTGATTAAAAGTATTTTATTAACATCCTTTAGGTATAGTCATTTAACCAGTTGCGAATATATCAGCCAACTCACATTTATTTATCTCATACTAAGCTTTCCAGACAGGTTTTGTCAAATGGCTCACTAAAGCCAGGAGGAGACAAGCCCACAGTGGTCCCTGACCCAAAAGTCAAACAACCGAGTGGAAGTGGCTAGGTTATCGTGTGCGACCCAGTCGTTCCTTGAGAACACATGTGTATGCATAGTGGTTTAGAGCACAGAAACTGTCTGCTTGTTTGTCCATTCTAGTATTTTGCTGGTAAGAGGTGTCACACTCATCAGTCCGCAATTCCACATGCCACCCATTTTACCTACATGAAAACTATTCGACATCTGTCAGTATCCTGTTTTGTGGTCCTTCTCTAGTTCTCCATGAACTCTTAAACATTATCAACAACGGTTTATGAATCACATTTGCAATATTTGGTGCTCTGAGACTTAATTTATCCAAGACATGAATTCATTTAAAGTTACCTCTTGTGTTAAAGAAATTATATAAAGGAGCCTGTATACCTACTCAACCAAATTCCACAGATGCAGAGGAGCGTCTGCTAAACACTGTGCTGATGGGCCAGATTAAGAAACACCGTAAAGTATTGTCAGATTCCACCTCTGCGTCCAAAACAAATAGCCAGGATGTTTGGTAAACTAAGGGGAAAAGGGAACCTATGAAGAGTCCCATAGGCATGAGAAGGGACTCTGCTGAAAAAGAAAATAGAGAAAAATGAGTTAAGCTTGCAAATTTCACTAAGTCGGATAGAGTTTCTTTCTCCCTTCCTCCTGACCAATCCCTTCCCCCAACTTACTCCAGCAGACTCCAATCAGAGAGACATTGTTGATAGGGAACCACATTGACAACAGGGCCCACTTAAGTGTCAAGAGTGAGCATTGCAGCAGATGCCAGCCCTGGGGGATGAGCCAGCTCTAGCAGAAATAACAATGTCAAGAGGACTAAAGGGACCACACACAGTGGCTTTCCTTGACAATGGGGAAAGGGAGGTCACAGCACAGAGCTGGAAGTGTGCAGTATGGAAGGGTACTAACTCCTCAGTCTGCACTGGGAGAATGTCCTGGTACCCAGAATCTGCTGTGGAGGAGGAACGAATCTGCAGGGGCTCTCCTCCCCGGGCTGGGCTCTCATTTTCCACCTGTTAGGTCACAGTTAAGAGGGCTGGAGCCACAACAATTGGGTCAAATGACAATGTCCCAGTTATTAGCTATAGAACTTTGGGTAAACCACTTAACTTCTCTGAGTGTTATTCTCCTTCTTAGAAAATGAGAGAATGCTTGGTGTAGTGCCTGGCACACAGCACATCAACGCTAGCGACTGTCACTTTTACACTATCTGCTCTGGAAACTTTCTCCTTGAAGAGGCTGTTGAGAAGAGAAGGCTAAGATATATGAGCTTGATCCACAAAACAAGAATTGGTCTGGGTTAATATAGTCCTGCTAAGGAGGGTCGAAACTGGAACAGAAGGTTCGAGTGATTTTCTTTGTTACTAGAGGTAGGCTCTTGGACTCATTCTTGAGTAATGGCCCTTCTGATTAAGCAAAGCAAAAGCAATGGATTTCCAAAGACCTATGTTTCTCTGCATAACAATGTTAACAGGTTATCCTGAATGAGAGTTATGAAGGTGGGGAGGAGTGGACAGGTTTGCACCTCTGCAGAAATACTTAACTTCCTTTAAAGAAATGCCTCTTTCACAACCACTGGATTAGGCTGTCTTTCTTGGTATAATACTGTTTGTTCTCGTAGGCGTTTCTATCTTACTCTTCAAGCATTTGGTCATAGGAGTTAGAGGAGACCCTGAAGATGACAGAAAGCCTGTGCAGGTCTGGTTAACACTGTTACTGGACGAAAGAGGAAAAAGGAATGGTTTTGGCTTGGCTTGGACTGTTGTTAGCTCACAGAAGGTATTTTCATGACCAAATAAGCTAGAGTTTGGGAAATATTTTGATTTGTAACTTTGGGTTGGATATATTTTAAGAACCAAAGGGCATGACCGTATTCCTATGGGTGGGGTTGTTTTCTTAAAGGAAACTGATTTCTCATTGTCACTCATGCTTGCAAAAGGTTAATCATAAGACTGGAAAATAAGAACTTGGAAGGTGGGCCCTAGAATTAAGTGAGGAAAAACTGCCTCCTGTCTGTAGGTCCTGGGATATGACTCAATTTGGATCTTGGGTAGGGCTGTCGTGCTCAAGGGCCCTTCCTTTGGGGTAGACCTAGTGTCATGTATCACACTGAAGCAAGGTAGGGAGGTCAGCCTCTACCTCAGTGAAATGGGCCAGAATCAAGAGAAAGAGGAGTGCAGGAGTCGGTCCCTGTGAAGGGGCCTGCGCCTGTGGACTCAAGGCAGCCATTGGTAATATTCAGTGTAAACCCTTTGTGTGCTAATCTTTCCTGTCATAGCCTATCATTCAGCATGTGTTAAGTTCTTCATCAGCAGAGGAATGGCAGGT
Organism: Pteropus vampyrus; assembly: GCF_000151845.1. Lineage (NCBI taxonomy): Eukaryota > Metazoa > Chordata > Mammalia > Chiroptera > Pteropodidae > Pteropus > Pteropus vampyrus. The sequence goes on from NW_011888894.1 coordinate 728,005, forward strand.
GGATGCTATTCCCTACTTGGGGAAGAGTTGGTTCAAGGAGAGCAGGGGGCGTCTCAAGGGAAGCTGATCTTGAGCTTACAGAGGTGACATTCGGAAGAGCAAGCAGAGCCAGATGATGCCCTGAGGTGGAAAGAACACAGAAAGCATTTGTTAAGCACATCAATATCCCCCAGAAAGTCCAGATAGAGCTAGAAAGGAACAAGAGCTCAGATTTCTATGAATCAGGGAGTAAGGTGAAGTGCGATTTCCTAAACTGGTAAAGCCTGAGATGTCAGGGTATATAACTGTGTCACCTTCTGGCTACATGACTTTGTGTAAGTTACTTATCCTTCTAAGTCTCAGTTTCCCCACACAAGAAATGGGGATAATAATAGTGATTATCTCATAGATTCCTGTGAAAATTAAAGGAGCCATGGCAATAATCCAATTCATAGTAACTACTGATATTATCATTACTAACCCCAAGAGTGCTGAGAAAGGGGAATTAGTGTAATAAGCAACTAATGGCCAGGAGAATTCACACAAGGCATAGGTAGAATGGCTGTTTAAAGAAGAGGCGTTGTTAGGCTTTCACTGACTCAGGGATGAGAAACAATCCTGACTTGGGAATCTGATGGTCCCCGGAAGTTCTCAGGCTGCCTTTTCCTCTGCAAACCAACAGAACTGGGTCCAGAACCAGCATCACAAGGCCTTGGATCTCACCTTCCCTAAGCAGAGTCATGTTGTCAGAAATCCACTTGCAGAGGCCTAGAGATACTTTAAAGAAGAGTGCTAACCCAGCAAACTCTACCCAAAATGGACGTTGAGGATTTAGCACCAATCTCCCATTCTCCTTAAGCTCGACTTCGGTAGAGGCAATAAAACAAGAATTTTACTATAATTCTAATTGTATCCCTTACTGGACAGTCATGCTTGTACCAGGAAGACTTGATACTGAGCCTCATGCTACCCAGAAGCCTTTCCTAGACTTTCCTTGCCTGCCTCCTCCAACTCCATCCAGCCAGGCTTTCTGTGGTATTCCCTTGGGCACCCTGGCTCCTGACACAGGGCGCTACTTGCTGCCCCCAGAGCCGTTCCCTCCCCAGCCTCAGTGCTTTCCTTCTCAGAGTTACTGCTTTCTGGAAGCTTTTGTACACTTGCACCCCCAAATAGGCTGAATTAGGAGAGAAATGCCTGTCCTCAGCACTCTATTAGTAAATCATGCTCACCTCTTTCATAGCGTGTTCTATGCAATCACTGACTTTTCTCCCACTGGAGCATATGTTGTTTTGGGGAGAATGGCCATATTGTCTTCCCTTTGTTTGTTCCTATTTCTAGCTCAACGTATATTCCTATTTCTAGAATAGTAAGCATTCTTTAAATGTGTGCTAAGTAAATTTATGAGTAAGTGAAATGAACTCAAGTATAGAGAAGTTAAAATGGAAAAGGTATTCATTCGTAAATCCATTCATTGACGAAGAACCTACTGTCTGCCAGACACCCCTCCCTGCACTGGAGACAGTGGTAGACAAAGACCCAGGCCTGCTTCAGTGCGTGCACATTCCAGTGTGGCAGACAGGACATAGATGAGCAGATGGTGTACTCTCAGTCGGCAATGCATTTTATGAAGCAAATAAACAAATAAACAAATAAACAAACAAACAAACAAACAAATAAATAAATAAAGCGAGGAAGGGTAGGGCAAGCCATAATTATTGTACTGAGCATTTTGAAGACATTTTTTAAGACAAAAATTTTAAGCAAAAATGTTGTGAGTATTAAATAAGAATATGAAAGGAAGAACAACTCTATTATATTTTGGAAGCAAATCATGGGATTCATAACTCTAGATTAAATTTTTAAACGTCTGACATTAAAAAAAAATGACCAGAAAGACACAAAATAACTAATTTATTAAAGATTTCATAAAACAACCACAAAGCTATGATTTGGTTTTTGTCTTTTAAAGTTATTTAACTTCTCTGCGTAGATACACAGAAAGGCATCATTGTGATGTTCTTGTTTTCCTTTCTTTGTTTGGCAACCCTTTTCCCTTCTCATCTCCCTTCTTTCTCTTATAGCACCCTGATTCATATTAGTGAACAACTTACTATATAACCTTCTATAGTGTTCTCTGTGCTAATGTGATCATTTACATATGCATGCCTACAAACATACACTCATATACCTAGTAAGGGTTTTTTTATTTCTGTCATTTTTTGATAAAAATATAAAGAGCAGATATTATTTACTCTTTCCACATCTTGCTCAATAAAACCTCATGTAAATCCCTCTAGGAGCTTCATTTTTTAAAACAGCTGCATAATATTCCATGAAATGGTCAAACCATATTTTCTCAACCTTCCCCCTATTTATATATTTAATTTTGCTTCCAGTTTTTTCCCCCCACAATAATCATGCTGCAATAAATGTCTTGAATCTATATGCTTATGTATTAGTGATCTTAATGTTATGGCTAAATTTCCAGCAGTGAAATTATTAGGTTATATGTGTATATACAGTTCAATTTTATAGGTATTTACAGGTTGCTTTTTGTAATAGCTGTAACATTTCACATTGCCATCAATAATATCTTAGAGTTCCTTTTCCTCCACATGTCTTCTAGAATAGATGTTGCGAAGTGACATTTTATTATTTAATCTGTATTTTCTGTCTAAGAGTGAGTTAGATTTTGTATTTGGGTTTCAGTAATTTGATGACTATAACTTTTAAGTAAACTTTTTATAGAAGAATAACTTATATGCACAAATCCTATGCATGCAGCTCCATGAACAAATTCTCATAATCAGCATCCAGATAAGAAATAGAACATCATCAGCTTCCCAGAAGTCCCTTCACAACCCCTACCAGTCACTAACCCCTTTGCCCCCAAGGGAAATCATTATTTTGACTTCTATTACCATAGATTAGTTTTGCCTATTAAAAAAAAAAATTATATAAATGAATCACACTGTCTGTATTCTTTTAATATTGTTTTGTAAGGTTCATCCATATTGTTGCATGAAGCAATAATTCTTTTATTCTCTTTGCTAGAAAGATTTACATTATATAAATAAATATACCATCATTTATTTACCTATTCAAGTGTTGATGGACATTTGGGTTGTTTCCAGTTTTGACTATTATGAATAGTGCTGCTATGAGCATTTTGGTACATGTCATTCCTGTTGAGTATATATCTAGCTGATGTATTTTTAATTTGCATATTTCTAATGACTAATGATACAGCACACTTTTTCATATGTTTATTGGCCATTTAGATATCCCTTTTTTTTTTAGGCGAGGCAATCCTTAGTTGACCTCGCAGATTGTAAGGCTCTTGTTAGCTTACAACCCCTTATTTTTTTTTTTTTTTTTTAATTTTTTACACCTACAGCACCTGGTCTTCCTAGGTGGTCTCCCATTCAAATACTAACCAGGACCGACCCTGCTTAGCTTCCGAGATCAGGATTGTTCAGGGTAGCATGGCCATAGACTAGATATTCTCTTTTGTAACATGCCTATTTAAATCTTTTGTCCATTTCTCTAGTGGTTTATCTACCTTTCATGATTTACAAGAGTTCTGTAGTATATATTCTGGACACATGCTCTTTTTCAACTTTGTTAGATATATGTATTTTAAACATCTCCTCCCACTTTACGGCTTGTCTTTTCCTTCTCTTAATGGTGTTTTTTGTTGAATAGAGAGAAGTTCTTCATGTTAATGTAGTCTGATTGATAATTTTTTTCCCATTGTGCTTTGTGCTTTTCATGTTCTGTTTAGGAAATCTTTGCCTACTCAAGATCATGGAGATGTTCTTCTGTGCTATCCTCTAGAATAATATTTCTCAACCTTTTTTTCATTATCACCATGATGGACAGATGCTAAGATGGTCCACATCATCTCCACTTCCTGGTATTTATGTCCTCATGCAATCCCCTCCACTTGAGCACAGAAGGAATCTGTGACTTGCTCCTAGCCAATAGAATACAACAAAGGTGATGAGCTATCACTTACACCATTATGTTACCTAAGATTGCAAAAGCTGTCTTGCTAGGGGACACTTTCCTTTGCTTGTTTTAAAGAAGCAAGCTTCCATATTGTGAGTTTCCCAATGAGGAGAGCCATATGGCAAGGAACCAAGGGTAACCTCTGAATGACAACCGGAAGAAACTGAAGTCCTCAGTCCCAAAGCCTGCAAGGAGCTGAAAGCTGCCAATGACCATGTGAGCTTGGAAGTGGATCCTTCCCCAGGGAAATTTTTGGATGACTGAGCCCTGGCCAATGCCTGGATTACATCTTCCAGGGGACCCAGATAAGATGTGACCAGAACCCTGGTCCACAGAAATTGCGTCATAATAGATGTGTTGTAAGCCACTAAGTTTGTGGTAATATTGTTATTCAGCAATAGATAACTAAAATCACACACTCCTAAAAGAGACTTCTTTGATGCTTTTTCCCTAATTACTACCCTTCCCCACGGTGCATCTTTCATACTACATATCTACTGTATATCTGTTTATGTACTATATGTATATCTGTGCTTTATACATAAAAAGATTAAGATTTTTTTCACCCCTCCCCCAAGAAACAATTTTCTCCCTGGGGGCAATATCCTTTTTGTTGAGAATGCATATGATGGCATTGGCCAATTAAAACTGATCTCCTGTTTTTGTAAATAAAGTTTTATTGGAACGTAGCCATGCTTGTGCTGCAATAGTAGAGTGGAATAGTTGCAACGAGACTATATAGCCAGTAAAGCATAAAGTATTCATCTGATCCTTTACAGAAAATATTTGTCAGTCACTACTCTAGAAGTTTTATAGTTTTATCTTTCATATTTAGATATACGAAACATCTGGAATTTGATTTTTGGCTATGATGTTAGGTAAAGATCAAGACTCCTTATTTTCCATGGAGATTTCCAACTGGCCCAGCATTATTTACTGAAAAGGCCTTCCTTATCCCATCACATGGTACTGTCACCTTTGTCTAAATCATATGATTGTATATGTATGGGTCTCTATGAGTGTGGGACACAGTGTGGAGACAACTGATATTTACAATGTTGAGTTATCTAATTCTTGACATGATATATACTCCTATTTATTTACGTCTTTCAAAATCTCTCAATGGCATTTGTATTTATTTCTTGTCTGGAAGTCTTATACCTCTACATTATTAAGATCTTGGTATTTGATTTTTTTGATAGATTGTAAGAAGTATCATATAAAAATTTCTATTCTTTAATTGTATGCTGTAACTACATAGAGGTACAATTGATTTTCTGACGTTAATTTTGTTTCTAGTGACTTTGTTAAATCTATTATTAATTGTAACAATTAACCTGAAAATTGTTCTAGATTTTCTATGAGCACAATCATGTAAAAATAATGATACTTTTATTTCTTCTTTTTTAATTTTCATCCCTTTTAATTCATTTTTATTTTCTTGCCTTAACACATTGACTGAAATCTTTAATAAACATTGAATAGAATAGCCGAAAACTTTGTCTTATTCCTGATCTCAGGGTAAGTTTTCAATACTTTATCATTAAGCATGATGTTTGCTGTTTTTCGTAGATATTATTTATCAGATTAAGAATGTTTCCTTCTACTCTTAGTTGCTAATAGTTTTAAAAATTTTATTTTCTCATGAATATATATTGAGTTTACAATTTTTTTCTGTATCTGAGATAATCATTTGATTTTTTCTTCTCAATTATAATTAATGCAGTGAATTATGTTGATTGAATTTTTGAATGTTAAACTAACCTTTCACCTTGCATTCTTGGAATAGACTCAACTTGGTTTTTTATACATTACTGGTTTCACTTTGCTTGTAATTTGTTTATTTTTGCATCTATCTTTATAAAACAAATGGGGATGCATTTACTCTTTTTTCATTCTTTGGAACAGTTTGTATAACATTGGTGTTATTTCTTCCTTAAATGTTTGGCGAACACTTCTGAATTAGAGCTTTCTTTGTAGGAGGGTTTCAAATTACAGATTCAGTGTTTAAAATATACATATAGTACTATTCAGATGTTCTTTTTCTTTTTATGTCCACTTTGGTAAGTTAATTTTTTCTAGCAAGTTGTTTACTTAATTGAAATTAAAAATTTTTGGCATACGGTTGTTCTTAATTCCTTTGTTCATATTCTCACATTTTTTTTAATGCCCTTAGAAGCTGTAAGAAAGTACCCTTTTAGTTACAGAATCAGTAATTTGTGTTCCTCATTTTTATAAATAAGTTCTGCTAAAGATTTATCTATTTCTATTAGACTTTTCAAAGAATAAACTCATTTCTTTTCTCTATTGTATGTTTGCTTTCTCTTTCATTGATTTCCTCTGTCATCTTTATATTTATTTTCTTTTACTATTTGTATTTAATTTTCTTTTCCTTTTCTAAATGCTTGAAATGAGTACTTAGTCATTAATTTTCAGCCTTCTTTTTTAATATATGTATTAAAATTGTCAATTTCCATTGAAGCACAATTTTAGTTACCTTTCACAAAATTTGATGTGTTATATTTTCATTATAATTAATTTTTAAATTTTCTTTATTGATTCATGAGTCATTTAGATGCCTATAACTCGATTTTCTAAAATTTGAGGGCTTTCTGCTTCTCTTTTCATTATTGATTTTAACTTAACTCCAGTATAGTCAAGAACATACTCAGTTTTATTCCATTTTTTTAATTTGTTGAGGCCTGCTTTATGGCTCAGCATCTTAAGAAAATATTCCATATTATCTTTAGAAAATGTATATTCTGAAACTCATCGGTATGGTGAACTCCATTTATCAATTAGATCATGTTTGTTAATCATATTATTCAAATTTTATAAATTGATTTTTATCTTCTTGTTTTATTGGTTACTGGAAGAGATGTGTTAAAATTTCTAAGTTAAAATTTTAAATTGTTTATTTCTCATTCTGGTTTGCCAATTTCTGCCTTGTATATTTTGAGGCTAATTATTAGATGTTTACAAATTTAGAATTGTTATCTTGTTGCCATATTGATACTTCCATTATTATGAAATGTTTATCTAGTAGTGGTTTTGGCCTTACAGTCTATTTATTGTTGTTGTTGTTATTCATAAAGTTACACCAACTTTCTTTTGGTTAACTCGTATGGTATATCATTTTCTATACAAGTTATATCATAGAAAATATAACTTCAATATTCCTTTGTCCTTATACTTAAGTTTTGTCTCTTGTAAAAGAAAACATATTGTTGTTGTTATTGCTGCTGCTTTTGTTTTAATTTGATCTTACAATCTTTGATTTTTGATTGGAGTTTTTAGTCCATTTACATGTAATCTAATTACCTATATATTGCAGTATATGTCTACCATGCTGTTTGGTTTACATTCATACCCACTCTTCTGCTCTCGTTTACTCAACTTTGTCTCCTTTTGCATTAAACAAGTATTTTAAAATTTTCATTCTCTCTTTATTAACTTATTAGATATGCACTCTTTTAATATTTTTTAACAGATATAAAATCAACAAGGATATATTACCACCAGAGATTACTATACATATTATTGATGTATTTCAGGCAATGTAAGTAAGAACCCCAAAGACCTCTCTTTCAGGCTTTTGTCTTATTGCTCCAAAGTATTCTATTTTTGTATATGTTTTATATATGAAGAGACTTTATTATTACTGTAATGTATAGTTAAGATTCATTTAGATTAATCTCCATATTTACTCCTTTGAAGGTAATGTGTCTTTTTACTTGGAAGTTTTTAAGATTTTTTCTTGATTTTTATTCTCAGCATTTTTACTATGATATATATAGGTGGGTTTGTTTTTTGTTTTTTTTGTTTTCTGTAGTTATCATTCTTGGAGTTCATAGTGAGACTTGACTTCTTTGTATCATCAGTTTCTTTCAAACCATGCTTCTGCTCCATTCTTTTTCCTCTCCTTCTGGGTCTCTAATTACATGCATATTGTAACTTTTCACTAGATTCCACATGTCCCTTATCTTCTTTTCAGTATTTTTTATATATTTTTTTCTCTCCATGATTTAATCCAGACTTTTGTACTCATTTATCTTTCAATGTACTAATCCTCTTTTGAGATTGGCTCAATCTACTTGTTAACACAGCTATTAAATTTCTAATTTCAGTTATTGCATTGTCTCATTCTGGGGATATTTTAAGGTGTGTAGAAATAACAATAAGATACTAAAACACAAAGAGGGAAGGGTAAAGAGACCTATTTGATGGTCATGTTTCCACATTTCACTTGAAATAGTAAAATATTTATTCTAAGAAAACTGTGCAAAATTAAGCATGCTTATTGTATCCTTACAGGATCTATATAAGAAACAATACAAAAAGATATTTTCGAAGCACAATAGGTACATTAAAATGGAGTACTGGAAAAATGTTCAAATAACTCAAAAGAAAGCAGGAAAAAGACAAAGAGGAATAAAAAATGAGGGAGTAAATGGAAAATGAAATATAAATGTTAAAACAATTACACAGAGTGTTGAAGTCTCTAAACTATAATTTTGAATTTATCTATTTCTCCCTTTAATTCCATTAAACTTTAATTCCATTAACTTCCAACTGGGAGTTAAAAAATCAGCATAGAACTGAACAACATGATTACCTGAATTTAACTAGCGTTTATAGACCATTCCACTGAAAAGTAGCAGAGTTCACATTCTTTTCAAGTGCTTATCAAGCATTCACCAAGATAGATCTATTCTGGGTCATATTAATAAGTCTAAAAATTTAAAAGAATTGAGATCACATGAAGTATACTGTCTAACAAAAACAGCATTTTCTAGAAATCAATAAAAGAAAGATAATAGGAAAATATCCAAATACACAAGAAGTAAACATTATACTTCTAAGTAATACATGAGTCAAAAAAAAGTCTCAGGGGATATTAGAAAATATTTCAAAGTAAAAAAATCAAAACATAATCTAATAAGTGGTAGACTGCAGCTAAAGTAGTGTTTAGAGAGAAATTCATTGTATTATATGCTTATATTAGGAAAAAAAAGAAAATTCTTCAATCAATAACCTAAGCTTCCACATTTGAGAAACTAGGAAAAAAATATAGCAAAATAAGTCTAATGAAAGCAGAAACAAAGACATAATAAAGAAAAGAGAAGATATCAATGAAACGTAGAAGAAAAAAAATCATTCAAACCAAAAGCTGACTTTTAAAAGATCAATAAAATTGATAAACTTAATACAACTATCAGCAAGACTTATGAAGAAAAAGAGATGACACAAATTACTGATAACAGTGATAAAAAAAGGTATAATACAAAATTTGCAGTCATTAAAAGGATAATAAAGAAATAAACAACTCTAAACACACACATCCTATAACTTTAATGAAATATAACTTTCAAACACCAAAATCTGACAAAATTCAATCAAGATTAAATAATCTAAAGAGTTCTGTAACTATTAAATAAATTGAATTTTAGTTTAAACCTTCTGAAAAAGAAAATCTCCAGACCCAAATAATTTCATAGTAAATTTTACTACACATTTAAAGAAGAAATAACAGCAATTTTAAGCGATCAATTATAGAAAACAGAAGAGGGAACACTTCCCAATTTATTTTATATTTTGGCATTAATAAACCAAAATAAGTAATAAGAAAGAACGAAAGAAAGAAAGAAAGAAAGAAAGAAAGAAAGAACGAACGAACGGAGGGAGGGAGGGAGGGAGGGAAGGAAGGAAGGAAGGAAGGAAGGAAGGAAGGAAGGAAGGAAGGAAGGAAGGAAGGAAGGAAGGAAGGAAGGAAGGAAGGAAGAAAACTATAGATTAATATTTTTTCATGAACTTAGAAGCAAAAATCTTTAACAAAGTTAGCAAAATGAACTTAGCAATGTATAACAAAAATAACACAGTATGGCAAAATTAGGTTTATCCCAGGGAATGCAGATTGGTTCAACATTTGAAAACCAATCAGATCACTGACTGCTGGTGAATATGTAAAATGGTACAGCCACTTTGGAAAACAATTTGGCAGTTCCTCAATAAGTTAAACATAAAGTTCCATATGACCTCATAATTCCACTCCTATATATATACCCAAGAGAAATGAAAACATATGTATAAACAAAAACTTGCGCACAAATGTTTATAGCAGCATTATTTATAATAGCCAACATGTGCAAACAACCATGTGTCCATTAACAAATGAATGGATAAACAGTGGTATATCCATACAATGTTATATGATTCAGCCATCGAAAGGAATAAAGTACCGATACACGCTCCAACACTGATGAACTATGAATGCTAAGCGAAAAATGACAGTCATAAAAAACCACATATCATATGATTTCATTCATATCAAAGTTCAGAACAAGGAAATCTACAGAGACAGAAAGTAGGTAAGTGGTTGCTTAGGTCTGAGAGTATGGAGATGATAGATAAAAGTAAGAGATCTCTCTTTGAGGTTATAAAAATGTTTTTAAATTGACCATGGTGATGGTTGCACATATATGTGAATATACTAAAACCTTATTAAATTGTATGTTTTAAGTTGGTGAATTTTAGTGGTAAGAGAATTGTATTTAAATAAAACTGTTAAAAATTTATATGAAAAGTAAAAGAACTAGAATAGCCAAAACAATTTCAAAAAAGAATAAAGTTGGAGGAATCACAATACCTAATTTAAAAATGTACTGTAAAGCTACAATAATCGAAAATGTGATATGCATAAAGGGATGGACACATAAGTCAATGTCACAATAGAGAGTCCACAAAGAGACTCACACAAGTGTGACCAATTGTTTTTGTAGTTGTTGATATGGTAAAATATACATAACATAAAATTTACCATTTTAATTATTTTAAAGAGTACAATTCATTGGCATTTAATACATATACAATGTTGTGCAACCATAGAGAATATCTAGATCCAGAAAAATTTCAGCACCTCGAAAGAAAACACCGTCCGTCCGCATTAAGCACTCCCTCTGCCCGCAGCTCCTTGCAATCTCTGATCTTCTGTCTCTGTGGATTTGCCTATTCTGCATATATCTTGTAAATGGAATTATACAATATATAGCTTTTTGTACCTGGCTTTTTTTTACTAAGCATAATGTTTCCAAAGTGTATCCATACTAGAGCATATATCATCAGTTCGTTTCATTTTATGCCTGAATAATATAGCATTGTACGGATATGCCACACTTTGTTTATTCATTCATCAGTTAATGGACTTTTGGGTCATTTCCACCTTTGGGCTATTGTGAGTAGTGTTGTTATGGACCATTGTGTATAAATTTTTGTTTTAACATGTTTTCAAATCTTTTGGATATATAAAAATTTGGGGGGGGGATATATACCTAGACATGGAATTGCTGGGTCACAGGGTAATTCTATGTTTAATTTATTGAAGAACAGTCAAACTGTTTTATATAGCTGCTGTGCCATTTTACATTTCCACCAGCAATGTATGAGGATTCTAATTTCTCTACATCCTCACCAACACTTGTCATTTTCTGGTTTTGTTTTGTTTTATTATGGACATCCTAGTGGGTTTGAAGCGGTATCTCATTGTGGTTTTGATTTGCTTTTCCCAAACGACTAGTGATACTGAACATCTTTTCATGTGTTTAGCCCATTTATTCGTCTGTTCGGAACTTTTGCCCATTTTTAAATTGAGCTGTCTTTTTATTATTGAGTTGTGTGAGGTTGTTTTTAAAATGTATTCTGGGTACTATACCCTTATCAGCTATATGATTTGCATTGTTTTCCATTTTATAGGTTGTTCTTTTACTTTCTTAATAGTGTCCTATGATGCACAAAGTTCTGAATTTTATTACAGTCCAATTTATCTATTTTTTTCTATTACTCATGTTTTTGTTGTCATATGTACAAAATCAAGGTCATAGAGACTTAAACCCATCTTCTAAGAATTCTATTTTTAGCTCTTATATTCATCTTTACGTCTTTGGTTCATTTTGAGTTATTTTTCGTATATGGTGTGAAGTTGATATATTGATTCTTGACAAAAGTGCAATGAAGAAAGGATAATCTTTTCAACTAATGGTCTTGTAACAATTGGACATTCATATGCAAAAAAATGAACAACTTACACCTCATACTTTTACCTTAGAACAGAGAAATTTATAAATTAGTTTAAAGAGGAACTTGGAGAGAACACCATCATCCGGAGTTGTTTAGAGGTCAAATGGCAAACCGATGGAGAAGAGGTCATTCTCTCTCTTTTTGCATAGAACCCACAAAGCTTTGTTACCCCCAAGGATGGATTTTCCAGCAACACACAGGATATGCACTTTCACATGGATAATGGGGGTCATGTTAGACAATAACAGTGACAAGTTGACATTTCATTTTAAACATTGGCTAACTTCTCACTACACCCCAAAGTAGCCATCTGAGACAGAGCCCAAGAAAGTACAAATGTGGAGCCCAGTAATGACAACTCAATGATATTCAGGAACTGGACACATTTCTTAACCCAATTCATTTTCTTACTATCTTTGAGAAGTCTAAAAATGATCCAAAGCGTCCATGATTCTTTTCTTCCATTTCCTGCCATCAGTATGCAAAGAAGAGAAATGAGAAATGTCATTTTCTCCAAATCGAGACAGTCGTAAGGATGGTGCTGGCAATGGCATGTGAGTCACGAATGTTGACTTTCTGCATGATATATCTCAGCCTGCTGAGACTTCTCTCTCTGACAGCGGGAGACTGAGTTCTTTTATTTCTTATTACTCACAAATCCCCAGAGCTGAGGGCTCATGGCTATTCCTCAGAGCTGAAGAATGAATTCCGGTTGTAAACAATAGCTGCTAGGATGACAAGGTGTTAAGGTTTATCTATTTGTTTCCCAAAAGCCAACTGGTTCTAGGGGATATTAGGTGATTAAGCCCTGTACATAAGTTTGCTCTTGGCCCAGTTAAGAGTCTCTTTTCTGTTCATTCATCTTCAGAAGATTGACATGAAGGGAACCTTGGCCTTGGAACCAGATAAAATACACCCTGCTTCAAACCCTGATCTAGTCAGGGTTTTAGCCGTGTGACCATGAGCAAGTTTCTTAAGCTAACCTAGCTTGTCTCCTCATGAGTTACAATGGGCATAATAGCTCTAATTTTGTAGGATTATGGGGAGGATTAAATACAATAATATAGGTGAAAACATATAGTAGGTGCTCAGAAAATGTTAATCTCTATTCTCTTTTCCTCTTTAAATGGATGACTGAAATTCTGTTCCTTGACATCTGTAATGCATAGTTAGGAATTAGGCTTGGTGTAACACCCCAAACAATAGCAATTCAAATTTAAGAGAAGTTTATGTATTTCCCATCTGGTGTCTGGAATAAGCAAGCTTGGTGGTCCAGGCAGATCCATTCTTCCAGCATCTCTATGGTTCAGGTGACCCTACCAATCCATGCTCCATGCGGTAGGGTGGAGGAATGAGAAAGAAGGTCCATGGTCCTTCCTTCAGGGAAATAACCAGTATTGACTACATCACTTTTCTGCACATCCTATTGGCCAGATCTTAGTCCCATGGCCATCTTAGCTACAAGAAAGGCTGGGAAATGTAGTCTTTATTCTGAACAGCCACGTGTCCAGGTGATAACTGAGGGTTCTGTTACTATAGAGAAGAGAGGGAAAAAGATATTAGGGGACAGGTTACAGTCTCTGTCCAGTGTCTATGTATTTTCCCCTTACTCTTAGTTCATAGCTGAAATTTTCAAGCATAAGTGCAAGCTAAGTACATAATAAATAAAATCAATCTGACACCATTAGAAAATGTATAGACTAAATTACATTGAGGAAACATGTAAAAAAGAAATCAGATAAAGGAGAATTAAAGACAAAGAAAATCACAGAAGTTCAGTTTCTATTGATTAGAGTTAATGTGCCTAAGGACTTTTTAATAGTAAAGAATCTGTATTCTGGAGATCTTCTGTTTTCTCCACCAGATCCACTCTTCCTGCATCTCCTCACTGCTCTGGGCCCCAGCAGGCTAACCTATCGGGGCCACACTGACAGCTCCCATTCCCTCTGCTTGCTTTTGGGTTTGGCCAATGGAGAGCACCAGCAGGAGGTTGAGGGAGTGTTGGAGAGTGGGGCTGGGGTGCTTAGCTCCATAGCAGTCTTCCTGCAAGAGTGCCACAGGTTGGTTCTGTTCCTCCCCTGAGGTCACAGCTCCCATAGGCCCTCCTGCTTCCCAATTCCTGCCTGCTCTCACCATTGCCCCTCACAGCCTACGGAAGTTGATGGTCCCCTGCTGTTTCTAGCCCTTGGGTACTGTACTCCCACTGCAGTTTCACTGCCCCAGAACCACCCTTTGCACATAGTCCCTTTATGATAGATACCCTCCTTAAATGACCCACGTACAGGAGGCCATCTTTTTCCTTTTCGAACCCGATCAATTCTTAATGCTACAAACATTAGAGCATCGAAAGGCACAAAACAAAACCTATTAGAACTGTAGAAAGAGATTTACAAAAGCAAACTTTCTTGAGACATTTTTAACCAACCACTATTCATCTAAATAGTTTAAATGGTAATATAAAATTTGCATCCTAGATAAAAGGAATATGTACTATTTTCCAATGCCCATGGAAAATTTAGAACATTGAACGATATCTCTAGTATCTCCAACAAAAATGACAAAAGATAGTGTTCTTAGAATACAAAAGGCTTTGAAACAAAGTTATGAAAGATTAATAAATACATTAAATAGTTTTTAAGCATGGCTAATAATCAAAATATGCAAATTAAAATGAGATGTCTTTTTTAGACTAGCAAATTAACAAAGACTGAAAAAAATAGTACTAGTGCTTGCGAGAGTGTGATATGACACTGTTAATTCACAGCTGGTGGGAGTATGAACTGATAAAAATTTTCTGGAAAGAAATTTGTTCTTTCCAGACACCAAGACTCAAATATTTGGAACCATCAAGAGCCTTATAAAGATTTATACTCTTTCAACCAGTAATTCCACTTTTAGGAATTTCTTATGAAGAAATAAAAAATATAATGCAGATGCATTTAAGGATGCTTAGCACACATCATTCATAAGAGCAAAATGGAAATAGTCTAGATGATAATACTTGATGGTTAGATTATGGTATATCTATGGAAAAATACACAGGTATTAAAATAGAGATCTCGAAAAATAAATGAAAGAGGACGGTATTCATAAAATAAAATTAACTTATTATAACAGGATATAAAACTATTTTCCTTCCCTTGTACATCATCCTTCGCAGACAGATGTCTCCTCTGGTTCCCAGACTTACAAAACATCTGAATTGTGCCCCAAGCCTTCCTTCATTTATCTCTCTCATGTTGCCCGTCCCTTGATGCTCAGGCTTTCTGGTCTCTGTTCAAAACTTTTGTGAGGGACTGTTGGTTCTTTCTTCCCAACATTCCTCCCCGCTGCCCCCCAGTTCAATGAGGAACAATTTCCTGGTAATACTCATGAGATATCTTGTGGGCTACAGCATTTCGGCCAGGTATGAGGATGTGATGCAAGCTGGCCAATCAAAGCCCCTTCCTAGGCAAGCCTTTTTGCCTCTCAGGCCAAAAGCTATAAGAAGAAGAGTCTGAAATATCCCTGGCCATGTCTCCTATCATACATGAAAGCCAGTCTGAGAGAATAAAGCTCATACGCAGAGAAGAGAGATACAATCCAGGCAGTATTTGGTCCCTTGATCCAGTTGTTCCTGAAAGCCAGATCTATTTCTATTTTCACTATGAGTTGGCTACGTGAATTTCTCCTTTAATACTTTGAGTTTGTTTGAAATGAATTTCTATCACTTCCAACCAAGTGTTCTAATGTAAGTAGTTTTATAAAGAGCTCCTAAAGGAATTCTCTCATGAATACAGCTAAAATAAGATATAAACATATCTTGGAGAGTGGTGTATCTAGAGATCAGATTTCAGAATAAACTCAGGCTTGAAAAAAAATGCAACAAGTCAACTCAAGTATTAGTCTCTAGAAGGAGAACCAGGTGCCTACCTGCTTTTCTCTTCCCTTCTCCCTCCTGTATTGAGGACACTTAGTGTGAAAACTGGTCCACAGCACCAGAGGTGTGGACTGATTTCTCTCCTGGATTCAGTGGTTACTTACTATCACTGGGCTAATAAGTTGATGTTCCCACTGCTAGGGGGCAAGCCTCCCAGATCATTGCTGCTCTGGGTTCTAGGGCCAACACACTTTTCACTGCACAGTGCACCCTCCTCTTCTTCCTGATCAGGAGTGCTCAGGATTGCCCTTCCTCACATGATGAGAGCAGCAGGATCTGAGGCTGGGCTCACCTGGAGAGGAGAAGGTCACCCAGCATGGCCAATGGAGACCTGGTTCAGCTCTGCATTGGGGTTTAGGGCAAACTCCCCACTGGGAACAAAGGGCTCTTTTGCCTTATTTTGTCTTCTGTGAGTATATTCCCTTTAGGGATTCTGGGCGAAGCTTATCGTTGAAAGCCAAATATGGGAGCCACACCTAGGCCACTTATGTCTTTATATATATCCATCAGTACCTTGTTCTGACACAACTATCAAAACCCTCCTGATTACTTTCTGTCATACAAAACAGGAAAAATAAAGAAGGAATAGGAACATGTTTTCTGGCAGATGGTATCTGGGAGCAGATGACAGAGAGAAGACAGGTCAGTCAACTCCTACTGAAAGGAAAAATCTGGCTTTCTCTGTCTGAGACGGAGATCTCCATTCTTGGAAGTATAGAACAAATATGGTCAGGAAGGAATGTGAATATAAAAATAGAAGTAGGTGGTAAGAGAGCAATTTATTGCTTTTGAAAAATATTTAATGGCGATTTTTTAAACTTTAAAGAACAGTTTGAAACTGAAATGTAGAAGAAAAGTCATTCATTCGGCAACCAGAGATGAATCTTTACTAACAATTATATCTCATTCTTCCATTCCTTTTTTAACTCTGCATACGTTTTTAGTGCATTTATTTTACAAATTGCAGTCTTAGTATATACAAAATTTTGTATCCTGCTTTCACAAAAACATTACAGAATAATCGTATTTATGTTTTATTTTACAGTTCTTATAAACCTGTGTTAATTCAACAAGTAGTCATCAAATACTTACAATGCCCAGGCATGCGCTGGTCACAGCAAGGCCTCTTCCCCTCTTCCCTCATGGCATTCATAAGCAAGTGAGGCACCAGGACACCTGAGCATGAGACCAGGGCCAAGAAAGGATCTAATACAGGATCTGGGGGAGCATGTAGGAAGAGCCCAGATGTCTATGAGGTGTCATAGAAGCTTCCTAGAGGAGGAAGTATCCAAGCCAAGTTCAGCAGGGTGAGTAAAAACTGGCCAGGAAAAGAATGTGAGGGAAAAAAGAGTGTCCTGAGGTATAGAAGAGAACGAGAGCATGACGAACTGAAGAAAGTTCTATCTCGTGAGGATCTGGAGAGCGGGGTGAGCGTGGGATACGGGCAGTCTCTATAAGATGGAGAAGCGAGAGAGAAAGGCCGGTGTGCTAGGCAGGGCCTTGATGAGCCCTGTCAGCCTTCTGACGAGTCCGAACACTATCTGAAAGGTAAAGGGGAGCAGGAAGCATTTTAAGAAAGGACTGACAGCTTAGGGCTGCATTTCAGAAAGACTGCTTAGGCTGTAGTGTGAAAGATACATTGGAGCGAGATAAGAATAGCGTCAGGGAGACTGATTAGCAAACTCAGCAGTAATCCAGGTGGAAGCTAATGACTCTCTGAATATTCTTCTCTACTCTCAGTCCTGCTCACCACCAGGTTTAGAGAAAACAGCCTTCTACGGACTTCTCCACCAACTCTTCTCAGGGCCCACTCCTGGCTGGACATGCCTGGCCTCAGGGGGCTGGTTTGTGACTTTCTTCTGATCTTCCATTTCCCTCTTTAGACCTTCTGCTTCCAAAGCTTTTCTCACAACTTTGTAATGCCTTATTCTTATAATATATCCCCCATTTCTTAATATTCACCATGTCTCTGCTTCCTGAATTAACCTTGGTAGATGCAGTCCCCCTGGCCCCTAGTCACACCGGCCCGTTACTGTGTTTGCACTTTTCCTGCATGGAATGATCTTGTTTTCTTCTACAGTTTGTCTCTACTACATTGTAAAGCCCCACAAGAGCAGAGGCTTGATCCACTTTGTTCCTGAGAACAGTGCTTGGCACATGGTAACATGGTAGGTGCCCAATCTGTTGAGCAAGTGAATGCATGAATAAATGAATGAACGAATGAACAAAGGACTGAATGAATGTATATGTCCAAAGCTCAGAGGAGAGTTCTGGGTTATAGATAAAGATTCTCGTTACTAGAGCCATGGAAGTGGATGGGATCACCTGGGAAGAGTGTGGGATGAGAAAGAAAAAGGAGAGTCAAATCAGAATTCAGAAGAGGGCCCGTGACGGAGAATGAGAAGCTGCAGCTGGAGGGTAGGAGCCAGCTCAGGTGTGCTGCACTGAGAAAGGCAAGAAAAAGGAGCATTTCAAGATGGAGAGACAGGGCCTTGTGCTGTCGAAACTGGATTTAGCAACAAGGAGGACTTTGGGGTACTTGAAGAGGGCTGTTTCAGGAAAGTAGTGGGAAATCACACTACTATGGATTGAGGAGAAAGTAAGGATGAGAAAGGAAAGACAGCAAGTGTGTGTCCTTCTGGGAGGCTGGCTTTGAATGAGAGAAGGGGGAGAGGGCAGCCGCTGGAGCTGTGTCGTTTTAACATGGCAGACACTTAGGCATCATAAATGCCGATGGGAGGGGAAAATAGAGAGAGCAAGAGATTAATCACGGGAGGGCTAATCATGGGAGGGAAGGGGTGCTAATCGTAAGAGGGATATCCCTGAGAAGGAAAGGGAGATGTTTGTGTGACTCATAGGGGATGGAGCCCTTGGGGTGGTGAAGGTTGGAGTGGACAGACAGCTCTCCATGGTAACCAGAGGGAGAGACTAAGGTCAGAATCCCTGTATTTCTGCGTATAAGAGATCCAACGACTTCCATCTCACTTCTCTCCATCCCCGGGAGGTGGAGGCCAGGCCATCTGCTCAGAGGGCTGTGGAGTGGAGGGACAAATGGCTTGGCCAATGTCAGCCCTTTGGTGCACTGAATTTCTACTGAAGAGAGCACTGCCTGGGGCCAGAACTCTGCTGGTCGCCTCCACTGGGCCCTGAAAGCGTTAATGCCCATCTGTAGTCTTTGGCCAGGAGGAGTTTCC
>NW_011888894.1:748150-755016 GCF_000151845.1 Pteropus vampyrus
TTCCAGGAAGCAGAAGCCCATCAGGATAGCGGCACATGGAGAGTGAGTGTGGAGTGTGGAGGGGCATGAGGTGAGGAAGGTTGGCAAGGGCCAGATCACACAGGGTCTCATGGGTGGCAGTAAAGGGTTCAGAATAAACAGTTCTAAATAGGAGGCTCTTGGCTGCGATTCAGTGGAAGACAGGTTTAGGTGTGGAGGCCTCGTGGAAACACTGTCATGGGACAGTCTAATAGGAGTAAGGGGCAGAGGCAGCAATGAGGACATCCATTTGGCCCAGGTTGGGTTTGTGCAAAGGAAGAAGTAAGAAATCAGAAAGAGTATGTATTGCCAGGCTGAGGAGGTTCGGTTTCTTTGGAGAGCCCCAAAGGCCTCTGAGCAGAGGCATGATCCAGGTAAATACTGGGAATATTGTTTGGTGCTGGAATGCAGGATGAGTTGGAGGGAGCAGAGAGATAGGAGGCAGGGCCAGCAGTTGTGAGGCTGCTGTGGTCCAGGAGAAAAAACAGTCAGGCGTGACTACTGGGGAGGCAGAAAGGCTGGGGCAGGAGTAGAGACTGGAGAATTGCTAGCAGAGACCCCTGTGAGACTTATTGAGAGATGAGCTCTGTGTGCCTGTGCTTGAGCGTGTGTGTGCATATGAAGGTGGTGGTGATCCCAAAGGATTCCAAGGCCATGGCCATGCAGTTGAATTACCGTGACATTTGGTGCCAGATTGGGGTGAGAGGTGTATATGACTTTGGCCAGGCCAAGGCTGAAGTGCTGAGTGCACCCTCTGTTGGAGAATCTAAGTAGAGTATTGGGAAGTTTAGCTTGGAACTCAGAAGGAAGGGGCTCTGGGGTTAACTAGCTTCTGATGTGAATTAATCACCAGTTAACTGATTGATTATTCCATAAGCAAAATGCCACCTCTTTGAATTCCCACACTTCCCAAACTCTACAACCCCAGTCATTGAGTTCTGGCCATTCATTCCTGAGGTCAAACCCACCCTCGGCTATCAATAATAACATTAGTTTATCCTTCATTCTCTACACGCTCTGCCCCATACTCTTGGCCAGCTCTGGGTGGAAACATACAGAGAAACTCTCTTCTCAATTCCCATCAAACTTATCTCCTGAGCTTCCTAAGCTTCCCTTGCCACCCCCAGGAAAATTGCATAGCCCAGTCCTTTCGTGCTCTCCCCAACGTTTTTGCTCTGGTTGGGGTAGGCTGGGCTCTGGGGGAGCAACGGCTCCACTCTGAAATTTCAGTGTTTTCACATAATGCAAGTTTATTTCTAGCTCGTACTACACATTCACTGTGTGTTGGTGGGAGGTCCTGCTCCTTTCTTGCCCTGAGGACCTGGGCTGACAGTGACCTGACATCTGGTAGTTTTATTACCTGGAATGCTGTTGTCCCACAGAACTTTCTGCAATGATGGAAATGCCCTGTGTGTGCTGTGCGATGCAATCTCCGCTAGTTACACGTGGCTATCAAGAACTTGAAAGGTGGCTAGTGTGACTAAGAAGCAGAATTTTAAATTTCATTTAATGTTAACTAATTTAAATCGCCACATGTAGCTAGTTGCTACCACCTTTGGCGGTGCAGATTTGTGTATGAGGTTTCTGTGTTCATCTCCCAGGTGGCAGGATGAGAGTGTGTGGAGAATCTTGCCTGCTTTTCTATGCTCAGCCAAGAAGTAATCATCCAATCATCCATCAGAGCTGTAAGAGGTGGAACTGTAAGAGGTGGAGAATGTGAGAAAGCCCCTGAATATTCAGAGAGTAAGACACAGCCTTGCCACGAACTTCGTTAAGTGTGGTCAAACCTTCCTGAGGCTAAGATGCATGGGGATTGGTGGGGGCAGGTCGAGCTGATATGAATGGAGAGAAAGAGCAGGGATGGACTGAGCTAGGACAGAGGGACTGTAGTTTAGAGATGCAGAGATAGGCCCAGAGAGGGAAAGGAATGCAATCGCCACCACATAGCCAGGCAGGGCCTCGCGTCCTGAGGTCCTGGCTCAGAGACAGGAGGAAAGTGAAGCAGGTTGCTTTACCTGCCCTGGGGGAACAGCAGCCCTGTCTGGGACATAGCTAGCCTTTCATTCTGGGTCCTTGGGAAGGGAAGGGCCAAGAGCTGCCAAAGGCCTATTCTTGGAGCCCTTGGAAGGGAAAGGCCCCACGGAGCTTTCAGTTTTCAAACGGCGTTGGCTCTTCCCCTGCTGAGGTGAGTCACTGAGGGATGAACGGCAGGGCAAGAACCCAGCATGAAGTCATCTGGGCCACTCTTCCCGCTTGACCCCAGTTCTGGAGCTAAGTTCAGGGAGTTTCCCAAGGCCAGTGAGGAAGGGGGTCATGTCCGACTGCTGCAGAGCTCCGGCCATGGTGAAGGGGGTGAGGGGGTGCCATTGGGGTCAGAGCCCAAGAACTGTGGAATGGACTCAGAAGTGACTGAGCCAGGGGAGGAAACTGATGCCCAGAGAAGACATGCCACGACCACTCAGGAAGTTAGTTAGCAGCTGAACCATGACCAGTGCCCAGGGCTCTTGCACGAGGCCCTTCGCACTCCCACAGGGGGTCCCCGAGGCGGCCTTGCCCCAATGTCATCCTCACAGTCTCCAGGCTCGTGCCCGCTCCAGCTGTTTTTATGTTTCCTAGAGACCCACAGAGCTGAGGCCCTGTCCGCTCCCGATTTAAATCTTGCTGCTACGAGACCCATTTCTTTTCCTCTCATTCCCCCAGGACAGACGACAACACTCCAGATGGCAGAGAAAGATCCACGTGAGTGAAGGAAATGTTTTATCTGATTCTGGGTTCTGGGAAGGGAGCCTCTGCTTCCTCCAACCAGGTCGACAAAAACCTGTATTTTCAAAAAAACTCGAGTGGAAGGAATTCCTAACTTTAGAAACTACTTTTTATTTTAGAGAAGACGTTACCATAGTATTCCATGAAGATATATTTCATAAGGAATTTGATTCCCAAAACTTCTAATTTCATCAGCAAAACGTTATTAGCAATTACCGCCTTTAAGGAACCAAAGTTTTTCAAAATATGGCATCCCATCAGAGTTAGGTTCCTGTAGGTTCCTCAAGCTTCAGGGACCCCAAAATCAGTATGGACTATGCCGGCCTCCAATCTGCCCAGGCTGGGGTGGTTTATAAAGGAACAATTTATAAAGGGACAACTGAAGCTGCAGTAAGAAATCGGAGCCAAGACTTGGGAAACTGTCACCCTCTCTATTGTGCAGGGGAGGAAGTGTTTACAGAGCTTCCACAATCCTGGATCTCTCCCTCCCCCTACCTCCTGTGTGTCCTGGGCTTGGGGCTGCCTAGCTAAGTGATTAGCTCCCGCTGTGTATTGCAGAAGCAAATGCTCTTGTCCTCTTTCTACCTTTGTTCAGGAAGGAACTCCTTACCACAGCCCAAACCGACCTGCCCTCTGCTGGAATCTGTGGCAGATGGTATTTTCCAGAGATTTCCGGGTATCTCTGATACATGCATGCTACAGTTAGACCATGCCAATCCCCTATTGGGAGGTAGAATCTGATTCCCCTTCCCTTGTTTCTTGGTTGGCACTGATTGCTTGAACAATAGAGCCTAGGGGAAGTGAGCTGTGCAACTTCTGAGGTTAGGTCATAGAAGGTGACGCAGCTTCTGCCTGTCCCCCATAACAGCTGTGCTCATGTAAGAAGTCTAGACACTTGGAAGTCGCCATGCCGTGAGGAAGCCAGGCCACATGGAGAGGCCCCACATAGGTGCTCTGGCCATTAGTCTTGGCTCAGGTGCCAGACACATGAATGAGGAGCCGTCAGACAATTCTAGTCCCCAGCTAGCCAGTCACTCCTGGCCTTTGAGTCTAGCCCGCTGAAGGCCCAGACAATGTGGAGTATGGAAAAGCCATCCCTACCATGTCCTATCCAATTCCTGACCCACAAATTCTGTGAGCTTAACGAATGGTTGTTTTAAGCTGCGAAGTTATGGGGTCATTTGCTACATGGCTCTAGTAACTAGAACAACACCCTCCTCTGAGGTCTCAGGCCACCTGGCGTTCTCCTCTATAACGCTCATCGCAGTGATCATGCACTAACTGTTCAGGCAATTCTCTCTTTAATGACCGTCCTTCCCATTCAAGACTGAGTTCCAGGAAGGATGGGGGTGCTGTCAGGCCCATCGCTGGACTCCTAGGGAGTCAGCCAGGGAGGTACAGGGAATATTTAATGAGTGACTGATCCTAATGCTGTCCTCAGACTGGCCCTTAAACTTGACCTCAGAATGACTCTGGCTGTGAATTCAGACAGACTCTAACCCTGGCTGCAGACCAATCTCTGATTCTGGCATCAAGGACCTAACCTTGGCCACAGCCTGAGTGTAGCCTCTGGCTCTAGTGCCTGAGCACTAAGGCCAGCTTCAGACTGACCCCTAAACTTGACCTGAGCATGACCCTGACCCTGACCTCAGGCTGTGTCCTGGCCTCACCATAGCCTGGGTGATCTGGCCTACCTCTCATAGATCATCTCCCACTCCCCCACTAACCCCCTTCCATCTTCCCACTACGTTGCCCTTCTTTCAGTTGCTTGAAGGAGCGAAGCTTTTTTGGGTGTGAGGACCTTGGTGTATACTTGCCCCTGCCAGGAACACTGATTCTCTACCAGCTCCTACTCTTTCATTTAATCTTGCTTCCATGTCATTTCAGCAGAGATCAGCTGATCTTAATGAGATCGTGTTATAATGGCTGTTAGCATTTTCACACTGTATAACTATATATGTTTGCTATTATCAGTTTGATGTTTTTCTCTTTTTAGACATTGAAAACTCTTTCTTTGAGTACAAGAACCACGTTGATTATAGTCACACTCAGTACAGTATATACAGTGCAGGGCCCGGCACCTACAAGGGGGCTAATAAAAAATTGTGGAATAACTGAACGAACCAATGACCAGGTATCATACCTCCCAGGAAGCCTTGTCTGGGCTGCTCCCTGATTTGTAGAGTTCATATCTCCCCTTGCTCTCTCCCCGGCCCTGTGAATAGAAAGAGCGGGTGCTCTGTCATGAGCTGGGTTCTTCGCATGCCTCCTGCCTCTCCCACCAGCCTGTGGCCTCCTCCAGCCCTGAGCTTGACCTCTTCTCTCTGCAGCTCCAGCATGCACGGTCCTAGGCAGCTCAATAAATGCTGACTGAACAGTTGAACTGAACCCATTTCTTCTCTCCAGCCTCCTCTCTGGCCTCAGCTCTCGACTGATTCACGTGAGGGGCCATGGGGAGCAGCGCTTCAAACAGAGAAGAAACAAACGTGGAAGCGGAGAAATCGGCAGTAGGAGACAGGCTGAGACATCCATCTCCTCCTGCCCTCTGTCCTTATTGCCATTCCCCTGAGGGTTGCAGGCAGTCAAAAGTTCAGGCTCCACGTTTTCTGGAAGAGGGAGGGAAATCTGTGGCGGGGGGGATAAAAAAAAAAGTCCCCAAACTCAAATCACGCACACAGAACAACAAGCCATAAAACGGAACACCATTGGGAGAAGATGGGGTCACATGGTGGGAATCTGGATTGCAGTGGGAGGGGGGGGCGGCACTTGAGAAAACGCAGCCTCCTCAATGGGAACCAGATGGGCTGCGTGCTCTTAAATAGAATCCCAGGCTTGCAGCTCTGGGCGGGAGCCTGGCCGGGCGTGCTCTCCCCTTGGCCCCTCGTGTGTGCAGAGGGGACATGGCGGTGGGGGCGGGGGGGGTGGAAGGTGGCAGGCCCTGAGGCTGCGACGGAGCGGCTTCCAGACCCCAGCCTCCTGGCTCCGCGTCAGTGTTCCTCTCACTCTGCCACGCTGTCTCCCAGCCCTTTGCCAGGATCTCCAAATTAGAAGCATATCAAGAAGCAATACTGTCATTCCTCCCTTTCTTGTTTTTTTTTTTTTCCTATTTCTATTTCTTTCTCTTTGCAGTATAATTTTTAAAGTGCCAGGAAGTTTTCCTTGTTCCCAAATCGCCCTCCTGGCCCCCGCCCTATCAAAAGACGCACTAGCACACCTGTGACGGGCTCTGCGCTAGGTGCTTTGCAGCTATTGGCTTGTGTAACTGTCGCAGGGCCCTGTGAGGGAGGTCTCGGTCTGTCAGTTCCGTATCCTATAGGATGAGATGTAGGATCTGAAGTGAGGCCGGATACAGTCATTTTGCTTTTTATCGACCACTTAGAATGTAGTACCTTAACCAGAGACCCTTGGAGCAGCAAAAGCACGAGATCGAGATGACTCTTAGGGCATCGGGGAGATCTCTGGACATGCTAAAATCCAGAGGCCTCCACTTTCCCCAGCAGTGACCACCACCCACCCTGCAGAAAATGTGTGAAAACATGAGCATGGACATGCATTTCATATTCTCGCTGATCTCTCCTCCCGGAAGAAGACATCGTTGGTCTCTTTCCCAGCGCCTCTAAGAAACAGATTCTAGAGATAACTTCCGGGGGCTGCTGCATGTGGCCCGGTAGACTGTGCACTAAATAGCTCCAAGGGCACCATTCACAGGGGCGTGGAGTGAGTGACAGGCCTGGCCTCTCCCTGGGCTTTTCTCACGCCCACTCAGGCAGGAGGCATGGCCTCTGCCCTCCTCAGGGCGCAGTGAGGAGTCCCTGCCTGTCTGGGTCTCAGGGGTGTCTGTGTCTCCTACGAAGAGGGGGTTAGAAAGTAGGCATCTGCTTTCTTTGAAATCTGTCCCCTTCTGGGTTGCCATAGGGCTGGAAATCCTTCTTTTCTATTTCTCCTGAGGTCAGTGTTGACTCTAACAACCAACCACTCAGTCATCCAACCAGTGGTGGCCAGCACCTCGCAGTGTGCACTTGAACTGTAGCTGAACGAGCTGCTGTGTGAAGAGTCATAGGGAGGGCATCCTGACAGAGGATGAG